>NC_090271.1:315454303-315777914 GCF_040414725.1 Anabrus simplex
TTAAGCCTCTCAAAGGCCACACCAAACTCCACCTTCAAGTTGTCCTCTCAGGACATAGACACAGGGGTAACATACCCAACCTACTGAGGTCTATTAAATGAAAAAGGGTAATTACAATGACCTCTAAAATAACAATTTGAGAGGAGGCGATCTGCACTCCTAATGCATTTGTTTCAAAACCTAATTTGGCTCTAGGCCACTGATGCAAGGGCTAATCCCATACTACGGAGGTGACTTTAGAAAAGAAACAAATTTACATAATGTTAAGGAAGAATAGGTTGAGAAAATAAGTTCACCTCAAAACAATATGAGTGGGAGCTCGAGAGGGTTAAGCACTCTCTATCCCAATATGTAGTTTAAAAGATAGAATAGATACAAGTTTCTTTACATTTTAAGGAAGGTTACATAATGGAAAAACTTCGGACCCGCCCCGAGAGTTAAACTGCTGAGCAAGCAAGAAAAGAAGTAATTAATCGGCCATTACCTGGTTGTTGACTGCCGCCGAAGAAAGAGGCGCTTCCCGCCCCCTGCTATGTACTTTACACACGAAAAGATGGAACAGAAGTGGCCCGGAGACCCTAAAATCAGCAGTTTATATACTCTCGCGGAAAGTTCGAGGCGTTAGGGGAATGAGAACACCCTCCCACAAACTCTTTATTGGGTAGGATACAGCAACATATTCAAGTTGGGGGAAGATACATCCGATTGGTCAGAAATTAATAAAAGAAATTCGGGATTGGCTAAATACAAAACAAGGGGAAAGAGAGGGGTATACAGCCAACTTAAACAATAACAGAAATAAATTTAACAAGAAACAAACTTTTGAAATAAAAATTTCTCCAAAAAAATAGTTCTTTCACGTCGCACTAGGGTGCACCATTGTTTTTCAGTAGTGTCCTCTAGAAGAGAAAGTTCACACTTCTTACTACCGGTAAAACAAAAATACATCAAAAGTGGCACAGTTCAAAAACTCCAAACTTTCCACGTAGTGACATCTTCCGAGAAACTTGAAAATTAATACCGTCGATAAAGTTCAGACTTCCTCCAGCAGAGGAGTTTCAATTGGCGCACATTTTAAATTAGCGGCGTGGAGGTGTACCGCCCGGTACAGTAATAATAGTAATAATGATGATGAAGAAGGTGGTGATGATGATATTGATGTTTGTGGTGGTGATTAAGGCACCAAATGCAATGATATTCTTTTAACTTCAAATTTAATTCTCATAATTGCATACTTCTAAGCCTTCAACGCCGCTTTTCTATGCATCCGTCGATAACCTTTACACTCAGCCCAGGAAATCTATTCTCTAATAATAAAAGGAAGTGTCTGTCTGTGTGTGTGCGATGCCCAGCCAAATCTACGGCACGGAGAGAGCTGAGATTTTGAACATAGCTGGATGGAAGGGGGTCCGAATGTACCTCGAAACCGGATTTTTCATTTTCGATTTCGTTGGTGAGTTATGAATGAAAAACCTTCGGGAAACGTGTGTTGGGATATGATAATCTCGCGTGCTGTCACCAAGATTAAATTACATAGATTCACTGTAGCTAGGCAACGTACATAAGATAGGTAATACAAGTCAAGGAGCCATTTTAAGTTCGTGGAGTAGGAAGCTATTTTCGGTCCCAGACACGAAGAGCCACATTCAGTTCGTAATATCCGGAAGTGTTTTCGTGTATGCCCAGCCAAATCTACGGCACGCAGAGATCTGAAATTTTAACAGAGTCGTATTGTTCCATTATTTTTAAAGGGTAAAGTATGTTTTCATTAATTATTTATATTACTTTTACTCGTTTTAATATTTTAAATTATTTCTTGTTTACCCGATATTCATTTCATTCGTGTTAGGGAATAGGAGAATTTCACTATACCAGCAATAAAACGTGAACTTTATTTTCTTTAAACTAACTCAATCTTATATT
Source organism: Anabrus simplex (assembly GCF_040414725.1). Classification (NCBI taxonomy): domain Eukaryota; kingdom Metazoa; phylum Arthropoda; class Insecta; order Orthoptera; family Tettigoniidae; genus Anabrus; species Anabrus simplex. Next base: position 315,456,227 of record NC_090271.1, read on the forward strand.
TTATTATTTTATTCAGAGGAAACATATAATACATACGATGGTCAAGGAATAGTAAACCGGCCGGGCTGCGTGGCTCGGCAGTTGAGGCGCTGGCCTTCTGACTCCAACTTGGCAGGTTCAATCCTGGCTCAGACCGGTGGTATTTGGAGGTGCTCAAATACGACAGCCTCGTGTCGGTAGATTTACTGGCACGTTAAATAACTCCTGCGGAACTAAATTCCGGCAACTCCGCGTCTCCGAAAACTGTACAAGTAGTTAGTGGGACGTAAAGCCATTAACATTAGTATCATTAATAGTAAATCGAGCGAGTTGGTCGTGCGGTAAGGGTCGCGCAGCTGTGAGCTTGCACTCGGGAGATCGTAGGTCTAAACCGCATAGTCGTCAACGCTGAAGATGGTTTTCCATGGTTTTCATTTTCGCACCAGACAAATGCTGAGGTTGTACCATAATTAAGGCGACGGCCGCTTTCTCCTTCGAACTCTTAGCCCTTTCATATCCCATAGTCGCCATAAGATCTATCTGTGTCGGTGCGATGTAAAGCCAATTTTATGAAAAGAAAAGGAATTGTAATACATATAAGTCAAGTTGCCAAGTCCATGGCATAGGAAGCTATTTTTGTTAGGTGCACGATAGCCTGTCCGGAATTGTTTGTCTGTGTGTATGTGTGCGATGCCCAGCCAAATCTGCAGGACGCAGAGATCTGAAATTTTTAACATACGTGAGTACAGCATTTCATCAATCACTCATGGCTGTGTCAATGAGCAGTTTTTGCTCCAAGAAATGAAGCTGTCAGAGTCACCAGCAATCAATTTTTACAAGAATTCCCCGGTGTTCTACAAATTTACAAGTCTATCGACACGACATGTAATACAGATGAGGCTGTCGACTACACGACAGAGCTTTTGAACAACTTGGAGTCAAGTCACTTGGAGTACCCTCGAACATCTTCGAGCGGACGATTGTGGCACCGATTTTCCTTCTCAGGTATATGAATCGTCCTTCCCTCTGCAACGAGACACGACTCTCAGTCAAGAAACTGATGCTGAATATTGTTGAAGCCACCATACAGCGGGTGAAGTAGTATTCATTCCTCGGATTTAAATCATTCCTTCGTATATATCGTTTCAATTTATACGTCTGTAACTCCCCGTTTTTTGAGTTTCACTACGTGCAACAAAAAGGCGCAAGGGCAGTCGCTTAGAGTTGTAGGAATCCATCACGCGGGCGAAGCCGCGGGCACATGCTAGTCAGATATAAAGTTTCGGTCTCATCGTGAGAATGCAACAAAATAGAATATGGTTTTCAGATGAAAGCCATATACCCCTTGATGGCTACAGTCACCGACGAACGACAAAGAACTCTTTCTTTTTAGGGTTTGAAGGACCCAATGTCGTTATAGAGAAACCACTACACAGTGCGCGGGTTACTATTTGGTGCGCCGTGGACCGTCATGGAATATTGGGTCCTTATGTTTCATGGAGGATGTTGCATAGAATCCAAACACAGTGGATAAGGTACTTTACATAAGCGTCATTTGTATGCCATTCGTGCGGGATTTGCTCCGCTTTTGTCGCACCAGAAACTTGCGCCTCATTTCCTTTATACATTAAAATTGTGTCGGTGGAAGGATGCAAGTCCTTCTCTCTGATCTTTTTTTGTCCATTATTTCGGGATAGTTGTACTGAATTCGATACGGTATTTAGAAATGAGATTGCACTTTCTGAGGCCATCATAAATAGGCCTGAGAAAAAACCTAGTCAAACGAACCTGCTGCTGCTTCTTCATTCTTCCTGTTAGGGTAACGGATGCGATCTTTACCGCGCATGTAGGCTTGGGCCTGTTGTTTTCGGCCGGATGCCCTTCCTAACGCCAAACCCATGCAACATGTTTCTATGGAACTTGCTAGTAGTGTGGTGTGTTTATGAAGGAATGTGTATTAAGGTAAACAAAATTACGCAGTCTCCTAGCCAGAGAAATTAATTATGTTGTTTGTCCAACCCTTGTCCCGTTTCCCTACGGGGTCGGGTATGAGGTGAGATGAATTTGTCTTGGCGGTTTTTTATGACCGGATGCCCTTCCTGACGTCAACCTCATCAGAGGAGTTAATGAGAGATGAAATGAATGACGTGATATATGATAGTAGGGAGAGGGTGAAACCCGGTGCCGGCACATAGCCTACTCCTGTCGAATAGCACCAAGGGGTCTGCTCAAGGCTTAACGTCCCCATCCGACGGACGAATCACCATCAACAGCGTCATATGCCCTCACTCCATATGAGCACTGCGGAGAGGTTTGGAATTTAATCCAGGCTTTTGGCACGCAATCTAGTGATTAGAAATTGTATACCACCACCTCCCCTACCCTGCCGGCCAACATTCTGATGGTGAAAATTTTTTCGACCAACGGGACTCGAACCGGCTAACCTCGGTGTTAGACCGTTTTTAGACTTCAGCGCCTTAACGATCATGGCCACCAGGCGGGCTAGAGAAATTAATTATACGTGGCTAATATTCGCGACCCGGCAAGGAAATCGAATTCGGAATTCTCTGAACCGAAGGCCGCGGATGCTGACAATTCAGCCAAGGAGGCACAGTCAGACGGGGAGCCTCTATTGGTCATACATTTTAAGATTTCAAATAACGATAATTCTTTTAAAACACTGTATCCGTTTTCTTATGCTGAAGTTATTAGTTTTTATATCACAGAACTGAATACTTTAATATTATTTACTGTACTGTTTTATGTCCTACTAATTAATTTAAGGAATATGTTATCTTAGCTATTTGTTAGTATGAGACCGATTCGTGACCATGATAAATTTAGGAATGTGGCTGTCGACGTGGTGAGTGTGACAATTTGTTTCCAACACAACGGATTCGTAAGGACGTTGAAGACGTGTCGTTAGCTTTCGGCACTTGTAAAGAACTCATTGAGGACAAACTTTCGACACATTCCGCTATCTGTTAAGACCATTACCAGTTAGGGTGGACGTTAAGCAAATAGCCTTGTTATTATTATTATTATTATTATTATTATTATTAGTCTCGAAAAACATTTCATTGCTCCGTAGAAAAACCTGACGTTTATAGTTGTAGATAGGACTCTATATATAGTCTATCTTCTCTGCCCGGTTTGTATAATTTGGAAAACGGACAGTCCATGACACGCCATATCATAGTTTTATTGCCCTGCGTAGTATGCGTACGACTTCAAGCCTGAATATGATAGTTCATTTCGGGCGTAATTGTATTATTTTCAATCATTGTTACATACATGGCTAATATCCGATGTCCAATAATATGTTAATCATTTTCGCCTGCATTGATATTACCGCTTCATAACCGCTCATATTGACAGTGACCTGGATCAAATGTGTATTAATGTTAGGGTTCATTTTTGCGTGAGCAAACTGAAATGTAATACTCTTAGAACCGTGGATTCTTTGGAGATTGCACCAGGCCACTGGAGTCCTATGCTATAAGAAAGTTCCGCTGCATCTAAAATATAAAATCTACCGCACAGTCATCAGATCGGTGGCCCTTCATTGAGCCGCATGCTGACAGAAGCCATCGAACGATTCATCTACAGACACTCCATGCAAAGGAAGTTATGATGCTGCGATGGTCCATCGACTTGATTCGACTAGACCATGTTAGGAACGATGATATATGGAAAAAGTAGAGGTTGCCCCAATCACAGAGTAAATACGAGAATTACGCCTGCGATAGTATGGACATTGCTAAGACTACATTCAATTGAACGTGGAGTGTCGCCGACATTGAGGGCCAAACATGGTGGCTGGATCGGGTGAGAGAGGACGTGTGGCTCTCAAAACATCCGTCAGGACGCTATGGATAGATTGAATCAAATCAAATCAATCAATCAATCAATCAATCAATCAATCAATCAATCAATCAATCAATCAATCAATCAATCAATCAATCAATCAATCAATCACTTAGGGCAGTCGCCCAGGTGGCAGATTCCTTATCTATTTTTTACCTAGTCTTTTCTTAAATCATTGCAAAGAATTTGGAAATTTATTGTACATCTTCCTTGGTAAATTATTCCAATCCCTAACTCTTCTCCCTATAAACGAATATTTTCCCCAATTTGTCCTCTTAAATTTCATCTTCATATTGTGATCTTTCTTACTTTCAAAAACACCACTCGGACTTACTCGTTTACTAATGTCATTCCGCGCCATCTCTTTACTGACAGGTCGGAACATACCACTTGTCTCCTTTCTCCCAGGTCTTCCCAGCCTAAACTTTGCAACATTTTTTAACGGCACTCTTTTGTCGGAAATCATCCAGAACAAATCGAGCTACTTTTCTTTGGATATTTTCCAGTTCTCGATTCAAACAATTCTGGTGGGGGTCCCTTACACTGGAACCGTACTCTAGTTGGGGTCTTACCAGAGACTAATATGCCCTCTCCTTTACATTCTTACTACAACCCCTAAATGCCCTTGTAATCATGTATACAATTTATTTACAGTCCCGTTTATGTGATAACCCCAAATGAAGATATTTTCTTATATGAACACCTAGGTAATAGCAGTGATCCCCATAAGGAACTCATCAACACAGTAATTAAACCTGAGAAGACTTTTCCTATTAGTGAAACTCACAACTTGCAAGGTATTTTTGCAGCTGCTCACAATCGTGTAACTTATTTATTAGCCTACTCTATACAGAATAACATCATCCGCAAAAAACCTTACCTCTGATTCCAGTTCTTTACTCATATTGTTTATATATATAAGAAAACAAAGTTCCAGTAACAGTGCCTTGAGGAATTCCCCTCTTAATTATTACAGGGTCAGGTAAAGCTTCACTTACTCTAATTCTCTGAGTTCTGTTTTCTAGAAATATAGCCACCCATTCAGTCACACTTTTGTCTAGTCCGGTTGCACTCATTTTTGCCAGTAGTCTCCCATGGTCTACCCTGTCAAATGCCTTGGATAGGTCAGCCGCGACACAGTCCTTTTGACCTTCCTAATCTCGGATATCTGCTATATCTTGCTGGAATCCTACAAGTTGAGCTTCATTGGAATAACCTTCCCTAAACCCGAACTGTCTTAGAAACAATGCAAGAAGATACAGACCCCACATAAATGGGAGAATGTAAAAAGATGAAGAATCATTTGGAAATAGTGACTCAATACTATTGACACATACGAAAACCAACAGTACCGGTATTGTGTATCTGTCCCTAGTATTTAGTTTTTTTTTAAGAATTACTGTCTTATTTTTATTTTTAAATTTTTAAATGTTTCTGCAATCCAGCGTTATTATGAAAGTTGTTAAGTGTAAGAGAGGGTCGTGAGCCTTAACATCGTCGCAAATGTAAGTCAAGAATCAAATAAATAAATAGTTAGAGATCTGAAGCGATGAAGTAGATATTATTCAACAGGGCACAGTAGAGGTAGGATCACCGAGCTCGATAGCTGCAGTCGCTTAAGTGGAGCCAGTATCCAGTATTCGGGAGATAGTGGGTTCGAACCCCACCGACGGCAGCCCTGAAGATGGTTTTCCGTTGTTTCCCCACTTTCACACCAGGCAAATGCTGGGGCTGTACCTTAATTAAGGCCACGGACGCTTCCTTCCCAGTCCTAGCCCTTTCCTCTCCCATCGTCGCAATAAGACCTGTCTGTGTCGGTGCGACGTAAAGCCAATATTTAAAAAAATAAAAAATAAAAGGTAAGATCCTTTCAACTATGTGTAAGGAGGAGTGAAGTAGAACAACAGAAGTCTCGACACTTTTCCGAATGAACTCTAATAAGAGGTAATTGTAGGCATATCTCACTTAACACAGGCCAATGTCAAACCAATTAACTGACTCAGTGCTAAGTGAAGATCAGTGCGGCAGCGCTGCAGGCAGGCTTGCTTCTCACTGCTGTGACGTCATGTTTTCCTCCAAATAGTCATACTATATTCAATATCACGTTCGATGTACCTGCTTAGCACCATTAATTCTACGTCTTTAAGAACAATAATTCGAGAGACTTGCCAGTTCCAAGTTAAGCCATCTCCTTTATTTGCATTCTGAACGTAACTGTCCATAATTACTTTTCTTTAGTATTTTCTCGAGTCATCCTGTATTCGTATTAGCTCAGAATATTATGAAAGACCATAATAATATCGATTCTCAATGTATGAAACACGCAGTACTCTTATATATATAATAAATGTCCTGATTGTATAATCTCGAGAATCGCCCAAAGTATTTTGATATGGTTTTCACTGTTGTTTAGGGCATTTATCGAGGGTGGGTCTTACTGAAGGAAGATTTGTGGGAGAATATTGTTGGACATAAAAGCTCTACAAGGAAGTCCGGGACAGTATATATACTTCGTATACTGTATCTCTCTCTCTGCAAGAGATAGGCCTATCCCGCAGTGAGAGTTTGAAGTTGCCGTATAGTTTGCAGTAAAAGTCAACCTTAAATTAGAAACCATATTTTGAGGTTGATTACTGTACGTTATCAAAATAAATAGTTAATTCACGTCAAAATCAAATTAGAGATACACTTGACGGTGGATATATTTGCATGAAGTGTTTTGGAGTTATCGTCGTTTTAGTGAAAGCGCGGAAATGTTTTCAATTTTGCACGGGGAGAAAGGAGCGAGGTAATAGGCAGGCACCCTGAGCTACATCAGGAAGTAGACATTTGTTGTCTACAAGGATATCTTACAAGACCTATGCTATCCCGTGTGAAGCCGAGGCAAGTACTAATATCCTAGGACGTATTTGGAGGGACGGGGTCCGAGGGTCCAAACCCCACCCCCATAAATTTCCTCTTGTGTTTCCAAAAGTAGTCTTGTTTTTATAAAAATACTTCAGGATTCACTTCGAAGTCTTAGGTGATCAACATCCACGTATAAAAGACACGGTCTGTATAATCATGTAACCTGTATAGTAAATGACATTTAATCTGTATGAATTTCTTTTGGCAGCCTGCAGTTAACTGAACTCGAGCTGGGGTGGGTAGGAGTACAGGTCAGTTGGGAGGAGCTGGTGAGGTATGGAGAATATTCCGTACTCAGAAATTATAGTGTATTATGTAAATCCTGCAAGAATGGCAGTAGCGTTATCAGAACTAATTGTCTCAGACATGCAAGTTCTGGCACTACTACTACTACTACTACTACTACTCTGACACCCTTTAAATTGTTATACATTTTAAGAGACGTGGACTACCAGGATTTCCCCCTGAAAATTGGTCTTCAGTGTACTAGAAAATATACCGTCACAGCACTCTCGCATTTAATCTTTCCGAAATTACTGGCTATTGCACCGGGATTCGATCCCACAACCTTCAGCATAGGGTGCGAGCATGTTATGCAGGCGGGGAACGTTGCCGGTCAATAATATGAATGCAGTGGTGACTGGTACTATGTTGATATAGCCTGTACATTGAAAATCTAATCAGGCGTTTTCAGTAGAGAGGAATTAGTGTTGCATTTTGTTTTAATGTAACTTACAGCGTTCTTCGCCAATTTCAATTAAGTTACATATACAGGCTACATCAACATAGACGTTTGGTACAGACATACTTTGGAGTCCAAGAGTGTTTTTTGCTCGTGGTTTAACGTCACGGCCTGAACCGTGCAGCCAGCTCGCTCGGTCATATTTTATTTTTGTTTACTTGCTTAGTTGAATAGGGTCATATGTTAAAAATAGTATTCCAAGTTTTTTCATCTTTGAAGTTATGGAGCCTGCATTCGGGAGTGATGGGTTCGAACCCCACTGTCCGTCACCCTGAAAATTTTTTTCCGTGGTTTATCGTTTTCACACCAGGCAAATGCTGGGGCTTCCTTCCCAGTCCTAGTTCTTTCCTATCCCATTGTCTCCATAAGACGTGTCTGTGCCGGCACGACGTAAAAAAATAATAAAAAATACAAACCAAACCAAATCAGTATCTGAATACCGCACTTTATATGCTGTAGTTTTAGGTACATTAGTACCTAGTATATATTTTCATATAAGATTGATTTTCGTTTTAATCAGATCATATTAAAAGGGACGATTATTAGACTTTGGAGATACCAACTCTGAAGAAAAAAGAAATGGGGATCGATTTAAAGGAGAGCAACGGGAGGTGTTTGTAAGGCATTGGCATTATTGTTGAGCAACCAGGGACAATTCCCGACATGCATAAAATGAAGGACCAAAGAGTTTAGCGGTATTCTTTCAAATATTTGTTAACACGATACGTATTATGTTACGGTGGACCGAATCAGCTGTGCTACACTACATAACGATGTATTTGAATATAAAAGGTTAACTTTAAATCAGTTACAAGTACTTCAAGACAATTCCTTGGGTCAGTAGTATAGGTTACTTGCGAAATTTGTAATAACGTACTACAGTACATTGCACCGCAAAGCAACTAGAGAGCTGCCATATGCTCGGTCCCTCTATGGATCAGTGGTAGCGTGTCCACTCCCGAACCCAAGATCGCGGGTTCAAACCCGGCAGAGGTAATCGAATTTTTGAAGGGCGAAGAAAGACCATTTGACATCCCAAGTCGTATGATGTTGGCATGTAAAAGCTCTCTGGTGACACATTTGGTGTTTACCCGAGAACATGAATTAAAATCCAGCCATAGATCGTCCAGCAGAGCAGAGGTCCAGTTTACTCTGCCATTTGGTAGAGTAAAACGGAACGTCGAAATTGATGCGCGGGCAGCCTAAATGACCTCAGATTAAAATGTCTGCGCACGAGCTGACTTTTATTTTTATTATTATTATTATTATTATTATTATTATTATTATTATTATTATTATTATTATTATTTATTAATGTATAAATTGAACTACTCTGATGTTCTTGCTAACAAATTTCGTATTGCTACTGAAGAATTTACTCATGATCAAAATGACTTCTTGCTCTTCCTACTGTTAATGAAATATATACCGATAGTTTAATTAATTATTAATTTGCACGTCCTTGACCTGACAAAGTTCACCAATACAATATATATGTTAAGATATGAAAGGAAAATGAGGAAGGTTTTGTGGAGTTATCTTGATTCTTCTAGAATCTTTGGTATTGACACTTTAGCGAATCATTTGTTACAAGTAATAAAACCAAGGTAGATGAAGCTAAATGCTTTTATACCACAGAGATATGACGTTAGGGACGTAGATCGTGGGCGAGGTGGCGCTGATTAATTTTTAAAGGGACGAAACAATGAGATTATGTGGCCCTAGGCCGCGGGCGAAGCCACTCATGTGGTGACCAATGCCCATTACTTCAGTAGCTCCAGCCCTAAGAATTCATTCAAGCTAAATCATGAACAGATGATCCTACGCAAGCGTTAGATTTCTGACGACGGTCCAACGGTTCAGAGCCCTCGTGAAGTCATCACCGCCACCGACAGTAATATCATAAGTATTGATTTCTGACAGTGGATAAAGCTACTATCTTGCCCTGGGGAGGGGAGATTCATGCCTGTTGGTAAGTTTTATCGCAAGCCTAAGGTACTTAGCTAATTGAATGATAGATGTGATCACTGGAATGACGTAAATGGAAATATGGGGCATACCTATCGTTCCTCGGTACGTGCTTGTTCAACTTTCACATGTATTCTCTGAGATAGCAACTGGGGTACACAGGTGGAAGACCGAATATGACTGACTGAACTATGGAGGAATCATAGGGGTGTATCATATAGCATTATGAGGGTTGTAAATCAGAAAATATTTTAATAATTTCTCACGATAAGAAGCCTACGATTTCCAAGTCTGGCCATCAAAATGTGTGTGTACATTTCCAATTAATTTTTAAAACCAAGATCATTAATAAAGTAAGAAGTACCTTAAGTAGTAATGACAAATTGTTGATAAGTTGATCATTTATTAAAATGTGCTTTCAGGTTAACTGAGGTAAATTTGCGGTTTTCGGTCGCGGACCTTATATTTATTATGTATGGTATAAACATGTATCAGTTATATACTTAAGTAGTTCACTGCATAACTAGTCTATGACGTTTGATGCACCTGAGTGAAGGGCTTTTGTTATTTCTGCTGCTGCACGACAGCTAACGAGTTGGCACGTCAAATAAACGTCACAAGGGTACCTTCGTCAAGATGGTCGGCCTGAGGCCAACAACATTCTTCCTACCTTACTTGCTACTTTTACAGCTTCGCGTCGCCACTCTTTTATTATCTCCCAGCCTTTTTTGGAACATCTCACGTACGCCCTCTTCTTTCTTTCGTCTTCTTGTCTTTTTGCTTTTTCTGTGTGCACCTCGTTTATCTGCTGGTCACCTTCGACAAAGCATTGAGTTAAAAGAAGAATGAAGTCACGAAACGTAACGGGCTAAGGGACGAGAAAGAATAATGACACGTTCTGGTCTATGGCGGACACGTTACGAAGGCATGATCAAGACTAGATGTATTCCCCTTCTTTCCCACAACATTCTAGGCAGAAGATTTTTGACTGATTAATTGATATTTTAAGATTCAAAATAGCAAAATGTAACCACTAAGATGATAATAATAATAATAATAATAATAATAATAATAATAATAATAATAATAATAATAATCGACACGGTTGAAACATAATTAAATGCCACCGACTTCAACTGGGACGAATAATCGAACTGCGCCACTGAGGTTTCTTTGAGTTCTAGAATCTGGCTCAATGATCACTGGCGTTAGTGTATAGCTCAACTTTCGTCTTCATTAATCATCCAAATACAGTACTTTAAAGCTTCTTCCCTAACGTTAGGCTTACGTTAAGGTGAAAAATGCACCCCTACACGGGTTCATTCCATCAGCTAACCGTTCATCCATGGAGCTGGACATTCTTCGAGTGATCGTTCATTCACGATTTCCTTCTAATTTCGGTAGTCATCTTAATTATCTTCCTGATCACTATTGGATGATGACTACGCGGTTTTGCAGTTTATAACGACGATTAAACTATTTCCATGTCACCGATGCTCGGCGTTGATGGACTTAAAAATGAAAATATAAATTCATGAATCTCTCTGTTGTCATAGCCCGTACAGAAAAGATGTATGAGACGTAAGTGATCAGAAATTGTTATAAGGTTCTGATAGGTTCCTATTTCTCCTATTATTATTGTTATGAATGCTGATTGAAAATCCACAGCCTGTTTCCAGTTATTTGACCGGGTCAAGAATGGAATGAATGAAGCCCCCTTCTAGCGGCGAGGATGGGAATTGTGCCGGCTGCCGAAGCCTGTCGCACTCCTCTGAGGCAATGATTAATGAATGATTAATGAAATGAAATGATATTGGAGAGTGTTGCTGGAATGAAAGATGACAGAGAAAACCGGAGTACCCGGAGAAAAATCTGTCCCGCCTCCGCTTTGTCCAGCTTATGAGCGCTGATATTTCCGAGTTTTGATCCTTAAAGCAACCACCCGTACCACCACCGCCACAACCACTAGCACCAACTTTCCGAATAATAGCGCTAAGAACTGCTTGTATCTAAATGATCGCATTGTCTTGATGCTTACGCATTATTCTTGTAAATGGTGTGAGATTTTCACTAGGATTTTAGACAGTAGTATTTTTTAAACCAGGGTTTTCCGTTTTCACGCCAGGCAAATGCTGGGGCTGTACCTTAATTAAGGCCAGACCGCTTCCATCCTGCTCATAGCCCTGTCCTATCCCATCCTCGCCATAAGTCCTATCTGTGTCGGTGCGACGTAAAACAAATTGAAAAAAGAATATATTTTTTAAACTTACCTTACCAGGTATGTTATTTGTAAAATGAATTATATACATGTATTTCACATATTTCCGGAATTAAAACATATTAATATCGAAAATAAATATTATTCCATATTTTACGATTTTAATGCAATATTCATTCATACTTTTTTTTTCTGTGGTATTGACAACGAGAACCCTTCTCATTTTCAGTGAGAGGAAGTATGGCATACACTTTCAAGTTTATAGGAATATAATAAAAGATACAGTTTGTGAACTTAAAAGTACACATAATAAGTTGGGCTAATGTAATCAAAACTAAAGTGGACAATGTGTTTTCAAAAAATCTAGGCTGATAAGAAATTTGGAAATTGAATGCGATGCTAAGTGGCACACATGTGTAATTATGTGTAGAATCAGATGCAACTCCTGGCGATATAGCGTATCGTAAATATGTGACAATCACTGATATGATGCAGTGCGTAGCTTTAACCAATATAAACCACTTTGCAGGATAATAGAGGGAGTTTCACAATAAAACAATTAAAACAGCTCCATGTTTCAGGAGCGAACTAAATTAAGAACTGGGGAACATGAAAGAGAAATGTAAAGACAGTGTTCATTAATTGATGAATTCTGTAGTTTGATACATTTCTGTGGACCCTATAAACCATAGTATAACAGTCGTGATGGGCCTTGGCCTACCAAGCGACCACTGCTCAGCTCGAAGTCCTGCGAGTTACGAGGTGCCGCGTGAACCTCTCGGTCGTTATTCTTGGTTTTCTAGACCGGGGCTGTTATTTTACCGTTAGATAACTTCTCAGTTATAATAACGTAGGCTGATTGAACCTCGAACCAGCCCTCGGTTCGAGGTAAAATTCCCCGACCTGGAATCGAAACCGGGGTCTCCGGTTAAGAGGCAGGCACGCTATATCTACACCATGGTGCCGGCTCTGTAGACACAAAAAGTAAAAAATAAAAGGGGCCGGTGTTTGATGATTAAACCTATAATTTGTATATTTTTATTTTAACTTGAATACAGTATATATGTTTAATTTTAATATATGGCTTTACGTGGCACCGACACAGATAGATCTTACGGCGACGATGGGATAGGAAAGAAGTAGGAGAGGAAGCGGCCGTGGGCTTATTTAAGGTACAGCCCCAGCATTTGGCTAGTATGAAAATGGGAACCACGAAAACCATCTTCAGGGCTTCCGACAATGGGTTTCGAATCCACTATCTCCCGGATGCAAGCTCACAGCTGCGCGGTCCTAACTGCGCGGCCAACTCGCCCGGTAATTTTTATTTTACAGTAGGCTATTCCATATTTAAGAATATAATTACATATAAATGCATATACAGTATTTTGACTTTTAAATACGTAAGTACATATATTTTGATAACTTTAGTTCATACAAATTCTAGCCTTGGTAATTACAAATAATTCATTGGGTTTTATCGTGCTGTAACTTCAAAATTAAGAGCTGCATTCGTTTATTAGCTTGAACAGACCAGGATACGTGTGTTCAGGTGCAGAAGATTAGTTAGCTCGTAGCGGTTTTCTAGAGTTTATCCATTTCAGTTCCAATGAATAATGAATTTATTTTAGTTCATAGCTGCTTCCTTCAAATTATCTGCCTTATCCTTCCTGATTAAGTTTCCTGTAGTCATTCGTATCGCCATTGTGGGTGAAGCCTTTTAGATGCTAGACCCTTCTTTCCTGATAGTATATTCCCTGTTCAAGGTGCTATCACGACACCATGGTGGACGAATACATTCTACGTAAACAGAGGTTGAAACCAAATGTACTGGGCTAAATATTACGCAATAAGTGAACATTGTACATGTGGTACTTTTATGTCTTAACCTAGGTTGATTTAAACAACTGATGCTAAAAGCTTTATGCATTATTTACCCTCTGGTGCTCTGTTCAATATTATAAAGGTGATGGAATAATTATATTTTCATTGAAGCTGATTTCATTTTTATTTGGATGTATTGGAAGCCGTAATCTGTCACCTGCTTATGTTGTATGAATGGGAATTTCCCATGTAAGCAAGCGAGTGACCTGGCGGAGAAAAACTTACTTCATTAAACCTCTCATACTTAGAAGGTTGGTTTGAATACGCTGGTGCTCTCTTCTCCACTAGCTGGACATTCGACACGGCAGTGTGGCCATAAATAATGAATTACTGTCATTTACGATCTTCAAGTGGGCAGTTTGAGCGTTATGTGAACTGGTCTTCAGAAAAGGAATGCGAATTACCTTTTTGCTCAAGAATCTTAACAGACTTCTCTTCTCTTTCAATTCACACGTACCTCAGTAGTGTGATTATGATGTGGTATACCGTAATAGTTCCCGCCGTGTTTTAATCAGTTGACTGATTCGATGAATTAGAGAGTGGGTAGTCGAGTAAACTTATCTTAAACATTCATCAACTATAAATTAACTAGACAGTCTTAATTTTCTTGCGTGTTTATCATTCCACTTTTACATCCTGACCATTTATACAATTTTACCTAGGACTCCACTTTTCTTGTTATAGATACAGAATTGACAAAGATTTTGAGATATTTTCAAGCGAACAGCAACTCTGATTTTCTCCATTATGTCCTTTTCTAATTTTTTGCAATATTATTCCTAGTTCTCTTCCGCTCGTTCCTAACAAAGTACCTTATTTCAAGTCTTCAAATATCAGTGTCATTCAATCTTTGCCATTCATGTATATTGTCACAGATTCATCGGTTCTTCGATGCAAGCGAGCATGTGTTACTGGTGGATGGTGGCAAGAATATTATTCATGCGTAGGTTTTCGAAATTTGGAGTAGTTTAGCACATGCAATGTTTCTACATACTTCTCTTTCAGGTTCAGTTGGAATTTATTCTTGCATATTTATTTATTTATTTATTTATTTATTTATTTATTTATTTATTTAATTTATTTATTTATTTATTACTGGTTCAATACCTCACATTTTGTAGAGGATCAAGACATTCGGGTTTCCCCTACCGTGCCTATAATTTTCACCCTATATCTTACACGCCAAATATCATTCACTTTTACGAGAGAGACATTACCATATATATATAGGTTGGTCAGAAACAGTGCAAACCGGGTATATGAGCGTTAGTGGTTGGTCATACTGATAAATAATTTGAAAAAAAATCGATACCTTGCGTCATTGTCATTTTATCAGCTGCTGAAGTGGCAAGTGGCTATTCGGTTTGGGTCACTTTGCTATCAGCTTGCATTCGGGAGATAGTGGATTCGAAACCCACTGCTTTTGGCAGCCATGAAAATTGTTGGCCGTGGTTTCCTATTTTCACACCGGGCAAATGTTGGTGCTGTACCTTAATTAAGGCCACGGTCGCTTCCTTCCCATTCCTAGCCCTTTCCTATCACATCGTCGCGAAAAGACCTATCAGTGTCAGTGCGACGTAAATCAGATTGTAAACAAAATAATTAAAAATGACTAAATCTGCACGTGACTTTAGAACCATGCTGAGAAATCAGCATCAAACACACCGTAGGTTTTAACGGGTATCACCGTATGATACTTGCTATGGCGTGATTCTGTCATCTCAGAGTTCCGTGTTCAAATCCCTCCTCTTGTGAAATAGGCTTTTCCCCCAGTGTTTTTCATTATGTTCAGTATGGCCAACCTTCTAAAGCTCATATACGCGGTTCCTGTTGTTTCCGATCATCCTGTACATTTGAGAAGAAGATTGCTCTGGAGCCGTCTTCGTGGGGAGCTAAACGTTTGATTTATCCCGTAATGTGCTGCGGAAACAGCGTGCTTCATTTAACTTTTTAACAGGGATTGCTTTCAGTAGGGTGATCTTTACAGCACACTGAACGAGCGAGTGCGCAGCTGAAACGAGGGAATAATTAGCCTGCACACACGATCGATGGTGCACCGTGATCACACATGATTATGACCAGACCAACTGAATCACACAAACAACTCCTCCCCCTGTTATTCAAATTTATTTATGCTTAGATGTCATACATGTCATTTATTTAACGAAAAGATCGAATTGATACTCTCACGGACTGAAACCTTATAGAAGTATATAATTCTCCGAACTGTTGTTAAATTGTCATCTAAACATATACCCTACTTCTGTTGTCGCTAGTTTCATCCTAGAGAGCTATTATGTTCGGTCTTCAGTTTTTGGCTTGTCTTCTTTACTGTTTCAAGATACTAAATATATTTCTAGTTTGTCCTCTTCAGGTCAATGGTATCATGTATGATATTCTAGTTTCCCATTATTTTCCTTGCATAGGATAAGCAGCCGTCTGCGGCACAACTCCGCGACCTTCAGCGAAGGCAGTAGAGCGCTGCCCTTCTGAGCTCAAGTGGCAGATTCGATCGCGGCTCAGTCTAGTGTTATTTGCAGGTGTTCAAATATGTCAGCCTGATGTCGGTAGATTTACCGGCGCATAAATAAATTGCAGGACGAACTTCCGACATCTCGGCGTCCCCGAGAGCTGTAAAAGAAGTTAGCGGGGCGTAATAAAACCATTATTATTATTATTATTATTATTATTATTATTATTATTATTATTATTATTATTATTATTTGCGAATTGACAACTTAGGATCACGCTACAATTTCATTTTTTTTGTTTGTCTGAAGTTTCCTCTTCCTCCAGTACTCCTTCATAAGTTATAGGTGCTATGCTGTTTCTTCTGTTCATCCGTCCAGACTCTTCCGGTCTTTGCAGTTCTTTGGACTTGAAACCCTTCCAAACTTTGAATCTTTGTCCGAAATGCTTTCCTGTCTAACACCTGAACTTCATGGATGTTGGACTTCGCTAGATCTTTACGAACTTCCTTAATCCAAGTCGTCGTTGTCTTCTTGTTCCATATGTAGTCGAATAACTTTTTGGTTAGGCTGGTTTGTTCCATTCCGTACAAATGTCCGATAAATGATTACCTCTTCTTCAAGGTCTCTTAAATTTTCTCCACAATTTTGTAGACTTCATTGTTGTTCCGAAGTTTCCAGCCGTTTCAGTCTGGATTGGGCTCAAGATTTTCCGTATTATTTCTCCTTTTTAGGATCTCCAGTTTCTACAATTTGTAATTCATAGAGAGGCATTCGCTGGCATACATACATTATGTTTTTACTACAGTGTTCTAATGCCTTATTTTGACATTCCACGAGGTGCATGTCTTGTTGTAGACGTATTTAGTCAGTCTATAAGCTTTCTGCCAACGGCCGTAGCCGTGTTGAAACACCGGATCCCGTGAGATCTCCGAAGTTAAGCACCATTGGGCGTGGTCAGGAGTTGGATGGGTTGCCACGCGCTGTTGGTGGGGGGTAAGGGAATGGAGGAGCGGAAAGGAACTGGCCACCCTACCGCACGTAAACTCCGGCTCAGGAACGCCTCTGCGGAGGTTCGGACCTGCCTTCGGGCAGAATAACCCTTACCTATAAGCTTTCTCCATTTCTGAGATACGATCGTCTACAACAAATTTCTCTAGTCCGTTCTCTTGTGTTTTTTCACCAAGGTATTTGAACTTTTTAACCCTTTGAATCCGTCAATCTCTGCTTCAAGGAATTGCGGTCCATGTTCGTCGTTCATCCTCAATTTGGTCTTCTCTTGAAGATTCTAAGTACCGTCTTGCTAGCGATCTTTCCTAGGAGGTTGATCTGTATGGCCGCTTCCTCTATCTCCTATCTCCCGGATGCAAGCTCACAGCCGCGCGCCTCTACGCGCACGGCCAACTCGCCCGGTATTATTATTATTATTATTATTATTATTATTATTATTATTATTATTATTATTATTATTATTATTATTATTATTATTATCTTTCAGAGAGTTCTTGGTTCTGTAGTATAAACGCCAAGCAAACAGCGGGACGTCTCTGCAGAGGGGATTGTTGATAGCATAAGAGCAATGAAGAGAAATGCTGGAAGGTGAGATCCATAATTTAGAGATTGCAACTTGGTTTGATGTATCGCCCAGGTACTTTTGCGCAACTTCCCAGAGGCGGGAGCTCCACGTAATGGAAATGTTAATACAACAAAATGCTATTTTTAAGCAGAGGGATGTAGTAGGGCGGGTCCGGGCTTGGCCATTTATCGTGCAGCCAAACTGGTCCCTTGGCGGCCGTAGTGCGGTCCGTAACTCACGCCAGTTTCGAGTTGTACCCTCGAGTCCTCGTTACGTTCTTCTTGACTTACATGGAGTCCACTCCGCAAGGAATTGCCGGCAATCGATGGCGATATGAAAAATGTATCGATTCAACGCGCCCCTTATGTTTAAGATGAAGAAGACGTGCCACACCCTGTTTTAAAAGAATATGTAACAATTACGTCGGAAATAGAAATGCGTGGATTCTGATCACAGATGTGCCAAGCGATAAAATGCATAAATAATAATAATAATAATAATAATAATAATAATAATAATAATAATAATAATGATGAGTATTTTAATATTCCACAGGTTTACGTAATTTGTTGTAGACAGCGGCAATTTTAACTGAACGATAATGTTAAACCCAGCGAGTTGGAAAAGCAGTACGCCCTGTGTGTAACTTTACTCTTCCCATCGGCAGAAGGTTTCGAACTGTACAGTTGTCAGCATTGAAGATGGTTTTCTGAAGTTTCCCATTTACACACCTGGCAAAACTCCACGGCTGCTTCTTTCCCAGTCGTAACACTTCACCATTTCATTGTCGCCGAAAAACCACCTTTGAAAGTGTGGCGCTAAATACACAGTTACAAAAAATAGGGGAACATTTTTTTGAACGTATGCCATGCTCCACAAAACAATACCTCACACCCAGGTATATTGCCAACTAAACCTTAATTCTTTACCGTTGAAGTATACAAAAGAAAATCATTGGATTCGCGTTCGTTTTCAGAACACAAACGGAAATATCCAAATAGGGGCGAAAACAAAGTGGTAACAGTCCTCCAGGGAGATTTTTTTTTAAATCACAGTTGGAGAGCTTCAGTATGGTGTATGTCCTCCACGAGCATTAATCACAGCTTGGCCACCTACGTGGCATGCTCCGTATAAGTCGACGGAGGTCACGGTGCGGTATCGGGTCCCATTCTTCAATAAGAGCTTTTTCGAGGTCTTGGAGAGTCTGTGGTGGAACAGGACGCCCACGAACACCTTCTTTCAAGCCTATCCCACACATGCTCTATGGGATTAAGGTCGGGACTCACTGCTGGCCATTCCATTTTTTGAATGTCCAGTTCTCGCAAGACAGCTCTGGTGATGCGCGCTACATTAGCCCTGGCATTGCCGTGCATGAGTACGAATTCCGGGCCAACACCGTATGCAGCAACCAACACATGCTGTAGCAGTATCTGTTCGATGCACCCCGCAGCGGTAAGATTACCACGGACGACAAGATCCGTACGGCCATCAAAACTGATGCTACCCCATACCATCACAGAATCTTATCCGAACTGGTCGCTTTCCTGGACAAAATTTGGCATTACTGCTCACCACGGCGTCTCCATACACGTTGACGTCCATCACGCTGTGTCGGGGAAATCTGCACTCGTCTGTGAACAACACCGGTCTCCATTGGCGAAGTTGCCAATTGACGTGGGTACGGGCAAACAGAAGGCGAGCTGTGCTGCGTTAAACGGGGCACTCGAATAGGACTTCTGAGTCGTAAGGACACTTCTTTTAACCTGTTCCTTACTGTCTGGTCAGACACCGTGACTCCAGTGGCTCCCCTGAGGTTTTATTGCAGTTCTCTGGCAGTAGCTGAACAACGCCGCAGCGCACATATGGTGAGATATCGGTCATCCTGTGGAGTTGTCATGCGTCCACGACCTTGTCCAACACTCCTTGTGAACTGGCCTGTATCACTGTAGCGATTCCACAAGCGGTGAATAATTGACGGAGAGGCATTGAGATCCATAGCAACTCGACGAAAAGTCTATCCTTCCTGTATCAAAGTGACGGCCCTTGCGACTTGAACCCCGTTAAGATGTCTCATGGGATGTGCTGGTTTACGCACAACGTGCTCGAATGACCGCAGTAGTACTCTGTGTACCTCACAACGACACACGGAGGCACCGCTATTCACTTTGTTTTGAGGGGTCACCTGACAATTTAATGCATGGCAACGCCTACAGATGGAGTATAATTTCGATTTGACATACCCTGAGCGGGTAAAGTCTCAAGGTACACAGACATTCGACGTGCAGCCCAGCGAGAGAGCACCTCGGAGAGCTAACCCCGACAGCTGCGACTGGTCACCCAGACTGCCAGCTCGCCGCCCGTCAAGCGATGACTCGCCGATCCCGACTCGCCCCCGCCTAGCAAGTAGGCCACCTGCCAGCGATTTACAGCGAGGTCCGACCTTTTCGATACACTCCTACAGGTCTGCCTGACAAAAAATACACAACACAACACAACACACATGCTCTGAGCTGTCAACATCGCCAGAGAGCCCAGTCACCGAGCGAGCACCCTGACATTCGGCAGCGCACTGTCGCCTCCCGTTAACTGCTCTCGCCTGCGGTACTCCCAGTACCGTATCCAGCCGCTTGGAGCGCTCCACCGAGCTTCCTGCCAAGCGAGCCCCGGAAAACTGGATGCTACACCTAGCAGCCAAATACTACACAATACCCTCAGTAACATTACATAACATAATTAAAATCCCTTACATCTTAGACTACGCAGTAACACTAACACAAAAACTCTACAACACTACTGAAAATCACCCAAATCCACTACTCAACGCTTTAGGAAGATATGACCCAGACAGGCGAGATAAACTACGACGCCGCCCCAAATACATACTAATACTTAGAGACATACTCACAAATCCCGACTAATCCCCATGCACAAAAATCTTATATACCAAACCAATACTGAAAACTGACACCCGCAAACTTAGGCCCTCACAATGATAACGCCCGTTTTTCCATCCTATGCTCCTACAACAACTAACACAACCATAGCAGAAAAAATGCTTAAAATTACAACAGAGTTGAACAACACCAATCACTGCGGAAGCCGAAAAGTAAAAATGCTGCAATACAAAAACCTAACACCTGCTATAAAATTTATCATAGATAAATTAGCGCCATACATACGGCGTAGCCTATTGCAAATTCTAAAGCAATATCCGGCAAGGCTAAAAACAGTCATATGCTGTATTTCGTATATAATCGTTGTGTCAGCCCTGCCACGGGAGAAGACAAATATATCAAACATCATTTGTAACAACCAATTCACATTTCCCAACCTAAATTAGTACTTAAAATCATAAACTAACGAACACTCATTACTTTAAAACCGCAAAATTTCAACTTAAAAATAATGACCGACGGAGGAGCGCTAAAGCGCACCGGTATCGGTAGCTCCCAAACCACCTATCTCTTCGGAGATAGGTGACTCATACGGATGACCAGGGCCCTCACCTACCAGCCCGGTAACCAGCTCAGCCAAGATGCCACCACCATCCTAAATTTACTCCTACTCAACCTCCTATCGACCCAAAACCAGAACCCTCCACCCACCATGCCAAGTAGACAACTCATAATATCCTAAACAGTCATCAAGCATACCCCCCACCCCCGCCCAGCCAATCTAAAAATGTCCTCACTTCCTAAAACTGCATTAAAAGCACCTCACTCCCTAAAGCTCTAATAAAAGCACTGGAACACTCTGAAACCGAGGCGGGTGCATTATAAACAAACATATGCTGCCATTAACGATGCTTACAAATTATATCCGTCAAATTTATTTGTATTTAAGTTCCAAATTTATTTGAATAATGAGACGCAATTTTTCGCGATGCAGCCGTTGCTAACTCACATACGCAACATAAAGCGTGGTCAACCTTACCACATCGCATACACTAAAATCGCTGTGCTACTCATGTCACTGAATGTCATGCCACCCCTGGTCACACTTCACATAAGAGCCAATTAACACAAGATTTTACACATCAAACTGAAACAAAACACAAACCGTTTTAAAAACACAAAACTTAAAACATCTAAATTAAGAACACACATATACATAACCGACAGAGGAACTCCAGGAGCGCACCGGTATCGGTACCCCACATACCACCTCTCTCTTCGGAGATAGGTGCACATACAGATACCAAGGGCGCTCCTTGCCAGTCCCTGCAGCGAAGCTGACGCTAGCACATGCTAGCCCAAGACCGCACCTAGCCAGCCAAGAAGACCAGCGCTACCACCAAGGGTAGCCCCAGAGCAATTGTCAGCCAGCTTGGTGTCCTGAGATCGTGCCTTGCCTGTGGCGTAATCCACTCAAAAAACTAGCCTGACACGACTCCGGCAACAAGTTGAAAACTAATAGCCCGGCCCGCCTGTGTGTTTGACCTCCAGTATTCATCCGCACCTATTCCTACCACACCGTCAACCTCAACCAGGGAAAAATCCCACTATGCCCCAAAAATCAGGATCGCAGAACAAGCCCGGTGAATCGAGTAGCTGGGCCCCTGTTCCCCCGACAACCAGAAGCTACCAAAAACGCAGTAACACTGCTTCCAAGAAAAACCCAGGTATCCTCTCCCCCAACCACTGACCATCGAAATTCAAACAAAACCCCGTCGCCAGTGCCTTCTAGCAAGTCTGACACCACTTCAAAATGTAATTTCAGAATTGAAGACCACAATTTCGAATATCCATATACATATATCCGAAATAACTCTCCATTCCCAGTCTCACCAAGATCCAAAGTATTTATCATCCCCCTCAGTGTCGGAGGACCTGTACCACTAAATCGGTACATCATCCTCAGTGCTATTCAAGATCATGTTCAAACGCACATCGCCCTAATAGAAGAAACTCATAATAACCTACTGCTAATAACTGCACTCAACGACCACCGCTCCGAAGATATTGCAGACCGCTTATCGGCACTTGACGACATCCCCGCACCAGTAACATTCCATCCATCGGACACATACCCAGTTCACAAGCTAGGAGACTTCCTAGAAGTGGGTGAAGAAGACGACTCGGAATACACAGGTATAGAAGAAGAAACAACGGAGGTAGGGCCCACATACAGTGAATGCGGCTCCCGAACCACATCTCAAACAACTGAACAAGAAATCCAAACTGATCCTTGTTTCCAAACCATACCTCAAACTACAGAAAAATAAATCCAAACTGATCCACCAACTGAACCCACAGAACTTCCAGGTAATTCTCATACCCCTACTACATCTCCACGACCTCCGCCAACCAAGACTCGAACCCGCACAGCACCAAAGAAGCCTCAGCCTCACTCACTACTCATTATGAGCTTCAACTGTTTACAGCTGAACCATTCAGCTGCAAGCTACAAAAACCAAACCCGTTGTAACTGTTGTGGTGACCATCACCACCACTCAATCTGTCCAGTTCCCCGAGACCAGCCCAAATGTGCAAACTGCAGCGGCAAGCATGCCGCCTCTTACCCAGGCTGTCCTTTCTTCAAAAAAGCTATTAAAGCTCACCACATAGCCAGAAAACATCTCCGACAACCACAACCAACAAACCTCTCTACCGAAGTCTCAAATCAAGGCCACCACCACATCTCAAATATACCCTCACTCCCGGATCTCAACATAAACCCTTATCCTGTAAACAACCAAAGCCGCACATCACAACCCAACCTCAACACACATCTTCTCAGAAATCTCCTTCTCCTACTAACCAATATCACATAAACCCAGTATCCCCCTCACCCAGCTATACTGCATGCCCCAACACACCACGTCGCATCCCACACCACATTACGAGCACCTCCCTAAATACTGATAACCTCTTTACCGAAGTCTCAAATCAAAGCCAACACCACATTTCAATCGATCCATTTCGCCTCACCTATCTTTCGAAATACTGGAATTTTTCCAACAAAATCAAAAGTCTACGCCCTCAGGACCTCGCATCAAATTGAGATAAAGGACCAAGTAGGTCGGGGATCTCAAACAAACCCTCTTCGAGCGGCAGCAATCGCAATGCGAGGTTCAGGTTCAGGTTCTCAAGATATGCTGTACGACCATTGGAACCCCACCTACCAAATTAACTTTCACATACCAGACGTTACAAAACATGTTCCTCTAATTTTTTAAAAACTGTGTATCTAGAGAACAAGTTAAACCAGCAGTTATTCTATGTCTTATTCTTTTATAAATAGAAATAAATGGATCTGCCTTCCATACGTACACTTTAGGGCACAATATTCATGGGCAGAAGTTCACCCGGGTGAATGGTCAGCATTCTCGCCTTCGTTTCAGAGGGCTCCGGGTTTGTTTCTCGGCCGAGCAAGGGATTTTAACTAGGTATGGTTAATTCCTCAGGCTGGGGGATTGGGTGTTTGTGTTCGTCTCACTACACTTCTGTTTTTACAATTTGATTTACGTCGCACCGACACAGATAGGTATTATGAGGACGACGGGATAGGAAAGGGCTAGGATTGGGAAGGAAGCGACCGTGGTCGTAATTAAGTTACAGCCCCGGCATTTGCATGGCGTGAACATAGGAAAACACGGAAAACCATCTTCAGGGTTGCCGACAATGGGGTTCGGACCCACTATCTCCCGAATGCAGACTGATAGCTACGTGACCGAAACCGCACAGCCACTTGCTCGGTCAGAGCACTTCTCTTCAGCTACCTACATATAACACCGCACACCACCAATCACCATAGGAACATGCAATAGCGAATACATCCCTTCACTTAGGAACAGTATCTGGCTTAAAACTGGGCCACAACAAATCAAATGTTCCATACTTTGATCTCTTGGAACCGGTAATTTTTAGCACTTAAATGTGGAATATTCTATCAGTTACCTAGACCGACACATTCTTTCATTAAATTATTCTAATGGTTATTGGGGGTTTACATCAACTGAGCATGTTGTACAAATCCTCTTTTATATTCGTATCATAGTATTTCTGGAATTTTGTGCAATAAGTAGGCTATTCAGAAACATAGTGGGCCCTACGTGGTTCGTTGTTCTTAGACTATTCTAAACTCTATAACAAAACACTTTCACCCTAACAAAGAAGATTATAAAATAGATTATATGCACAAGATCCATATGGAACTGTGAATATTTTCTTTCTCTGACCATCCCCCTATGGGGAAGATTGTTAACGTCAGAATTCTGTCTATGCCTATCCAAAACGAATGCAATTCATTCAGTATGACGGTTTAGTAGTCTGAACGCCAGAGAGTCTAGCAGTACAATCCTAGACAGTAATAGGGCCTACTTTCGGTAACGTGGTTGTATATAATTCGGTATGGACAGGTCATATATTACACATAACTGAATAACGACAATAAGTGCATGTCTACTTCTGACTGTTCCACAGACTAACGGGGCTAACTTTAGAGACCGAATCACACAAGGGAAGAGAAGAAGAAGAATCCTCTGTCGAGCAAGTAGCATTATTCGGCTAGGCCTAGATTTATTTTGTCCACACCAATCAAAGTGTTGCGTAGTTTCAGTCAAATAACTATCAGCTTGCATTCGGCAGATAGCGAGTTCGAGCCCCACTGTTGGTAGTCCTGAAGATGGTTTTCCGTGGTTTTCTATTTTCACACCAGGAAAATGCTGGGGCTGTACCTTAAGGCCACAGTCTCTTTCTTCTCACCCATCCCTTTCC
This sequence comes from Anabrus simplex, assembly GCF_040414725.1. Classification (NCBI taxonomy): domain Eukaryota; kingdom Metazoa; phylum Arthropoda; class Insecta; order Orthoptera; family Tettigoniidae; genus Anabrus; species Anabrus simplex. The sequence goes on from NC_090271.1 coordinate 315,481,551, forward strand.
TCTCTCATCGTCCTCGGTGCAACGTGAAGCAAAAACTGCGGTTTTTTTTTACGACTGTGATTCAGACACCAAGTGAATAAAGGCGAGATTTCTAATTAAGATTTCCTATGTTTCAAGTTTAATTACGTAAACCAGTAGCAGGAGAAGGTCTAATAACATCCGCTCAATAACATTGCATCAGATAATAATTCTATTTAAATTACAGTGCTGCAAAATACGAAGCGAATGATCAAAGAAAATAAACAAAATGTATTAGGAGAAATCACGGAACATTTTTAAGCGCGCATTCGCTACATAGAAACTGGTACTGGTGTCCACGCTCAGAGGGAAATACTAATTAACAAACGCAAATACATAGGCGTAAGTGTCAGCTCCGTAGAGTAGGGGTAGTGTGCCCATATCTTACCTGGAGGACCGGAGTTCGACTCCCGGCTAGTCGAGGGAATTTCATTCTAAACTGAGGGCTGGAAGGGGTTCACTTAACCTAGAGCTGACCAGGGAGGTCGGATATAAAAGATAAAAGCGAGGATTCAGAAGAATCATTTCCAGATTCGCTTCAGGCGAATGAGGCAATTGTTTCACGTCCCAGGACATCTTCCCATAGCTCAGTCCTAGTTAAATACAGTTACACACGCTGTAGTACAGACAAAAGTTATCGGATTGTTGCTAGAATTTAAGGAGCTTATTCATCTAGATCATCCGGGTATAGGATAATGAAATGAAGAAGCGGAGACGAATGAGATACATTTTTGGCCCCGCAAACTAAACGTTGTTGAGTTCAGAAAAGAACAAGAACGGGCAGAAGGAAGTTAAGAAATAAAACAACAATGTGGCTCAGTTAAGAGGAACCAATACTCGACTCAATCAGGACCCCACTATCATGAAACTGTTTAATTCGCTTTTTTTTTCAACTTGTTTAACATCGCACGAACACATCGAAGGTTTTCTGCGACAGAAGGATGGGAAAGGGCTAGGATGTGGACGGGAGAAGCCTTGGCCTGAATTAAGGTGCGGTCCCAGCATTTGGTTGATGTGAAAGTGGGAAACCACGGAAAGCCACCTCCAGGGCTGCCGACGGTAGGGTTCGAGCCCATTATCTCCCGAATGAAAGTTCAGAGTTGCACGACCCTAACCGCATGACCAACTAGCTTGGTGAATTCACTGTTATCTCTTGGTGTGGTGTAGGAACGTTTCATGTTATGGTGTTTCTTAACGTACGAGTTTTATTCCAGTGTTGTGCAACTATTTGATAATGTAGCATTTGGATGGTGAAGGCAATTTTGCAATATATACATGGTGTCGCAGGAGGAATGGTCAATATTCAGGGATATGACAGGAACGATCATTTGAAGCAAGAAACTTCATATGGACATATGCCCTATTCCTTATGGTTTCTGAGATACAACATATTTAATGCTCATTTGTTTTTGGGCTAGTCCTTACTCACCCAGGCTGCTCCAGGCGAGCCGAACATGTCCTCGGACACTTCCGGCACCAAAAGATAATAATAATGCTATTGGCTTTACGTCACACTAACTACATTTACGGTTTTTGGGGACCCCGAGGTGCCGGAATGTAACCCCGCAGTTCTTCTTTTACGTGACAATCTACCGACACGAAGCTGTCGTATTTGAGCATACGATAAATACCAGTACTGTGGCAGCTATTGCTTTTAAGTTCAAAACAATCGCGAAAGTTGTCTCAAATAATATCTTAGCTTCGTGCGTAATTACGAAGATACGTTTCTGAATTACACAAGAATTACTTTTTCAAGTTTGATTTCCTATTTTGACCGAGAACGAGATTAGAAGAGAAGACACTGATTTTCCAAAAAGTACGCAAATGAAAAGATACTTGTGACTTTGAAGTTAAGTGAAACAAAACAAAATAAAAACACATGTTTTAGGAGAAATCACATTTATGTCGTCTTCCAGTATGCAAGGAAATTTCTTGCTAATACTACTTAAGTCATTTTAAAACTTGTTTGTTTTTGTGTTAAAAATGCTTGTTAGAATGACGTGCCCGCTTTCCGCTATAAAAACGTGCAAAACTCATTTCAATCACCTCCAGTTTACATTTGAAAACTTGCGGTTTTTCAAATTCCCTAAAGCCATTCTTCCAAAATGAAATAAAGACAACCGTCGCCATAAGACCTACTGGACACAGTTAAAACAATATCCATTTAAAATGCAATAAAAGCAAAATAAGTTTTTGTTCCTCCTGTAAAATGATTTAGTTGGAGTTTGGAAGAAAGCTCCTCATTCATCTACACCCAATGTTACGCAGCAGTGTCTAATTCACTGCCTTCTGAAGAAGGCGTACGAGGGTGTAATGGAAGAGGAAGCGTACGGGGAAGGCTCTGATAGAAGACAGTTTTTGTTGTGCCCATATAAAAATATCCAGCAATGTTCTCCATCTGGTGGCCATGATCGTTAAGGGGCCAAGTCTTTATGATATGACACTGTGGTTAGCCGGCTCGAGTCCCGTTGGTGGATAATATTTTCACTATCAGAATGTTGGTCGGCAGGGTAGGAGAGATGGTGGTATACAACGTCAAATTACGTGCTAAATGCTTGGAGGTGGGTTGTGATTCGTCCGTCGGATCGAGGCGTACAGACCGAGGAATTTTGTGATGTAACAAAACAAGCTCACTTTTTTTAAATTTTTTATTTCTACAGGAAGAATCTCCGTGGCTTAGGTGACAGCGCGTCGGCCTCTCACCTTTGGGTTCTGTGTTTCAAATCTCGGTCACTCCATGTGAGATTTGTGCTGGACAAAGCGGGGGCGGAACGAGTTTTCCTCCGGGTACTCCGGTTTTCCCTGTCATCTTTCATTCAAGCAACACTCTCCACTATCATTTCATTTCATCTGGAAGTCATTAATCATTGCCCCAGAGGAGTACGACAGGCTTCGGCAGTCGGCACAATTCCTATCCTCGCCGTAAGATGGGGGCTTCATTCATTCCATCTCTGACCCGGTCACTGACTGGAAAACAGGGTTGTAGGTTTTCTTTTCTATTTCTACAGGACACAAACTGAACAACTCATTGTAAAAATTGGTCATATTTGTTTGCCTTAAGAATAAATGATCAGTAACGTGACGAGAATGGGCTGCTTGCTAACCGACATGCTAAGCGGAAGCATAGACCCGTATCGAGTCACGTTACTCATCCATCATCCATCTAGACTTGATGTGACTGTCCTGCAGCATTGATCTGCCTGATTAGTGCCACCTCACCTTCATTGACGTGAGAGTGTGCGAATTGCGGCCCCCAATCACTCATCTACGTTCTTATTGTATGTGTCCCAGGTCAGTAATTGTAGGGTTTTCAGGTTTCCACACGAAGTTAATAATTCGATGCTGTTAAAAAATAGATGACCCCTCTATGACATCGGCGTTGACGAGTTGCAACAGCCTTTCTTTGACTGGAGGATATTAGAGTAGTAGAGCTATCTGTTTTTCGTCGAAGTAACACAGGTAGGTTTTTGAAAAGTGAAGATTAGACCCAGGAGATTTTGTGTTTTATAATTTCGTAGCACGAAGTGTGCAATCAGGTAAAGTTGCATATAGGGTATTAGCTCATATACCAAGGGCTTGAACCAAACTTTGAAAGGCATAATATAACATACATGTACCTGTCGTGGCATTGTTTGGGATTGATTCGGGACGAAAAGTAGTAGTAGTAGTAGTAGTAGTAGTAGTAGTAGTAGTAGTAGTAGTAGTAGTAGTAGTGTAAATACCAAGAATGATACATGTTACTCTAGTAGAAGTAGGCTATACATTAGAAATATATCGTCTTTCCATTAATATCTGGACCAAATCCAGTATTTTACCCCATATGTTAAATAATCGTAGAAATGAAGGGAGATATTCGTGTTTATACACTATAGGCCTACTGTTCATCATTGTCGATTCTGTATCTACTATTTACGGAACGAATTGGTGACCGGCTTACGCAGGCGGTAAAAGGCTGCTCGGTTCATCCGAAAGGATGTGAGTTCGACTTCCCTTCGGAAGTCGAAAAATTTAGAAACGGGATTTCCATTTCTGGAGTGGCACATGGGCCTGGGTTCACTCAACCTACACCAAAAATGAGCACTGTACGTGGGTAAATCTTGGGGGCAAAGGTGATTGGGCATAGAGCTTACTAAGTGCTGAGGTTACGGCTAGTCTGGAGTCTTAGTTGTGTGTGGCAGTTGGGGATTGATAAGAGCAAATTAGTTTTTGGAATCATTAGCTAATGGACGACAGTTTTGAGAATCTTCCTTAGAAGTACTCTCGTGCGTTCAGAACAGTTTCCCCACACCAGTGATTAAGACTTTTTACTGTGCACATATTTATAGATGTGCTTGATAAGAAATGACCACCGAATTTTTTTTTCTAGTATCGACCTCAAAGCTCCTTTTAGTGCGGAGTGCAAGACACCAACTGATGCTGATTAGAATATCTGTGAGTTGTTATCTTTGCTTACAGGGAGTCTGGTCTTTCATCCACTTTCAAGCGTAGTGCACCAGTAACGTCTGGCATTTGGGATGATCACTGGAGAGGTTCAAGTGTTCGCCGTTATGGGAGTTACTTAGAATTCTAGTCCGACATTTTTAAACTTTAATTTTCTGGGTCCTTCGACCAAGTCTCTAATGTGCTATAAATTTCAAGGTTGTGTATGACATTTCATCACTTCTGTTTAGTCAGTTGTAATGCAATATTGATAAACATGAACCGCTGTACGTGGCATATTCTTACCACCACCACCTCCACCACCGACAGTAATAATAATAATAATAATAATAATAATAATAATAATAATAATAATAATAATAATAATATCCAAGTTCCCTTATTGTAGAAATACTCGTGAACGACTCTTCGTGGAATATCGAATAAAATGCATGTAGGCCCTATATAACATCTGCTCACTGCTCCAAATCTAACAGTCATACCGGGTGAATCGCCTGCCCTATATCTTCGGATTTATGCAACGCGCGGTTAATAAACTAAAATGAATACATCTCCCCTGTCGTCTGGTAAGAAGTTCGTGGGTAGGTATATGGCTTGAAATACGTATAAGGAGATAATAATGAATGGACGCATAGAACCAAATAATGTATAACTCGGCGCTAAAACTGGCGACAGCTAGTACTAGCGCTCCAGGCGCTTAAGCAACAGTTTAGCTCTGAAAACAACTGTTACTCCGTGTGATTAAAATCAGGTCTTTTTTTTAAATGTTGAACAATAAAGCTGGAAATGTCTGTTCGGTTTTTGTGTGCAAGGAATAGCAGTGACATCGTGGAAGTGTGTAGTTTTTCACGTTTCCACGAAATAAAGAAACTTATGATGTCCGATGAGAGTGAAAATTCTTCCCTATCTATATATACAGTATATAATGAGAGTTATGTCTGTACATTGCTCAGAATTGAAAAAAGGATGGTATATCTGTATCGAACGGTTCACAGTAACAAGGAAACGCACTTTTTAATTTTTCGTCATCTCTGTCTGTCTGTCTGTCTGTCTGTCTGTCTGTCTGTCTGTCTGTCTGTCTGTCTGTCTGTCTGTCTGTCTGTCTGTCTGTATGTACGCGCATCACGAGAAAATGGCTGAACAGAATTTTATGAAAATCGGTATGTAAAGTCGGGGAATGAGCCACTACAATCTAGGCTATAAATCATTTTATTCATGCTGAGTGAAATCGTAGTTTTCGGGAAGGCCTAAAATGTAATTCTCAAATATTTATTCTATAAGTGGTCCTATCGATAAATACTGCATAACTAAAGTTATATAGAATTAAATTTCTGATCATTTATGTCTTATGATAACAGAGATATTAATGAATTTGTATTTTTGGTAAGTCCATATCAGCGCTGAGCCATGAGAAAATAGGTAAACCAAATTTAATTAAAATCGGTATGTAGAGTTGGGGAATAAGAAACTACAGTCTGGGCTATAAATAATTTTATTCACCCTGGATGAAATGGTAGTTTAGGGCAAGGCGCCTAAAATGTAATTTTTAAATACCTATGTTATTGGTCCTATCGAAAAGTACTACATAACAAAAGTTATAGAGAATACAATACAATTTCCGATCATATATGTTTTATTCAGTTTTACCGTACCGGGTGGTATTTCAGAGTCAGAAGGATGAAGGCCTACAATATAGAAAGCTCATAAAATTGAAAAATAAATAACACAACATTGACCATTGTTTGTTTTGATGTTCTTTGTCTCTTCTGCTGCCACTCATCTCATATAGATGGAATTACTGCTGTTTACTGAATATAACAGCCTGCCTGGATATTGGCGGGAAATACCTGGGGACTTAGATAACTTCCTTTTTCAGCATGCCGTTCCTCTGGTTCATATATTTGCTGATATTGTTGGTACGTAACGCACTGGTCCATCATAGTATTCCATTTATTCGATCCCTACTATGAGGCGCCGATTGGAATAACAGAATAATAGCACGAGAGTGCTCACGGCTGTCTGCGGCCTGGTCATTCCGGCTCAGAAAATTTGGACTGTTAGATCGGTAGCGTAGTACGTTCGTTAAAAGTGAGAAAATTTATGGCTTTCATTTGATCGAGTATTTCATATGATAGCATTGCTTTTAATCGCAACATTCCTACTGACGTCATTGTAATGGCCTGTGTTGATTTCGGTTGGCCATGCCCAAATCTCACACAGAAACCAAAGATTAGGTTCTGTTGAGGATTGTAGCCCTCCGACCGATTAGGTCTTGGGTGCTATCTCCTTCACAGAGTGGTTTTGGACTGAATGATGATGTGTGGAAGGGGAGTCCTGTTTCACAAGTCATAGCTGGTCAGAATATGACCTGCGCCCCGTAGAGGGGCGACGCACGTAGGAGGCCCTGGTTTGGAATCAGGGTTTCTGAATGCATTACAGGTGGTACTTTGCTCGTGCGTTGTGATAGGGTAGTAAGCTGATGTGACGTGGGTCACCCATCCAGGTGGACGCCACGCCCAATGTTGCTTAACTATCAATGACATAGTGTTGGAAGAAGAAGGTGAGGAAGTGAGTGTATGAATCAGGGGGGGGGGGGTTGGCTGATAGGGGCTGCTTGGCAGGGGATAACCACGAATACTTGATGGGGAGGAGGTTGACTTGGGCTAATATACAATTAGCTGTCTACTGGGCATGGAGGGGAATACTGGGGTGGCTTGGGGGGAAAGTAGACTGATTAGAAGGCGGAGGAGGTGGTTGGTTTCTTGACTGGGCTGGGGGATGGTACCATGGAGGGAGGCAGGGATGGTACCATGGTAGGAGGCAGGGATGGTACCATGGTAGGAGGCAGGGGTGGTACCATGGTAGGAGGGAGGTGAGTTAGTGTGAGGTGGGGGTTTGGTAGTGTGTAGGTGTCTGGAGTGTTTATAGTAGGCCTTAACTGCTTGCTTGATGTAGGGGCAGCCAGGATATGAGGCAGCGTGACTGCCATCGCAGTTAGCGCACCTCGCCTGGTCCCTTGGTATAGTGCAATCGGTATGGCGGTGGGGGCCTCCACACCTATTGCATCTAGTGCCTTCCGTGCATGAAGCAGCGGTGTGGTTGAGCTTTAAGCAGTTAAAGCATTGTGTGGCTAGTGTAGGGGGGGGAGTGTTGAGTGTCGTGGGAGGAGTGGGTGTGTTGGTGCGTGAAGTGAGCCTGGGAGCAGGTTTTCTACGCCTCCTCCCAGTCTGCGTGTTTTTGTCTGTTAATGTAGGTGGAGGGTTGGTTTGGGCTTCGGTGGACTGGGTAGGTGGGGGAGTGGGATCTGGAGCGGTAACAGTAGGAGACTGAGTGGCAGAGTTATCAGACAGGTTAATGATTATGGGAGGTGGAATGTCAGCATGTTTGAGCTTATTGAGGATGGTTTGCATTGATTTGTTGTAGGTGGGGGTGATGATCATGTGGTTATTATGGGATTCTTCAATGACGGCAATGTGATGGGATATGATGGGTTCTATGGCTTGAATGACGGACTGTCGGGTGAGAGGTACTGGTCCAGGTTTAGATAACGGAATAAGAATGAAATTGCATTTAGAAGAGATGGGGAAGGGGGTATCTTTGCGGGTGTAGTGGAAGGGATGCTCGTAGGGATGTTCTTCTTCTTCTTCTTCTTCTTCTTCTTCTTCGTCTTCTTCTTCTTCCCATTCTTCTTCTGGTACTTCTTCCACTTGCTGCTGGTCTTCTTTTGGAGATGCGGTGAAGAGACGATGGGTTATGTTATTGTCTTCAAGTATTTGAGCGATTGGTTGACAAGAGGAGGGGTCTTTGGGGAAGATATAGATGATGTTAGTGTCTGGATCTTCATTTACGTCATGGAGTAGGTAGGTTTGAGATTGAGGAGGGTAGCAATTTTGATTCTGTGCTTACGGAGTGAGGATTTGGATTTATTTGGTGGTGAACGTATGGCAACACAGTGGGATTCGGGATTGGTGTGAGTGAAATCAATGACCATAGGGATGTTGAAGTTGGGGAAAACCGCTAAGAGGATGTAAAAAGGCAGGTGAAGAGTGACTGTCTGCCATTATAATGAAAATTCCCCAACTTTATTGTGACTGATGGTAGGCAAGAGGGTCTACCATTACAATGAAAATTCCTTAACCCAGTTTTCACATGAGAGAAGATGTATTGTGACTTGCCCGTCGCGTTTCTGGGGCGATGTTAAGAGCTATGCAACTTTATACAATCTTACTCACAACGTGTACACTATCTAACCTAGAATTCCGTAGCGAAAAACGGGTACATCAGCAAGTTAGAAATAATTTCAGCTTCAGTTTCATTTTAGTCCATAAGCTTTCGTTATCTATTCTTGTTGTAGTCGTGTAATCCAATCTTGTAATTGTTCTGAGTGGGTTCGTTTAAGCTGAAGAGCGTCTTTAGACCTTTATTCAAAAATATGGTCTTGAGAAACTGAAGAGAAATATAATTTGTGCAAACATTTTCTTGCTATCGTATTTTAGGAATCTGAAGTTAACCAGCAAATGGCGCGAAGCATATTTATCGTACAGTTTGTCTGCTTAAAATCACATGTAATGTTTAACTTAGCTACATGGTTTCAATTCATGGAAAAAAGAAAGAGGTTTCTTCTCTAAAATTATTTGGCAGGGAAGATGGTATCCAACGCGAATGACCTAGTCTTAAGAAAAGAATGACAGAAAGCGATGAATGTTCCTATGGCAAAAGCGGGTCATTCACCATTTGAAACAGATGGTAATTGTGCAGTAGAATTTTGCAATGCTCCGTGGTGAGAAAATAATTGAGCGCCTTGGGTTCGAGTGCCTTTCGGGCTTACTTTTTTATCTTTTCACTTTCACATGATTAAAATTCCTGGACGGGTTCTGCTTATAGCTCAGACATTATTTTTTATTAAACAACAGTTAATCGCATCGTAAATTTCTAGACTGACTAAAAAATAAAGGATCGAGGTGCTTCATGTTACGAAATTATTCCTGTAACTCCAGTACATATTGACTAGCTCATCACTGAAGTTCAAGAGTGCCAAGGAACAGGAGTAAATCTCAGTAAGATTATTTCTTTGAATTACCGCGCCGTGCGGCGTCAAGGTCTGTAGGTGCTCTGATCAGATTAAATAATTCTGCCTTTTATACCACGATAAAAAGACAAACACTTCTCTATTAATTACGGTGAGACGAGATTGTCCCATATAGTAGCGAACAACCGTAGACCGAGCAGTGTGGCTCTGGAGCCAATCTCTGCATTCGGGAGGCGAGGCTTGGAAATTATATAAAATATAGACATATCTATAATTGGTCGCAACCTATCACGTATTATATGATACTGCTCCGTCGTTTTCTCTCGAAAAGAAATGGGCCTAAATGATGCAGGTCGAGCTGTGCGCATACTGACATTTGCAGATGATTAAGCAGTACTAGCAGGTAGTCATATAACCCTTATATGGATTATTCTACGCACATGCGAAGTGTCTTAAAAATACGGGATGAAAATCAACGTAACAAAGACCAGAGTTATGTCTGTAGGTAAATGAAGTAAATATGTCTACATTTCCATTCATAGTGTGGCACTCGAACAGGTATCTTACTTTAAATACTTCGGAAGAATGATATCTGATGATGACTACTGTCACCAAGATGTCAAGGTGCGACTAGGAATGCTAGAGCAGTGTTCTACAAATACTGTAAAATGCTGACAGTGCTTTGAATCTAGAACCCAGGAAGCGTTCTGTTAAGATATTTGTTTGGTCATTGGGGTTATACTGTGGAGAAAATTGGACGCTGAATGTCAGCGTGACTAGTCGCCTTCAGGCATTTGAAATGCCGTGTTGGAGACGCCTGCATAACATTTCTTGGGCAGATCGAGGTACTCAGTTGAGTTGGTGAAGGAAAAGTATTGCTTGGGCAACTTCGTGACAGACGACTCGCCTGGATTGGGCACACGCTGCGCCACGGAGGCTTATTACAAGACATAATGGAAGGAAGACTGGAGGGAAGAAGCAAAGAGGAAGGTCACGGCACACCTTCATTGACCGACTGAAGCAAGAAGTGGGGGTTCGCACTTTTGAGCAATTAAAAGAGAAGGCCCACTGCCGTGAGAACTGGAGAGCTGTTATTAAAAGAGCAAACTAGTTTCATGGCCGATATACAATGAATGAATGAATGAATGAATGAATGAATGAATTAAAGGACAGCGACTGAGGGTTTACAGACGAAAGGGTTCATTTGAACTATTTCGTTTCACAAATCTATGGAAAAAGTGATCATGCAACTCGTTTTTGAAAATGCGGTGTAGTCAACGTTATGAATGTTAACACAACGTTAAGAACGTTATCGAACCTTACCGATGAACGAACCGCTTCGCAGTTGAAGTACTGAAATATGTCATCAATACTGAATTGCCCAAGAACGACTTAACTTACTAGGCATTATGGCCTTTGAATACATTAAAAGAAAGGTCAGTGAATGTTTAAAGCAGGGCCTCAGAAACGCCGAAAATCTCACGCGTGCAAACAGAGGCGCAGAGGTTCTGTGCACCGTGCATCGGCCCGACTCGGCTCAGTTCGGGCCAGCGTTTTGTCTCGTAGTGACTCGGCTAAGCTCGACTCTACTCGGCTCGGATGTGGAGCGCTGCAGAACAAGTGAGGAAGGGAGAGAGAGGCGGAACGAGTGAGAGAGGCGTAGGGAAAGAGAGAAAGAGCGCTATTACTCAGAATCGAGGAGTGGGGGTCTGCACTCTGGTCAACCAAGCGAAGTCGTCTTTTGCACTTTGCGCCGCGCAATGCATCGGTGCATGCACTCTGAGATGCCCTGCTTTAAATTGTTGTTGGTTTATCAACTCGTCCCGCGGTGTAGGGGTAGCGTACCTGCCTCTGACCCGGAGGCCCCGGGTTCGATTATCGGCCAGATCAGGGTTTTTTACTTGGATCTGAGGGCTGGTTAGAGGTCCACTCAGCCTACGTGATTACAATTGAGGAGCTATCTGACGGTGAGATGGCGGCCCCGGACTAGAATGCCAAGAACAACGGCCGAGAGGATTCGTCGTGCTGACCACACGGCGCATCATAATCTGCAGGCCTTCGGGCTGAGCAGCGGTCACTTAGTAGGCCATGGCCCTTCGGGGCTGTTGCGCCATGGGGCTTGGTTTGGTTTTTTGTGGTTGGTTCATTAACGTTAACTTCATCCAAATGTTTCTGTTATAATGATTTGTGTCCTTGGTTATCAGACCTAACATTCAAGATTGTTATTAAATAAAATCATTTGTTTAATATCTGCCATTGTAAATATTTGTCTTTTGCAATGAAAATGGTTCATAAAATTTGCTGGTTGGCGAAATATAAAAGCTTAACTTCCTGAAGATAATTCCAGTGGTTTCTGAGGTCACTGGAGCCGCCCTGGCTCATTCGGGTTTTGATCAGATGTTCCTCCTGAAGCCACGTGAATTTTCAGGTGAAAATTCTGTTTCACAGTATTGCACATAAATTTACAACGAAATCCTTGATAATATTCTGCCCCCTTGTCCTTAGCGACTAAGTTTAAAAAGTCGTCCCCTAATTATTATTATTATTATTATTATTATTATTATTATTATTATTATTATTATTATTACTGAAGACGACCCGCACAGTCGGGGCTTATTAAGCATGTGCTTATATCCAGTAAGGGTAGATCCCAAACGTGTGGTACACTCCCTGAGGGAGTCACGACCCACGTGCTAAGCGCCCCCTATTGTTCGCCACACAAACACAATTTCCGGTCGCTGACGGACGACAGAGCGTCCTTCTCTCTTCTCTCGTTCCCGGTAATCAAAGGCTGAATACAAAGCCAGTCTGGCCGCTGGGTTGGCCGGCAGATTGCAGTTATTATTTGCGATCTTCCCTTTGTAGGGACAAACACTCCCCCTTATATGGTTGAAGTGCTCCAAGGTGAAGGAATTTACAAATCGTATGATTTACTTACAATACAAGATTGTTGAAAATCTCTGAGACTTTTTGGTCGCATTTGCTAATTTCTTTTCAGAGTTATAAAGAAATGTTTGAACTGAAAGTTATCGTCTTTAAATGCACTGATGTCTTCTCAGTAGCGATAAATAGTGGCTATCTCCACCATCATTGGTTATTAAACCTAACTTTCAAGATTGTTGTTAAATAAAATCATTTTTTTTAATATTATGCATTTGTAAATATTTGTCTTTTGCAACGGAATTGGTTCATAAAATTTGCTGGTTGGCGAAATTAAAAAGCGTAACTTGCTTAATATAATTCCAGTGATTGTTGAGGTCACTGGAGCCGCCCTGGCTCATTTTGGGGTTTGATAAGATGTACCTCCTGAAGCCACGCGGATTTTCAGGTGAAAAGTTCACTCTACTATTGATGGAAATGTGACCCTTTGTCACGTGGGTGAAAAGCCTGCAGTTATAATAATATAAACAGCTTATGGGATGGGTCTGCAGCAATTGTTGAGGAGTGTGAAAACAGATATGAACCTTTGTAGGTGGTCAGGAATGGTAAGGAATTAAGATATTAAGAAGTAGGTGCAAGTTAGAAAGAAGAGTTAGGAATGGTTACGGATGTAAGGAGAGATTGAAGGAACTTACTAGGAAATTGAATTTAGCAAAAAGAAAAAAAAAGTCAGCTTTTGTATGCTTTTGTACTAATAATTTTCGAAGAAATTACAAACAAACCCTGCGAAGGTAGGTAGAGACTGAGCTTGATGCTCTTGACACTCACTGGCTACTGACGTTGCTGTGAGATACCTATTACCCCGGCACATTTGAAGACTTTCTAATTCAGTGTCAGCCGCCATAAAAAAGAAAAAGATCTAAGCTATAGTGTGACCAAGCAAATACAGGCACTGACAAGGAAACATCGGCAATGGGTAAGTCGCCGATCGTGATGAAATTTGGAAAACACATTGAGGTACACGTAAAAATGATGTCGGCATCAATTTTGGGTGCCAACATTCATTAGGGCGTTAACTACGGGGCCTAAAAGTTGCGACATTTCAAATTCCGCGCGATCAGCGATGAATACCTGCTGGCCAATGCTAAGCTGGCACACTGCGTAGCTGGAGACACGCCTCTGCACCTTCTCCCCTCCCCGCTCCAATTGGTTCGCCATCGCACGTTTCCCTTCTCCCCGCGCTTGCCGGCCGCCTAGCTGTCGAAGAGAACCGGTTCTACACTTTGTGTACTCTATCAGCCTTTCTCATATCTCTCCTTTGTAATTTCCACGTTGTATTAGTTTACTTTTGCTGAAATGTTTATGAAAACGTTTGCACCGGGTGAGTTGGCCATGCGGTTAGAGGCGCGCGGCTGTGAGCTTGCATCCGGGGGATAGTGGGTTCGAATCCCACCCACTGTTGGCAGCCCTGAAGATGGGTTTCCGTAGTTTCCCATTTTCACACCAGGTAAATGCTGGGGTTGTACCTTAATGAAGGCCACAGCCGCTTTCTTCCAACTCCTAGACCTTTCCTATCCCATCGTCGCCATAAGACCTATCTGTGTCGGTGCGACGTAAAGCAATTCGCAAAAAAAAAAGTATGGTGCCTGTTATTAATTGTGTTTTGTTTCGGTTTTCTTTTCACTATTTTTTAATGTTTTGAATAGACCAAAGATTGTTTTTGCTTACTATCAGTTATTGACGGGGAGTTTGCCCGATGTAATTGTTACGGAGTCATTTATTGTGTTGCCTTGTAATTTTTTTGTACCAGTTCGTACAATACCCATTTAACTGTTTGCATATGTAACTGCCATTATACCCAGAAGACTGTAGTGTGATACTTTAATATCGGTACTTGTTGAATACATAGACCTTCGTCAGCTATAACGCAAAAGTACTGGTACAGTAAGACTACAGGTCTGTCTGTGATTACTGTATATCTATTGCATATATAAATGCACATCTTTTTTTGTTTCAAGGCTTTTCTTATTACGTCAAACTTTACTACATTCCATTCATACTCATATCGACGTTGCCTATCCATTAAAATCCATTAAATTAATTTATATTCGACAACCATTGCTGCAATTGAAATGTGTTGTGCCTGTCACTGCAAAACATAAGTAAATCGTTCAGTACAAGCACAAATAAAAACATTCTACCTATAGGCCTATTCCTTATACCAGAGTACGCAATACGGAAAATACCAGTAGTTACAAACTCGGAGTTTATAATTGTTGTTGTTGTCGTCCGCGATGTCGTTTCGTTATGACAACTGGTAGCGTACACAAAATGGGCGGGGGGGGGGGGAGGGGTCATAAAAAGAAGATCTGGACTTATAACCAGGTTTTGATATCCCGAGGTATCGAATCTCATTACATTCATTGAGATCCTCTACCCGGGCACGTAATTTCTTTACATAAAAAGGTATTTAACGTTGTTTAAAGATGGGAGATTTATTTAGTGGTGGGTGATTTAATTAATTCCATATGTATGTCCACTCTAAAGGACACTATCGACAGCTTTAAGGCGTTTTAGAAGTAAATAATAACTTAAGCGTAGGTTGGACGTGGTACCCCCTCCCACGTTTGACCTCGCCCGGTGGTACTTAACTCGGAGTTGTACCCGCGAATGTGACAACTCACCGGAATGAGCAGGAATGAAAATATAACATTTGAATAAAATATGGGTATATTAGTGTAGGTTATTTATTATCATTATGTGTGAAACGGAACGTAATTTAAAGAATTTCAATAATTACAGTACGAAAAGAAGCAAAGTATAGAGTCGGTCCCGTTGAACAGCTAAGCAGCCGGCAAGCGCGGGGAGAAGGGGAACGTGCGATGGCGAACCAATTGGAGCGGGGAGGGGAGAAGGTGCAGAGGCGTGTCTCCAGCTACGCAGTGTGCCAGCTTAGCATTGGCCAGCAGGTATTCATCGCTGATCGCGCGGAATTTGAAATGTCGCAACTTTTAGGCCCCGTAGTTAACGCGCTAATGAATGTTGGCACCCAAAATTGATGCCGACATCATTTTTACGTGTACCTCAATGTGTTTTCCAAGTTTCATCGCGATCGGCGACTTACCCATTGCCGATGTTTCCTTGTCAGTGCCTGTATTTGCTTGGTCACACTATAGCTTAGATCTTTTTCTTTTTTATGGCGGCTGACACTGAATTAGAAAGTCTTCAAATGTGCCGGGGTAATAGGTATCTCACAGCAACGTCAGTAGCCAGTCTCTCACAGTCATGCTAATAATAATGACGTGTGGCCCCCGGAGAGGCCTGGTGCAGGTCTTTCGAGTTGACGCCGTATTGGCGACCTGCACCTATGGATGGGGCCCTACCTAGGATGATATCTAATGTTTAAGACAACACAAACACCGGAAATAACCAATTAAGGTTAAAATCCCCGACCCTGCCGAGAATCGAACCCGGAACCCCCTGGACCAAAGGCGAGCATGCTAACCTTTTAGCCATGGAGCCGGACACAGTCATGTTTATAAGCAATGAATCCTCTGCCGAGTAATATCATAGGAAACGTTTACAGGGCTATAGTTGGTAGACTGGTGCTATGTAGGCATATCTTTGAGAAATTGAGTAAATTCCAGTGCCACAGCAATTCTGCCTACTGCGTGGTTTAATTCGAGATTTTTGAATGGAACGAAAAAAACAAACAAGAAAAACCAACAACGTTTCCGTTGAAGTTTAACTGAATTATACTGATATATCCCGCTCTCCAATTCTTAGAACCCTTTTTCGTTTTTTAGACGCTTGGTAAATGAGTATTTGTTTCTTTTTTACAAATTGGTTTACGTCGCACCGACACAGATATGTCTTATTGCGACGATAGGATAGGAAAGGGTTAGGAGTGGGAAGGAAGTGGCCGTGGCCTTAATAAGGTACAGTCCCAGCATTTGTCTGGTGTGAAAATGGGAAACGACAGAAAACCATCTTTAGGGCTGCCGAGAGTAGGGTTCGAACACACTATATCCTGAGTTCTGGATACTGGCCGCACTTAGGCGACTGCAGCTATCGAGCTTGGTGTAAATGAGCGTCTTTTCGTTCCAATGCAGATACGTTGTATTTCGATTATAGACCTCTATTTGACGTGAGATATGAAACAGGGAACCTCTTCACTCACTATGCACAATTAACGAGTATGTGGTAACCACTCGGCACCAGTTGAGTCTCGCATTGATTGCAGTAATGCGTCAGGGTCCGATTATCATCTTCTCTTCCCTTTGTCAGCTTACGTCTTTTTCCGAATCTGACTTCATTATGTTTGTGAAACTGGTGAATCTTCCATATTCTCGCCTTCTACGGCCCTTCCTTTTCTCTGCTTTATCCCTTCATTCTTCAGCGACATTACGAGGGACTCACATTTACGTCGCTCCTGCTATAATACAATGGAGTCTCGCTTATCTGACGTAAACGGACCGGTGAGACTTCGGATTAACGGGAATTTCAGTTAAGAGGGAAAGAGGAAACAGTGTTTTCGTGCATTGCTTCACAGATTCATTGATTATTGATATAGTGGACACTGTACGATACAACTAAGCATTTCAACACGAAAGGAGTTGATACAGATTTAAATTTATGTAAATAAGTTTGTAATCGACTTTTGCTTGCCTGCTTCTTACTGTCTTCTTCACGCCACCATTTCTGTAAAAGTATCAGTGCTGGAGGTTTCTTTTTGTTGCTCCACGTATTTCAGTGCTGATTCAAGGGCTTTGAATTCTTTATTGTGTGCTATTTTGGCACCACCTTCTTCAAGTACCTTTTCTTCCTCTCCTGTTTCCTTTTGACCGATCTTAATAAGCTAATCTGGGAAGAACAGCTCAATGAGAAAGTGAGCGAACCAACCAGAGGGAGAAGTATTCTAGACCTGATGCTGATAAAAGCAGATGAGTTCTATAGAGAAAGTGAAAAGATGGATGGTGTGAGTGATTATTATGCTGTTCTTGGCATAGTTAAAAATGTGATAGAAAGGAAGGATGTAAAAGTAGAACTGTTAGGCAACGCCATATGGTTGATGAAAGGAGAGGAATGGGGGAATTTTTATAAAGTAATTATAATCAGTAGAAAAAATAATATAAACAGCTTATGGTTATGGGATGGGTATGAAGCAATATTGTTGAGGAGTGTGAAAACAAGATATGTGTAGGTGATCAGGAATGATAAGGAATTAAGAGATTAAGAAGTAGGTGCAGGTTAGAAAGAAGGAATGGTTGTGGGCGTAAGGAGAGATTGAAGGAACTTACTAGGAAATTGAATTTAGTATATATAAAAAAAGTCAGCTAAGGATAACATGATGGCAAAGGTAAATGGCAGCGATATGAATTTTGGGGAGCAATGGAAGGATGTGTATAGATAATTTAAGGCAGTAACAGGTTCCAGGAAGAACATTCCTCGGATCATGAATGAAAAAGAGGAGTGCAGAAAATACAATAATATAAACAGCTTATGTTTATGGGATGGGTATTGTAACGGTTCAAATCCCGTTACAGGATGATATCTGTATTATTATTATTATTATTATTATTATTATTATTATTATTATTATTATTATTATTATTATTATTATTATTTTATCTGTGATATTATTACTATTATTATTATGTCTATACTATTATTATTGTCCAATTCAATTATGCAATGCTTGTCGCTTGCGTGATTGTAGTCAGATTGTTACGTATATACGTGTGTGTAGATTAACACTAAAATCATATACAGTAAGAGTTGCTGTATATCAGACTAGCTGATGTACCCGTGCTTCGCTACGGGATTCTCAGAAAGACTGACTTTGTGGTTGTCCTAACCTGAAATCAACATAGGTCATTACAAAAACATAAGTATGAATGTAGCAATTAAAAGCAATGCTATCATTTAAAATACTCGATCAAATGGAAAGCCGCACGTTTTATCACTTTCAACGAACAGTGCTGCGGTTAGATTGCGGTGCCAATCTAATAGTCCAAAGTTCCAGAGCTGGGATGACCAGGCCGCAGAACACTCATCTGCCATTATTCCGCTAAATATGCACACTGTTCATTCCAATCAGTGCCTCAGAGTAGGGATTGAATAGCCCGAATGCTATAATGATCCAGTGTGTTACGTACCAGTAGTATCAGAAAATTTATAAACCAGGGGAATGGCATGCTAAAGAAGAAAGTTATCTAACTCCCCGGCTACTTCCCATCAATATTCAGACAGGCTGTTACACTCTGTACGACTGGGCGAGTTGACCGTGTGGTTATCGGTGCGCAGCTGTGACCTTGTATCCGAGAGATAGTGGATTCGAACCCCATTGTCGGCAGCGCTGAAGATGGTATTCTGTGGTTTCCCACTTTCACACCAGGCAAATGCTGGGCCTGTACCTTAATTAAGGCCTAAGGCGCTCCTAGCCTTTTCCTATCCCATCGTCGCCATAAAACCTATCTATGTCGGTGCAACGTAAATCAAATAAAAATTACTCTGTACGCAGCAGTAATCCTATCTACCGGAGATGAGGGGCAACAGAAGACACAAAGCACATCACGACAAACAATGGTCAATGTAATGTTATTGTTGATCAATGTTATGAGCTTTCTATATTGTAGGCCTTCACATTTAGTTTTCTTTCGACTCTGTGATTTGTAAAATATTTTATACCATAAACTGTTTCTTATTCTCCGACTTTACATACCGATTTTCATTAAATACTGTTTACCCATTTTCTCGTTACTCGGCGCTGATATGGACTTAGTAACAAAAATCCAAATTCATGAATATCTTTGTGATCATAGCTAGTACGGTAACAATGTACTCGTATAAGACATGAATAATAGGAAATTTAATACTTTATAACCTTAGTTATGTAGCATTCATCGATTACACCTCTAATAAGAAATATTTGAGAATTACATTTTAGGCCTTCCCCTGAACTACCATTTCACTCAGCGTGAATAAAATAATTTACAGCCTAGACTATAGCGACTTATTTCCTGACTTTGCATACCGATTTTCATCAAGATAGGATTACTAATAACAACAATATTTGAGAATTAAATTTTAGGCCTTCCCCTAAACTACAATTTTTCTCAGAGTGAATACAATTATTGATAGCCTAGATTGTATCAACTTATTCCCCAACTTTTCATACCCATTTTCTTTAAAATACGACCACTAATAACATAACTTAAATAGTTGAGAATTCAATTTTAGGCCTTCCCCTAAACTACCATTTTACTCAGCGTGAGTAAAATGATTTATAGCCTAGATTGTAAAGGCTCATCTCCCGACTTCACATACCAATTTTCATTAGACCACTAATAACATAAATAGTTGAGAATTCAATTTTAGGCCTTCCCCTAAACTACCATTTCACTTAGGGTGAGCAAAATGATTTATAGCCTAGATTGTAGAGGCTCATCCCCCGACTTCACATACCGATTTTCATTAAATTCTCTTCAACCGTTTTCTCGTGATGCGTGTACATACATACATACATACAGACAGACAGACAGACAGACAGACAGACAGACAGACAGACAGACAGACAGACAGACAGACAGACAGAAATTACGGAAAAGTAAAAAATGCATTTTCTTGTTACTATGGACATGACCGATACAGAAATACCATTATTTTCAAATTCTGAGCAATGTACAGACAAAACTCTTATTTTATATATATAGATGTGGATGTAGTGTGTGCAATGACTTCTGACATTGTAATATTGCGAAATACTGCTGGTGTAACTGCAGAGTCATTGCTACGTCATCGTGAGCATTTAGCGGTGAGCTCACTTTCTTGGAGATACCTAGGGTGCCGCCGGCGGTTTCACCATTGGGTGTAACATTTGCCGCGAGGTGGGAGTAGATCATAGTTATTTCTGGAGATTGCGTAGGTGTGTCAACTAACGTCTATAAAAGGTGGCTGTACATTGGAACGTCAGTCATTATTCAATTGGAAGGAGAGGTCACAGTTGGTCGGAGAGTTATTAAGTGAACGAGATGGAGAGGCCTCAGTCAGTCATTGAGTCAACAGGAAGGAGAGGCCTCAGTCGGTCATTAGTCAGTAGTTAAACGGAAGGTGAACAGTGAAGAAGTCGAATGGATAAGTGAACAGTGAGGGAGTCAATTGGAAGGAGAGACTTCTGCCGGGTCAGTTAGTTGTGTTCGAAGGATAGGCTTCCCATGAAGTCATATAGGACAGACTCACCAAGAAGTCACCAGGACGGAGAGAAGAAGCAGTCACATGGATACATCACCAAATTAGGCTTGACACATCTACAGTAAACACCAGATCAAAGGAATACGTCGTAATTACATTCAAAGTGTTGAAGGTACAGTCAAGTGAACCAGTGAGGGATGAATTTCGTGTATAATTGTTTATGTCCGGTCAAGAAAAATTCAAATTCATGCCTAGTTTATTTCAGTTGCAATGTCATAATTTCATATTCTCATCTGTTTTATCGCAGCAAGACTTACTATTTTTATACAATTTAAAGAATATATTTTGTTCTATCAAATTCATTTATTGTTTCATTTTTTAGAGTAGAATCATATAACCTCCAATTTGATGGGGAAATCGAACGCCAATCTCCTTTTCCCAGAACTTATATGGCATGTTGTCAAAAGTAAGCTTATTACTTCACACCGTAGAGATATTCAAGAATCTCATTCTCTTATTGCTGCACTGTGTTGTAGCTGGCGCCCTTCAAATAACGTGTGTGTAAGTAAGCAGGTAAGATATAAGTGTGAGTACAAGGTACGACGATTGTGTATTTTATTTAATGAATATTAATTTTCATATCTTTTCATTTAAATGCGGTTCAATATATTTCAAAAGTAAGTCTGTTAGTAAGAAAGAATTACAGTATGAAGCAATTTTGTTGAGGAGTGTAAGGACCCCGAAAGGGCTTTATAATAGATCCGACGATTAGATTCGAAACGTCCGAAACACAACCCAATGAGGTTAATGTGGAAAAGAAAACAACATAAGAACCGACAATCCCATTCTATCAACATTTCGATGATATCGAAGTCATTGGATTAATGGTTGGCGCTGGAGGAACTATTCCTATCTTTTTTGTCATGTTCTGCAAATCATTTAACCTCGATCAGGCATTAATAAGAGGAGTTTCAGTAACTGCCTTGAAATATTCAGTCCAAATCCTGAAGAACCATATCTCCCAAAACTTTTAATGAAACAACATATGTCAGGTGTACTAACCAACTATTATGTAATCAGCTCCTCAAAAATACTTTTAAAATTGATCTTGTTTTCTGTATATTTTGTCCTCGGGGGCAATCTCCAGTTAGAGAAATTCGAAATAAGTAAATAAATAAATACAAACAAACCAAACTAGCATTTACCTGGTGTGAAAAACGGGAAATTCAAGTCTGGCTCCTTGGCTGAATGCTCAACGTAATATTGCCGACCGGGCTGGGGATTTTAACCGCGTCTGGTTAATTTCCCTAGGTCAGGGTTAGATGTTTGTGATCAATATAAATACATCATGACATTCGCACTACCAAACATCGCAGAAACGCACTCTAGTGAATAATCCCTCCACGTAACTTTGGCGTCTGGAAGTGCATCCGGTCGTAAAACTGGGCTTGATTAACCTCATCTACGAACATAGATATTAACAGCAGGAACTTGAAGAAACGTTATTTGTGAGGTATGCTAACCCAAGATTGGTAAGGTCACGATTCTAACCGCGAGCCACAGACTACAGCTGCCCTTGTTTTAACAACTTAAGCCAGGACTGGGTTCGACAGTCAGATTTTCGTGAATAGCTTACTGTAGGCTATATGTACTAAGCTGTTGTACTTGGATGTGGTGAAGTCATTTATAAAAGTTTATGAAAATCATTTATGGTATAATTCTGTTAGCTTTAAAAGGTAAGATAATACGATAAGGATTGTTCGGAGGAAGTCCATCCCTACCGATGTTGTTTTCGACGTTTTAATTCAGAATGTATTTTTAATTTGATTAGATCTCATGCCTAGCGAGGAGAAAGTCATCCGTGGCTATGTGTGGAGTAGTATGTGCTGACGGAGAATGCATTGTTTCTGGGTAATTAAGTCAATCTTTATGAAAGAGCGACTACGACGTCTGCAAAGTTTAATTAAACATCCGTTCCGAAGTGCTAGGGGTCCAGATGTAATTAACTTGGTGCCCGCTCTGATCGCCTTGTACACGGTAATGCGGAAACTCTTGTCTGATGTTTGTCGCTCTTTGAGACACAGCCGAATACTACCCTATTCAGTCTGTTTTTTAAATTTTAAAATAAGATAATTGATTATGAGGTCATTTGAAATAATCCATAGAGAAGATACGCTTACCTTATTTGTGTGACCGTCTCCGAATTGCAGTTCTGCAGATGTTCGATCAAAATTTACAATCATAGACTATCACTACTCTCAGTGCTCCTGATTCAGAATGGAAGACTTATGAACAATAGTGGACCCAGGATATTGTGTAAATAAAAGGAATCTTCATCAGCTTATCTCAGATAT
The DNA here is from genome assembly GCF_040414725.1 of Anabrus simplex. Lineage (NCBI taxonomy): Eukaryota > Metazoa > Arthropoda > Insecta > Orthoptera > Tettigoniidae > Anabrus > Anabrus simplex. Next base: position 315,504,465 of record NC_090271.1, read on the forward strand.
TTCTGGGTTCCGTGGAACCGCTCTGGCTTATTTTGGTCGATTGTCCATCGTGATGCCATGTGATTTTTCAGATGAAAATCCCAACCCGATATCGACCAGGATTCGAATCTTTGTCATCCAGGTGGAAAGCCAACAACTGAGGCTCTGTGCTAATCACGCCCCCCCCCCCTCCCAAGGACTTTGCATTAATACAGTAGAATAAAGTATTAGTAAAATTAATTGAGCCGGGCTGAGTGGCTCAGACGGTTGAGGCGCTGGCCTTCTGACCCCAACTTGGCAGGTTCGATCCTGGCTCAGTTCGGTGGTATTTGAAGGTGCTCAGATAGGCCTACGTCTGTCTCGCGCCTGTAGATTTACTGGCACGTAAAAGAACTCCTGCGGGACAAAATTCCGGCACCTCGGCGACTCCAAAAACCGTAACAAATTAGTTAGTGGGACGTAAAACCAATAACATTATTATTATTATTATTATTATTATTATTATTATTATTATGATTATTATTATTATTATTAAATTTAATTGACGGAAACAAAGTAAATCTTATCAGAAGGGGATCATAATTTAATTTTACCGATTGTGAATATTACAATATTCAAGCTCGATCTTTTTCAGTCGTGAAATTACCAACGTTTCGCCCATTATGGTAGTGGCTCATCATTGAAACACCACTGCAAGCCTCCATTTTCGGACAATTCAGTGACGGTACGCTAGGGATGAGGAGGTAGGAATATAACATATGGTAACAATATGGTATAGGAAGATTTTGTCCGCTGCACGGGGTTGACATCTTTCGAAGGACTTGCAGACTGTGTGTTCTGACATTGCTATTGTAATTAAATTTAAATTAAAATATTGTGGTTCCACCTATACAATGCAAGAAAATTTATTAATGTAACTTTCGACCTCTAGTCAGGATCATATTCAGCCTGTCGTTCAAAAGGTCGAAGGTAAAACTTTACTGGCATAACAAGAGTACGCAGAAAGCATAAACTTTCTTCACATGACGAAAATTCAATATCATATAAGAAAGATGCACTGAGTATTCAAAAGTCTTTAAATGTTTCAAAAGGTGCAAGGTAAAAAAAAATCACTAGCAAATAATAGGCAAAAACATTTTCACAAGACGAAAGTTCAATATCACATCAAAAAGATGCACTGAGTATTCAAAGGTCTTATAAATCTTGATGTGGAGATAAATAGTTATCTTTATGTTGGATCTTGTAGTCATATGTTTTATAAGAAACAAATAGCTGGTTGTTATTTTTTTACGCAGAAAAGTTGAAGTTAAGCACCAGTGAGAAGAGCAATAAATGCAGTATTGGAACAATTGATAGACTGAAGATGATCCAGACGAGAGGTCGAAACCGGTCCCAATTGTCATTGACTTATAATGTAACCTTGCATTAATAATTTTTCTTATATTGAATAGGTTAAACCACAATATATTTTTAATTTAATTGTAATCTGAGTTCAATACGGACCAAATGAAATTCTTATCATTCAATCGCTATTGTGTTTACACAACAGCCAGCTACTTCAAATCATAGCTGTAGTCTAAGTTGCTATAACTTATCAGTCTGCCAAACCCATTGGAACGCATGCACTAACCAGCCCTATGAGCGATATTTTCACACCATTCATAACGGGGACTGGTTACATAAGGATCACTCATACCTTATTGATTTTCATATTGTCAAAGCAAGGATGGGACTGAGACAGGCCTATCTTCTTCTTCATTGCCCTTTCCCAGTTACCCGGGGTCGGCTCTTGGTATGAATTTAGCCCGGTTATACGGTGGATGCCTTTCTTGACGCCGACCCTATGTGAAGGGATGTATTCACTATTGCGTGTTTCTGTACTGATTTGTAATGTGGCATGTTATGACAAACACCCAGTCCACGAGCTAGAGGAATTAACTATACGCAGTTAAAATTCGCGAACCGACAGGGAATCGAACCCGGAACCCTCAGAACCGAAGTCCACTACGCTAACCACAGGAGCCGAACAGACTGGAGAGGTCGATGAAAGTAAGGCATTTGTTCTAGCCGTACCGAAAAAAAAAAAAAAAATAGCGCACTGTAAGCACCAACTTAACGTCTTTAATATTAGACACACTTCAATTTTAGTTTTACAAACGTGAAATATTATAAATTCTAACTGAATGACTGACATAACGTACAGGCCCATAATTTACTTAAGTTCACGAAGTGTAAAGGCAAAAAATGAAGTATATATTAACATAAAGGTGTTGAAACGTTACACAGGTCTGGGTATAATATTTATTTATCATTGGAATAAAGAAGGCAGGGCAGAGTGAAGATTCTGACTAAAATACAGGAGCCTTTGTCTACCTTCCCTTTGCCCAGCACAATCTGCGCCGCTTGTCTCAGAAAATTGAACCTCGTGGGTGGTTTTGTGAAAGGATGACATTCAAGCACCAGACTTCATTTAATGATCTTTCTCATGTCCTTTTTTTTATAAAGAGTTTCAAATGTATTGCACTCTAAAATATTTCACGTTTAATATACCTCCCGAGGAAAGATAGAGCCTTGCCGAGTAGATTGTAAATAGCGTTAATCTTTACAAGTAACTATAATGTTATGGACTAGCTCAACACCGAGTTTCGGAAGGTGAATTCTTACCAGAAGGATTTATCTTCACTTTCAGCCAGTCTCCCTTTCCACATTTTCCATATTAAGACCAGGCTATGCGATGTTGGGGTACCCTCAGGCGTTGCGGCTTGACTTGTGTGTATTTAGGGACTGGGTCATGGATCAATGCTGTGCTAGGAGCGCAAGGCACGCGATATCGGAAGGAAGAATTAAACTGGCCAAGGTACGGCGAGTTGTATATCTTTCAGGAAATTTTAAGCTGTAATCTAAGGAGTACTTGACGTACTTTGTGAAATGTTGGGTACGTAAATCTGTAAAACGACCTTTGCGTTGTGATTATATTTTTAATTAGTATTACTACTACTACTGTTATTAAAGTGGGCACACTAGCGAGTATCCCACGTTCGAATCCTGATGACTTAAAATGGGATTTCCTCTTGTATCAGCACAAGGCGCCAAGAAGAGCATTCGGCTCTGAATCAACTGCTAAGGGTCAGTTTGATACTGTGTACTCCGCTGACCTCGTATAAATATGAAAATGTGATAATAATAATAATAATAATAATAATAATAATAATAATAATAATAATACCAAAATCTCACATATACCCTAAATGCCCTCCTGTTATTTCTTGATAAAAAACCAAATCAAACCCCATGGCACTACAGCCCTTGAAGGGCCTTGGCCTACCAGGCGACCGCTGCTCAGCCCGAAGGCCTGCAGATTACGAATCCTCTCGGCCTTCTTGGCTTTCAAGACCGGGGCCGCTATCTCACCGTCAGATAGCTCCTCAATTTTAATCACGTAGGCTGAGTGGACCTCGAAACCAGCCCTCAGGTCCAGGTAAAAATCCCTGACCTGGCCGGGAATCGAACCCGGGGCCTCTGGGTAAGAGGCACGCACGCTACCCCTACACCACGGGGCCGGTATCATTTCTTGATGGATACCATATTTTTGTATCCGTTTCTTGGGACAGACCAGAGCAAATCATAGCTTCCACTGAAGTCCCAGTCTCATCCCTGGCTGTGACATGATGAAAGCTGCTGGGGTATGGGTGGTGTTAAGTAGTGACATTGGGAGCATGCTCATAGGGTCAATCGTGTTGCAATAGCACTTCCTGGCCCAGTGAGGCAAGCAATGGCGAACTCCTAATCTTGCCTAGTACGTCTCATTTTGGCACTGCCATTTGTTTTAGCTGTTTCCCTATAGCCGCATTACCTTTGGTGGTGCTGTTTGAGGATCCAGCCAGCCTGTGGGCTGATGACTTGAAAGACACCCGAAATGTGGGTTTGAATCGGATAAGCTAATATTTGAACATAATAATAAAAATTGTAAATTTCCTTCTTCAACATTTAATGCTGCTTTGTGAGGAACTTGGATAAAAGTGCTCAGTATTTATATTTCAAGTTTTGAAAACGCTTGCATTACATTATTGTACTGTACATTCTCTTTATCAGTGTTAATTGTGTAAATTTTCTGGCAACTCCTATGTATTATGCTGTTAAAAATATAATTGTGAGAAAGTGTATTGTATTTTTAAACTAGGCTGCAGCGTGTTACAACTTTCTCTGCAGTGTTTCTGATTCAGTTTAGAAGCTAGATATCATTGGTCGTTACGTCCATACACTTGTGAGTTGGAAGTGATCTAATAAACGCACATCTTATTGTAGTAGTATACGTAACTAACACTCTGCCTGTCTTTAGAAATGCTCGATATTTTGAAATTTGATATATTTTCCCTCGGTGTGAATACAAAAAGACCGAGATTACATTCACACTTAGGATAGCCTTAAGTGCAAGACATGTAACCTTAAATAGAAACTTAACTGCATCTTCATAATTCTATCTAGCACAAGTTTTCAGCGCATGATGGGCTATTTAGGTGCATAGGAGTAATTTTGGGCATTATCGACATACTAGGCGAGTTGGCTGTGAGGTTCGGGCCACGTAGCTATCAGCTTGCAGCTTGAGGATCCAACCAGCCTGTGGGGTGATGACTCGAAAGCAGCGTTGCCAACAGTGGGTTGAATTTCTCCCTAAACGGCCGCTCTAAAACCACCAGAAACCACTTGATCCCCACAGCCGGACTCCCCTCCTCTAGCTTTTGTTGAGTTACGAAAATACTATATCAAAACGAACATTAAGGACAGTATAGCCTTCCAGTTCAAATGTCAAAAGTATTCGAAATATATTTCAAGGTGAACTTGGTACCTTATATGGCTGCATTGCTTGTTACTTCTCAGTCCAGTTGGAGTTGATAGAAGCATATTTATCACTTTGGGTCTCATTCTACTATTGGATTTAGTTTTAATAATGTTCTATTCACTACAAACGACCTCTAATCCTGCATTTGACCAACGCGTTACTAGTCGTGGCAGTATAATTGCTGCCAGCTCCTGAAATGGATTGGTGGTACTGACAGTATTTCACCTCTTTACACCAGAAATGAACGGTGTCCGTGTTTTGAGATCATTTTACAAAAGACACATTCTTCTAATTGATATATTATTCTTTTCGCCGGTGTCCAAATTACGTAGTTCAAGAAGGGGAATCAGCGACTCTAAGACAACTATAAATGCATTTGACACTTTAAGAGGTGGCACTTCACAATGAAAGAAAGACGCACTGAAGCATTTTTAAGGGAATCTCACACAGTTCAGGTCTCCCCCAACTCACCTTGTCATGGTATCACTACTGTCAACATCAGAACTTAAATTTGAAATATTATCTTATTATACTCTCTGTAATATTGCATAAAACCACCAAAATATCTACTTGTCATAAGGATGAAAAAGACTAGATTTCCCACTGTCCGCAGTGTGTTAAAATATGCTCACTGACGAAGGGTAAATAAATCTAGATTTAGTGGGAAAACGACGGTACTGGCAACAGTGCTTGAAAGACACCCTAAAAGTTTGTTTTCATGTTCTTGATGTGGTGCATGTTATATTTGATCGTGTGTGTGTGTGTGTGTGTGTGTGTGAGAGAGAGAGAGAGAGAGAGAGAGAGAGAGAAAGTGAGAGAACGAACCCTCGGCTGGCCTGTATTGGTTACTCCTGCACTTGTGATTGTGAAATATAATGGGTTCGAACCACTGTGGGCGTCCCTGAAGTTGGTTTTCCGTGGTTTTCAATGAGTTTGTGCCAAGTAAATGCCGGGGTTATTCCGTAGGGAAGGCCACGGTCGCTCCCTTTCCTGCCCTAGTCCTTTTCTAACCCATAAGACCTGTCTGTGTCGGTGTGACGTAAAATAAATAAGGAACTTTTTTATATACTACCGTTATCATCCATATAGCTTATTTCATTTAGATTGATTCCATCTCAATGATAGCTCCGTCTGTGGATCAGTGGAAGTGCCTGCAGAGGTAGTCGGTGTTTTGAAAAGTCCTTTCGGCACTCCATATTATACCATATGCTGGTGACATTTCGTGTTTGGTGATAGGTTGTCGAACAGAAGAAAGAAATGTCGAAATTCACTCGCAGGTACCTTAAATGCCGTCAAATTAGAATGCTTGCACGTGGTAGCTGACGCCATCGCGATATTTTAATCTCAATGACTCACCCTTTTCTTTTCCATGCCGTACGGTGTGTGCTTATTCTCTTGATTCACGTACTGTTTTATGGCTATATTGTTTATGAGTTTCATGATCTTGATGTGGTGCATGTTATTTTTGGTCACGTATGAGTGTGTGTGTGTGTGTGTGAGAGAGAGAGAGAGAGAGAGAGAGAGAGAACCCTCGGCTGGCCTGTATTGGTAACTCACTGCACTTGAGGTTGTGAAATATTTGCATTCATTAGGATGGGACCGTCCGGTGGTAGTCGGCCCCAATCAGCTAATTGTGCGCATAAATCACATAGCGCTGCCTTCTCTCGGCAACGCTCTCTGGAGGCACCCTACCAGCGAGTAATTTAGCAGACCATTGCTGAGGCAAATCGTCTACAGCCCACCATCGTTCCTCTATCTTACGTCATAACAATACGGCTTGGAACTGTCTGTTTAGAACTGCAATTTGTTACCCTTACCTGCTGTTGGTTATCGGGCTTCAAGACTAAATATCAATTCAAATTACCTTGTTTGAGCAGCATATGTAAAATATCTTTAAAATAAACCTAACTGCACCCAGTGCTGAGGTATGGGCAGGGGAGGCGAGGCGAGGAAAGTCAAGAACCAAGAAAACCTTGCTCGTTCTTGCTTTGTCTAGCAGAAATTTGACGTGAAAACGCCGTGATTTGAATTCGAGACATAACAGCGAAAGGCCAATGTCTCGCCGATTCAGCCATGCAGATGAAAATGAAAACCTACAGCCTGTTTTACAGTCATTGACCGGCTCAGGGATGTAATGAATGAATCACATATAGGCTGTGAGTACGATGGGGTCGCCACTTCCAAAGTGATTTTTATTAATGACTGATAGATGCTATGAAATGAGAATGGAGAGTGTTGATGGAATGGAAGATGAGAGGGAAAACCGGAGTACCCGAAGAAAAATCTGTCCCGCCTCCGCTTTGTCCAGTTCAAATCTCACTTGGAGTGACCGGGATTTGAACCATGATATCCACCTGTGAGAGGCCGACGCGCTGCCGTCTGAGCCACGGAGGCTCTTCAGCCATGCAGATATCTCGTATAATTAAAGACGTGATGTGTTTTACGTCATCAGTAAGTTAATTCTGCTTGATTTCCAACTATCAAGGATGTTTGTATTGGATACTAACATCGATGTTTCTGATATAGCTGAAAACGCGAAGGTGGGTTGTACCACAGAATACTTCCTGGTATTATCAGTCATATATTCCAGCAGGTAGAAGAGGTGGTGGTTATACAATTTCTAATCACTACATTGCGTGCCAAAAGCTTGGATTTAATAACAAACCTCTCCTCCGCGGTGTTCATATGGAATGTTGATGGTGATTCGTCCGTTGCATGGAAACGTTCAGCCTTAAGCAGACCCCTTAGTGTTATTTGACAACAGAAGGCTAAGTTTGTGTCGACACCGGTTTTCACCTTCTCTTTCATCATCATCATCATCATCCCACATCCTGACGCACAGGCCGCCCAAGGGCGTCAAATGGGAAGACTGCACCAGGCGAGCCGAACATGTTTTCGGACACTTCCGGCTCTAGACGCCATACGATAAATAATCTACTTTACTTATGGAACATCAAAACATATAATTGCGAATATCATTATCTTCATGGGACTTAAAATTATTCTCTCACTCTGATTACGAGACCACTAAGCTACTTTAGCATGGCTCCAATTTTTTTGTACCTGTCTCCACTTTCTAAACGTTCTAAAGCCAACTCACGTTTTCTTTTGATCTTCAGGCTACCTCCGTAGTGTAGCGGTTAGCACTATTAGTGCCGTCCTCGGAGGCCCGGGTTCGGTCTCTGGTACTGTCAAGAGATTTAAGATTGAGAGGAGGGCTGGTACGTATTTACAGAAAGGTGCACGCAGCTCACCTCGATCGGAGAGGTGTAAGAGCTGCATTACCACGAGGACACGAGTGGAGCCTCATTTTCTGTCATTCATGATCCCTTTTGTTTTCTTTTCTAGCGCTATAATACTTTGATGATTTTATATTGGGAAAGAGCAGTAGTTGACAAATTGGGACATAGGAAAGAGGGGAACCTCGCATGAGTTCAGCATGGTTCGCACAGTTGCAGCATATGTCGCAAAAACCTTGACGCCCCTGGTGCATTACTGTTTTCTTTCCATTAGTAAAACCGATCATTTCGAAGATAATAACATATTTAATTTATCAATCTCGTCCTTGAAGGTTTTCCATTTCATTACCAGATGGTCCATCCTCGTCTTCTACAACCGCTAATTCCTCCGTTACTTGTCCTAGCCAATGTCAAACTTCACTACTACTACTTTTTTACAACTTGCTTTCCGTCTTATGGCGACGATAGGATAGGAAAGGGCTAGGCGTGGGAAGGAATAGGCCGTGGCTTTGATTAAGGTACAGTCCCAGCATTTGCCTGGTGTGAAAATGGGAAAACAGGGAAAACCGTTTTCAGGGCTGCCGACAGTGAGGTTCGATCCCACTATCTCCCGAAAGCAGGCTCACAGCTGCGCGACCCTAACCGCACGGCCAACTTGCTCGGTCACTACTACTACTACTACTACTACATTTTATCGTATGGGTATTCAGAACATAGGAAGCGAATGATAATTATGATTATACGTAGTTACCATAGTCTCTAAATGAAATAATTTAACAATGCTCTTTTCATGCTTAGCCTAGTGTAGTGTAATACAGTGTGAAAAGTTCGATTATTTAGATTTCTCCTCTAAATCTGATATTCTGATGGGTCGTAATTTAATTTCGTTCATGTGTTGGGTGTGCCATTCTCTCCCTACCCACCCAACCCAGGTATTTAATGGATTTGCTGCTCCAATCCTGCAGAACACTGTATTTGCACATGCTACTGAAGGAGAATGTAGTCATTCTGGATTGATTTCTTTTCATGTTATGACTGTGTCCAGTATTTGGTACGCCAGTCTCAGTGTAATACTAAAATTCTTGCTGGGAAGCGCGCTGGGAGAGCCGTTAATACCTTCCGCATTATTTTCATTCTGCTTCGATTAAATGCTGCCGCCGGTAAATCTCTTCGATGAGCCACCGTGGAGGCGCTGGGTTTCATTGATTGATGAAATACAATTGACTATCCTTTCCCTTATCTAGTCTCTCTCTCTATATATAAAATAATATGTCCTGACTGACTGACAGACAGATTCATCATCGCCGAGCCAAAACTACTGGACATAAAGAAATTAAATTTTGAGGATATATTAGAATTCAGGTGCTCACTAAGGGAGGATTTGTGGATATTCCGTCGCTAAGGGGGTGAAAAAAGGTGTGAATTGTTTATATGAGTATATCTATATCTCAACAACTTAAACGTTTACAGACGCAAACATTAGTATTTGGAATCTCCTTTAAAAATAATGAAATACGTAGTTTTTGTTTTCGGAAAATCCCACTAGTGGGGTGAAAAAAGGTGAGAAAGGGGTTGAATACCTTTTTATGAGGATACTTATATCTCAAAAACTGATGACGTTACAGACATGAAAATTGGTATTTGGAACTCCTTTAAAAATAAAGAAACGCGTTTTTGTTTTGTTTGGAGAAAATCCAATGAATAGAGAGTGAACAGGAGTGACAAAGGCGATGAATTTAAAAAAGACTATTTATCTGCTGTAGGCCTATATCTCAGAAACGTAACATGTTACAGATTTGAAAAGTAATATTTGGTATCTCCTGTAAAAGTAAAAAAAAGAGAAAAAAATCATAGATAATTTGTTTTCGGAAAATCCACTTAAGATGAACTGAAAAATGGGGTTAATTTAAAAAAGCATATCTACAGTATATCTCAAAAACTCAACGTGTTACAGACGTGAAATTTGGTATTTTTAATGACTTTTAAAATAAAGAAACATATCTTTTATTTCGGAAAAACACTTTAACTTTGGGTGGGGGATTGAAAAGGGGGTTGAATTCTTTTCATTAGGATACTGATATCTCCTTTGAAAATAAAGAAATACGTATATTTTGTTTTCGAAAAGTCCTCTTAAGGTGGGGGGGGGGGTTGAAAGAATTGAAATATTAGTTAACTTTGTATGAGGATACTTATACCTTAAAAACGAAATATGTTGCAGACGTGAAAATTGGTGTTTGGAATCTCCTTTAAAAGTAAAGGAGCACATATTTTTGGGGGAAATCAACTTGGGGGGGGGGGGTGAAAAAGAATTCTTTTTATGGGGATACATTGGCCTATATCTCAAAAACTGAAGATGTCACAGTCGTGATAATTGGTTTCTGGAAGCTCCTTTATAAATAAAGCAACACGTATTTTTTTGTTTTCGGAAAATTCACTAGGGGGACGGTGAAAGGGAGTGAAAACTGGAATTCTTTTTTTGGGGATACTTATATCTCGAAAAGTTAAACTTAAAATTGGTATTTGGAATCTCGTTTAAAAACAAAGTAACACGAATTTTGGGGGAGGGAAAATCAACTTAACCTGTCGGGGGGGGGGTGGGGTAGGGTGAAAAAGTAGTTGAATTCTTTTTATGAGGATACATATATCTCAAAAACTGAACATGTTACAGGCGTGAAAACTGATATTTGGAATCTCCTTTAAAAATAAAGAAACACGTATTTTTGTGTTCGGAAAATCCACTTAAGGGGTTAAAAGAATTGGAAAAAAGGCGAATTTTTAAAATGACTACCGGTATATCTGCAGTATATGTCAAAACTTAACATGTTACAGACAAGAAACTTGGTATTTGGAAAGTCCTTTAAAAATATAGGAAAATGTATTTTTTGGTTTTCGGAAAAGTCACTTAACGGGGGTGAAAAAAGGGTTGAATTATTTTTACGGGGATACTTATATCTAAAAAACTGGAGATGTTACAGATGTGGAAATGAGTGTTTGGCATCTCCTTTTAAAATTAAACTCTCCCTCTCCCCAGCTACTTGAGTGAAGACTCTCACATGTACAGTTCTATGTTGCATGGTCATCTTAACCCCAAAAGGCAATACTACAAACGTGGTTTACAAAGAGTTTCTGGGGTAAATGAAACAATTTTTTCGGTGAGTTTGGTATACTTAAGGGATTTACAGATAATGTCTTAGTACAGTACTGAGGAACGATTACTTTTATCAAAAGTCCACGCGAGCGAAGCCGCGGGTAACTGCTAGTATATATACAGGGTTATTCACCTAAGATATTGCACGTGAATAACGTCCAAACTATTAAAGATATCGGTATTCGGTTTTCATATTCAAAAATGATCCCAGAGGTTTGTAAAATAATGTGCTACTTATTCTCATGGGGTGATCAATAACTGAGATATTGATACTCCATATTTTTAAATGGAACGACACGAATACATACAGCTGGCCTAAACGTTCAACTACGTACAAGTTCAAATATGCAAGAATTTTCAAAATCGGACAGTTACTTTTTGAGATATCAATGAAAACCTCATTTGGGCTTTTGCGTGTCGCATCAGACAGCGTGTAGTCGGCCAAGGACGTATTGGCACGCACGCTGTTTCCTCGCATTGATTCCAACCACAGAACGGATGCAAGGAATGTACTGTAAATATCATAAACATAATGTGATGCACTGTAACGTACCCTGGGTCTGGAGCGTTTTTGTATGACTGGTAAACACACAGCGGGGAAGGGAGATTAAAGTTTCGTTTTCTTTTGTTTTGAAATCCATGTGTACCAGGTTGCGCTCAGTTTGGCTTCTTTCCCCACGGATATGAATGGGAAGGATTTGGAAAGGACGTCGGCCGTAGCCTATCTCAAAGGTACCAATCCGGCATTTGACTGGTGTTGAACATGGGACACCATGAAAATCACTTTCAGGTCGCACAAAGTACCGAACTCGTTACCGACACGGTCTCTAAATGGAAAATGTCAGCATCATAACAATTACACTGGCGAGATATTATGTTCCCGAGCCCACGCCCTTTGGAACATTTCCAGTGAAGTCTACCTCGGACATTGTTAATTTGCTTTTCTGGAAGGAGCTGTTATGCTCATTTCTCAATTTATACGGTAGTATGTACTGTACACTCAAACCAGTGACAATTATAGCTTTTGTTATGTTCCTTTGAAGTCAAAGTAAATATTTTATTCCTTTTAAAAACATCAACCCTCCCAGTCCTGTCACGAGTTCGCCCTTCATGCACACTTTGCGAACCCATCACATGTGCACGATATGCTTACATACCTGGTATCCATTCTGTGGCTGGAATCACATCCAGGAAACTGTTTGCGCGTCAGTATGTCCTTGCCCGACTGCATGCTGTCTGATGCGGCATGCAAAACTGCGCATGCTGTTCTCTTTGATATCCCAAAAAGTAACTGTCCGATTTTGAAAATGTTTACATATTTGAACTTGTACGCGGTTGAACTTAGGCCAGCTGCATGAATTTGTGCCGTTCCATTTAAAAAATATGGAGATAGTATCAATAACTCGGTCATTAATCACCCCATGCGAATACGTAGCACATTATTTTACAAGCCTCGGGGTATCATTTACGAATATGAAAACAGAATATCGATATCTTAAATGGTTTAGACGTTATTTCCGTGTAATATCTTAGGTGAATAACCCTATGCATATATACAGGATGTTTCAAAAATGGGGGCATAATTTCAGATATGTATTTGTTTGTTGTTGTTAGTCGTTTAGTCGCTTTCGACTCTCCGTGACCCCATAGAACAAAGTGCACCATTTCTTCCTGTCATGAACTATTTTCCGAAGTCTTTCTAAATTGAGAGCCGTAGCTTCCTTGATGCCATCAATCCACCTCATCCGTTGTCGCCCTCTTCTCCTGTTACCATCAGTCTTCCCCAGCAGTAAGGTCTTTTCCAGTGAATCATGTTTTCTCATAATATGACCGAAGTACTTTAGTTTTTGTCTGAGTATTTGACCTTCCAGTGAACAGCCTGGGTTGATTTTCTGTAATATGGACTTATTAGACCTCTTCGCAGTCCACGGAACTCTAAGGACTTTTCTCCAACACCATAGTTCAAATGCGTCTATTCTTCGACGCTCAGCCTTTCTTACTGTCCAGGTTTCGCTTCCGTACATTGCTACTGAAAAGACCATAGCCTTCACTATACGAATCTTCGCTCTTAAAGTTACGTCTCTACTCTTGAAAATGTTATCAAGGTTGGCCATTGCCTTCCTCCCAAGGAGCAAGCGTCTCTTAATTTCATGGCTGCAATCGCCGTCAGCAGTTATTTTGGAGCCCAAGTAGATGAAACTAGGAACAACCTCCATTGTTTCACCATTTATATGCCAGGAGGTGATAGGTTTAGTTGCCATGATCTTTGTTTTCTTGACATTCAACCTTAGTCCAGCTTTTGCACTTTCTTCTTTCACCTTCATTAGTAGATACTTAAGTTGTTCTTCACTTTCTGCCAACAGGGTGGTGTCATCAGCATATCTAAGGTTATTTATATGTATCCCACCAATTTTAGCTCCAGTTTTTGTTTCATCTAATTTGGCATTCATCACATACTCTGCATATAAGTTGAATAAGTAAGGTGACAATATGCAGCCTTGACGTACACCTTTCTCAATTTTGATCCATTCAGTTGTTCCATATAGGGTTCTCACCGTAGCTTCCTGATCAGAGTAGAGATTTCTCGTAAGGCAAATAAGATGATCTGGTACTCCCATAGTCTTGAGTACTTGCCACAATTTATTGTGGTCGACACAGTCAAAGGCTTGAGCATAGTCAATAAAGCATAAGTATAGGTCTTTCTGGAATTCTCTTGCTTTCTCCATAATCCAGTGAATATTAGCAATTTGATCTCTGGTTCCTCTGCCTTTGCGAAAACCGGCTTGTTCTTCAGGTAGTTCTCGATCTACATACTGCTGAAGCCTATTTTGCAGGATCTTGAGCATAACCTTACTAGCATGCGATATAAGTGCGATTGTTCGGTAGTTTGAACAATCTTTAGCGCTGCCCTTCTTTGGAATTGGGATGAACACTGAGTTTTTCCAATCTTTTGGCCACTGCTGGGTTTTCCATATTTGCTGACATATTGAATGTAGCACTTTCACAGCATCCTCTCCTAGGATTTTGAACAGTTCTGCTGGGATTCCATCATAACCACTTGCCTTGTTGTTTGCAATACTTTCTAGGGCCCACTTGACCTCACTTTCTAGGATATCTGGTTCTGGCTCTGACAACAGAGTAACTTCATCATCAGGAGTATTCCGCTCTTTCCTATACAAATTGCCTACATATTCCCTCCACCTTTCTTTAATCTCCTCTGCTTCAGTAAGATTTTTCCATTTTTATCGTTTATCATTCCAATCTTCGCCTGGAATTTCCCTCTGATGTCTCCAATTCTTATGTAAAGATCTCTTGTCTTACCCAGTCTGTTATTTTCCTCAACTTCCTTGCATTGTTCATTCAAAAAGGCATTCTTATCTCTTCTAGCTAGTTTCTGAAACTCTGCATTTAATTTAGACATCTTCGATATTTCCCCTTTGATTTTTGCATTCCTTCTTTCTTCTGCTATTTGTAGTGCTTCACCCGATAACCATTTGGCCTTCTTCTTGTTCTTTTTCTTAGGAATATGCTTTTCCGCTGTCTCCTTAACAACACAGCATACTTCTGACCATAGCTCTTCTGGAACTCTGTTAAATCTAATCCATTAAATCTGTTTCTAACCTCTACTGTATATTCAAGAGGTATGCTATTTAGGTCATATCTGCTTGATGGTTTGGCTCTGTCAATCCTTTTTAATTTGAGCCGGAATTTGGAAATTAAGAGCTCGTGATCTGATCCACAATCAGCCCCAGGCCTTGTTTGGATGACTGTACAGCGCTCCTCCACCGCTGACTACAGAGTATGTAGTCGATCTGATTCCGACATTTACCATCTGGCGAGGTCCAGGTGTATAGGCGTCGTTTGGGCAATTGAAACAGTGTGTTGGTAATGACCAGTGAGTTGTCTTGACAGAATTCTAGGAGTCTCTGTCCAGCTTCATTTGTTGTGCCAAGGCCAAATTTTCCCGTTACTCCATCTACAGTTTGATTTCCTACTTTGGCATTCCAGTCGCCAATAATGAAGACGACATCCTTCTTTGGTGTTAACTGTAGCAATTCTCGTAAGTCTTCATAGAACTGATCAATATCTTCCTCTTCAGCTTCTGTGATTGGTGCGTAAATTTGTATGACTGTGATGTTAAAAGGTTGGCCTTGAAAACGTACAGACATCATTCTATCAGTTTTAAAATTGCACCCAATTATAGTGTTACGCACCCTGTTGCTAACTATGAGGGCAACTCCATTTTTCCTTTGGTTTTCATGTCCAGAATAGTAGACCATGTACTCATCTGTAGCAAATTCACCCATACCAATCCATCTCACTTTGCTTATTCCCAGTATATCGATGCCCAGTCTCTTCATTTCTCGTTTGACTATATCCAGCTTTCCTTGATACATGGATCTTACATTCCAAGTTCCTAAACAGTACTGTTCCTTGCAGCATCGCACATTTCTTGAGGCTTCTCTCAATGTAGTTCCCCCCGGAGATCCGACTGGGGAACTTGAAACTCCGGAATATTTTGAATTGAGCAAAGCCATGGGGTTTTCTTGGGAAAATTACAGTGGTGGTTTCCCGTTGCCTTCCACTGTCCTCCACTCCTGTTGGCTCACTGACCCAGTTTCCCGCTAGGGTTGTAAACCCAACCTTCCACTGGGTTGCTCAGCTTAACAGGGGCACCACGCGTAGGTAGGATTTGGAGAATTGAGGTGTGAGAGGCTAAGTGAACTCTCTTGGTGAGTTCATATATTCGCATCACACCCCCGTTTCTAGCCAGAGTCTCAAGATGTTCGTACAGATTCCCCCAGGTCATTTCCTGGGCCCATGTATTTGTTACATGTAGACAATCAAAATAGTTCATTACAACATGTGTCCGGAAATGCTTCATTTCCGAGTTATGGCGTTCACAACACTGAACTTCACCGGAACGATTTTCTTCCGCAGGTCATTGCCATTACAGAAGATGTTCAAAATGTCCACCTCCTGCTTGAATACAGACCACACATCGATGTCTCATTGACTTAGATCGAATGTTTCCTGATCGATGGATAGGTACAGGTGTCCCGATTGCTTGGTCTCCGCGCTCACCTGATCTGAACCCTCTCGTTTTCTACTTGTGGGGCCATTCAGAATCATCGGTGTATTCGTCTCCGGTTCCTGATGTGGAAACCCTTCGGAATCGAATTGTGGCATCGTGTGAGGACATACGCAGTACTCCTGGAGTTTGGGATTGTGTTCGCAGATCAATGAGACATCGATGTGAGGTCTGTATTCAAGAAGGAGGTGGACATTTTGAACTTCTTCTGTAATGACAATGACCTGCGGAAGAAAAACGTTCCGGTGAAGTTCAGTGTTTTGAACGCCATAACTCGGAAATGAAGCATTTTCGGACACATGTTGTAATGCACTATTTTGTTTGTCTACATGTAACAAATACATACCTGAAATTATGCCACCTATTTTTGAAACACCCTGTATAGAGAGAGAAGTTCCTTTCGGTTATATTAAACAAGAGTTCCCCTGTTACAACGTTGCAAGTTGTATGGAGGTGGTACATTACATTCCCTTTTTATTCGTATTCCCTAAGGGTTCTGGTAATACAAAATAGACATCATTATTACTGTCTCTATCAAATCGAAAGTTGTTGATTCATCTCCTCAAAGATACCTAGGCTTATATCTTTATAGCACAGTTACTCGTCATACAAGTAAGACATCTCTGCTGTAGATGGGTTATTAAATAAAAGGCACTGTCAGTGGGGCAAATGGTCTTATTTCATACGATGTCGAACTTCATATAGCCTATTTAGGTTCTTCACTATGACGTGTAAAAGTGGAACTTTACGATACTGTAGTTACTTCCCGCACTCAACTTCTTCCAGCACGTAAATATATCTCCAGAAACCTTTTTCAGCACATGTAATGCATTTAATTACATGTTTACCACATGGGCACGCTGCTTCATCTGGGCGAGTCAATTCACGGATTCGTGAATGATGTCGATTCTTTCATGGATAGCGTCGACTATTTGAATAGTGGGCCCTGAACTGATCTTCATCTTAATATTGTTGAATTAAAAAATAAAAGAAGTTCAACATTGTATGAAATGAAATATTGTACGCTACAAGTGGGAAGGTGTTTTCCGTTTTCGTTTCTCAACATCTCAACTCGTACAGAACATACTTTCAAAATTAGTGATCGAAAGAGATATGTTGCCTATTTTTTAGTTTTCTTTATTGTGGTTCCAGATGTAATATAAATTGTGGTTAGCTATTCTGTATACAAATTGGTGGGCTTGAGAACTCATCTTGCTAGAAAAAGCTCTAATATGAAACTCATTCCAGGAAACAAAACCGATTCTGTGCTAATTAAAATAGTTCTTATTGAAGTAAATATGTTACTTCAACAGGGTGAAATAGTTT
The DNA here is from genome assembly GCF_040414725.1 of Anabrus simplex. NCBI lineage: Eukaryota > Metazoa > Arthropoda > Insecta > Orthoptera > Tettigoniidae > Anabrus > Anabrus simplex. Next base: position 315,522,089 of record NC_090271.1, read on the forward strand.
TGCACTAACGTTAATTACAACTTAGTAAAAGAGATTATTGCAATTGATCTGAATGGCGGACAACTAAAGATGGAAGAGGACTTACACCATACGACGTATGATAGTTAACTTGGGAAGGACTTGAATCCGTGAATCTGTAATCAAACTTCAACCACTTACGACTCCTTCACAAACTCCAGAAGACTGTAATAAGTTTTTTTAATTGTCCAGTTTATTTTTTCTGGTTGAAGATCATTTTCACCCAGACTGAAAACAACATTTTTGTATGATTACAAGAAGTACAAATGTTCTCTAATTTCAGTCATTGCAGGGATTTTTTTCAGTGAGAAACTATAGTACACTGTATTGTGATCATCCGAAGAGAAAGAATGAAGCATAACTGGGAGGCATAACTAAATAATAATGCGTTTAAGGCTAGCATACGTGCCGTTTTACGAACAAGCCTTCTCTTTGATGATGATGCTTGTTGTTTAAAGGGGCCTAACATCTAGGTCATCGGCCCCAATCTTCTCTTTAACAGAAAGAAACTCCGATAGGTTTTTTGAAGAAAAGGAAATTGTCCTGTTCCTTCGATACAAAAACGAAGGAGACGTTTTGAAATACCATAATATTAAGAATACGTTGTACTCGCGAGCGATATCATCACAGAACGATCACGCAATCGTTTAGCTTCTGTGGTTATGCGAGTTTGTTTCATGGTTGCCGTGATCCTTTTTAATATCTCTCTGCTTTATTTGAGGTTACCGGGCGAATTGGCCATGTGGTTAAGGGCGCGCAGCTATGAGCTTGCATCCGGGAGATAGTGGGTTCTAACCCCACTGTCGGCAGACTTGAAGATGGTTTTCGGTGGTTTCCCATTTTCACACCAGGCAAATGCTGGGGCTGTACCGTGATTAAAACCACGGCCGCTTCCCACTCCTAGGCCTTTCCGGTCCCATCGTCGCCATAAGACCTATCTGTGTCGGTGCGACGTAAAGCAAATTTAAAAAATTAGGTTACGTACTTATTTGATTAAATATTGTATAGTTTTGTTGTTAATACTGATATTGTTATTGGGTTTACTTCTCATTAACTATATTTACGGTTTTCGGAAACGCTGAGATGACAGAATTTTATTGCGCATGAGTTCTTTATAACGTGCCGATAAATTTACTAACACGAGGTTGAAGTATTTTAGCACACCTACCGAGTTGGTTGCGCAGTACGGGCGCGTTGTTGTAAGGCTTGCATTCAGGGGCCCCATTGAACAACCAGAAAACCAACTCTTTGCCAAGTCACGCAGCCCGGCGTTGTTAGTGTTGTGGACAGTATGTAAAGCATTTCTGTCATCAGCATTCAGTTTTACAAACACTTATTAGGAACAAAGTTGAGAAAAGTTTGCTACTTCTGAAGGGTAGGTAGGCTACTAAAAAGTCACAATTTCGAAAAAGAGGAAAGAGGCGAGAACATTAGTAAAATTGGCCCTTGATAGAGGCTATTCAAATATAGTCATTATCGTCATTAAACATTGTTATTTAAAAACACATGGTAATTGAAGAAACAAGTTTATATTTGGTTATACTGAATCCCGTCAGTTTCGACAAAATTCTACGGGTTGAGCTTTTGATAGTTTTACTACTTTTGTCGGGTTAACACCAAATGTGTCACCAGAGATCTTTTACATATCGGCTTCGTATGGCATGGGGCGGTGAATGTACTTTTTTCCGCCCTTCAAAAATCCAGTTACCTCTGCCAGGTTTGAATCCTCCATCTTGAGATCCGGAGGCCAACACGCTACCCTTCATCCACAGAGGAAATAAAACAATCAAATACAAACTGTGGATCAAGTCTGTATTTTAGAAGAATGGTGTAATCAGTACTCCCTCCACAATCAGAGTTTTTTTTTTTTTTTTTTTTTCACAACTTGCTTACGTCGTACCGACTCAGATACGTCTTATGGCGACGATGGGACAGGAAAGAGTTTGGAGTGGGAAGGAAGCGGCTATGGCCTTAATTAACGTACAGCCCCAGCATTTGCCTGGTGTGAAAATGGTAAACCACGGTAAACCATTTTCAGGGCTGCCGAGAGTGGGGTCCGAACCCACTATCTCTCGAATACTGGATACTGGCCGCACTTAAGCGACTGCAGCTATCGAGCTCGGTGTGTGATCATCCGATAATTATAAAGAATTAGAATTGAGAACCGTCTGTTATACTGTATTGCCTTGCCTATTTTCTTCGTATTTCCTTCCTAAATGGAGCTGAATTTTTATTTTTAATATCTGGACGGCCGTAATAGAAAGATTAAGGAACTGATTCGAATATCTTAATTATATACTCACGTAAAAGCAAAGAAGGATATACATCATGCAATGTCCTTTTTGTTTCTTTTCTTATTCTTTTCTTTTTCTTACCACAGTTTACAAATTCTTTTAAAGAGTTTACAGAACACAAGAACTGAACAAGCAACGACTGCTGTAGATTCACTTTCCGGCATCAGACCACTCTTGATGAAGCATTCCTTCCCTAATTTTCCGCTCCGCCACTTCGTGCGCCCTTTCCCTCGCGTTGCCGTCAGGACGGGAGCTCATTTCACAGCTATACAGGCGCAGCTAATAGTCCGACATCCAGGCCAAAATATTCGCATATCGTTGAGTATACTGTATAAATTCAGATTATAAGGTAGATGAAAACGTGGAAAATATAACCAGAACATTCCAGCGAACCGATTAATTGGGATCGGACGTGATCATGTTAGGCTGTGCATTGCGTTGAAAGGTTTATTTACAGGTCAGTACAACAGATAGTGATTGAACATTTCAGGTCATGGTCCTTTGTGGTTATTATTGGTTCTTCTTGAGGATTTGAGGCATTATGTTGATAGCACTATTCATTTAATGAATATGTCTGATGAAATATGTGTTTATAATATATTGGGACTGAATTGGGAATAGAACGCCCATGAATTATTGTGTAATATATACTGTTCCGCCAGTTGCTTAGAGATAAAGTAGAAAATTACGTTTTTAGTGTTCGATAATAATAATTTAACATACTTCTCAGTTTCCTCGCGAGGCTGAGGGCGAGAAATCGTTTTAACTAGAACTAAGAATGAAGCTAGTCTTTCTAACCGCAGTCTCTTCAAACATAAATTTGAAAACTCGAGAAGATTTTTCATGCATGTAAAGAAATGAAGAACGAATACAATGTTTCCACGCGCAATATGCCCATTATAGTGTATTTTGATACAGTATATCACAACATATCTTTCCTTGTGTACTGTAACTGAGTTCATTTTCTAAAATGGTTAAGAGCTGATTGTTGCAGTTAGTCACCCATTTACACTCCTTGTCGAAATAAGGAGATCGCATTTTACGTGATGATGATTTTTTGCTATTTGCTTTACCCCGCACCGACACAAATAGGTCTTATGGCTATGATGGGATAGGAATGGCTTAGGAATGGGAAGGAAGCGGTCGTAGCCTTAATTAAGGTACAGCCCAGCATTTGCCCCTGGTGTGAAAATGGGAAATCGAGGAAAACCATCTTCAGGGCTGCCGACAGTGGGGTTCGAACCCACTATCTCCCGGATGCAAGCTCACAGCATCGAATAGTTTACAAGCTAAGTAAGCCTATAGTTTGGAACTTCAGACCATGGTTTCTGTAATAGGAAATGTTCGTATATATCGATAATAATCTTCCAACATCTGTACTCAATTTTTAAGTCACAATATTATGCAAAAGCGCTACGTGAGAATATTTACTGCAAATGACAAAATAAAAAAGCAGTACTTCATAAGGTTACAACAACAGTAAACAGGAGAGCAAGAATACGGGAAACAAAACTGAGCACGGTGAACAGTGTAATCTTCCTGCGGTTAGCACTGGTTTGGCTGAGGAGTGGGATGATACCGTACGTACACTGCAGATGCGGTAATTATTCTCGGTAACTGGATTTAAATTTCCACTTCGGTCGCATAGACCATACTTTACATGTGACTCAACAAGTAATAATCTAAGAGTAAGAGATTCGGAGATGTTGAGGCCAACGTTTAGCGATAAACGACGATTGCACTGTTACGCTGTTCACTATAGACTATTCTGATATTCTTTTCATACCTTTCGTGTTAAATGTTATTGTAAGAAGTGACTGCAAACTTATTAAAAACTGATCTGTTGGTTTTTTTTTTTTTTTTTTTCACTTTAGCAGATCGTTGTTAATTCCGTAATAAGTTCTGTTATTTTGCTTTATGTCGCATGCGTGTCAGACAACTAACCATGGTACTGGTGTCTGTGACTATGGCACACAGTGAGTGTTTGTAAACATCAAGTTCCATAAGCAGTCCGTGTGCTTGTGATTCATTCTGCTTCTCTGACCTTCGTCGAAGTGTGTTGTGTTTGTCACAACAGGTTGCTTACCCTTGCGCCTGAAATGACTCACAGAATACAAAAGCAAGCCACTGTATTAAGGCACGTGTTCTCACCTTCGGTATTACCTTACTGCAAACTATCGTGTTTTACTACGTACCATCACAGTTCGTACAGTATGTCCAAAAAATAAAAACGTTTGTCATGCATGCCTTGCAAGTATCATTCTCTGCTATCCAAATGACCACAGTATTTCCTTTCCTTCTGTATAGTTATCATAATTCGTTTACTTACTACTGTCCTAGGTTCGATCCTGGCTCAGCCTGGTGGTATTTAAAGGTGCTCAAATACGTCAGCCTCATGTCAGTAGATTTACTGGCACGTAATAGAACTTCTGCGGGACAAAATACCCGCACTTCGGCGTTTCGGAAAACCGTAAAAAGGTAGTTAGTGGGACATAAAGCAAATAACATTATTATTATTATTATTATTATTATTATTATTATTATTATTATTATTTTAATCAATCCTGTTGAATCAATGAATAAATTATTATTAATTTTAGGACTGTCGTCCAAGTGGCAGACTCCCTGTCATTTGTTTACCCAGTCTTTTTCAAAAAAAAAAACGAAGAATTTTGAAAAAGTATTGCATTCCCTAATACCTCTTCCTACGTATAAAAATGAATATTTGTTCCAATTTGTCCTGTTGAATTCCAACTGTATCTATCCTCAAATTATGGTCTTTCCTAGCTTTAAAAGCGCCTTTCAAGCTTATTCGTCTGCTTATGTTATTCAATGCCTTTTCTCTCCTGACAGCTCGGAATAACCCGCTTAGTCGATCTGCTCGTCTCCTTACTCTCAAGTCGTCCTAGCCCAAAGTTTGCGACATTTTCGTAACACTACTCTTTTTTCGGAAAATACCTACAACAAATCGTGCGGCTGTCCTTTGAATCTTCTCCAGTTCTCGTTTCAAGTAGTCCTGGCGTGGGTCCCGTGCACTGGAACCATACTCTAATTGGGGTCTTACCAGAGTCTTATATGCCCTCTCCTTTATATCCTTTATAACCCTTAAATACTCTCATAACCATATAAAGATCGAACACGTAAGTTTTCTAATATTAACATCTAAGTGATCCCCGTGAGCAACGCAGTAATTAAAACAGAAAGGACCTTTCCTCTTTGTTAAACAACCTTACTTTTCATCCCGTTTACCATCATATCATTGTCTGCTCTCCATCTCACAACATTGTCGAGGTCTTTTTGTAATTGCTCACAATCCTGTAATTTATTTACTTCTCCGAAAACCGCCAAAGTAGTTAGTGGGACGTAAGTCAAATAACATTATTATTAATTTATTTACTGCTCTATATTGTTGGCCAATACTATCATCTGCACAAATCCTTATCTATGCTTTCAGTTCTTTACCCATGTCATTTATATGCATAAAACATAAAGGTCCAATAATTCTCCCTTACCGAGAGATTTGGCCGTGCAGTTTGGATCGCGTTGCTGTGAGCTTGAAATCGGGAGTTGGTGGTTTCGAATCCCACCGTCGGCCGCCCTGAAGATGGTTTACCGTTGTTTCCCATTTTAACATAAGCAAATGCTCGAGCTGGTACAACCCCGGTCTATCACTTTCCACATCGTAGCGACGAAAACCTTCTTTCTACGTGTTGGTGCGAAGAAAAGACCTACCTTGTGGGACCCCCGTCTTAATCGTTACCGCTGATTCTCGGAGTTTTATTTTCTATAAATTTAGCTACCTATTCAACCACTCTTTTATCTAGTCCAGTAGCTATCATTTTCGTCAGCAGTCTCCCATAATATACCGTATCGAAAGCCTTGGATAGTTCAATACCGATACAGTCCTTTCGACATCCTAAATCTAAAATATCTGCTATATCTTACTGGAATCCTGCAATTTGAGCATCACTGCCTTCTATCAAATCAGTTAGTAATTTCGCAGATATGTCTAATATAACCAGGAAGAATGCGTTCCCAGAGCTTACATGCAGCTCATGTCAAGCTAACTGGTCTGTAATTATCCTCTTTATGTTTATCACCCTTTCCCTTGCACGCTGGAGCTACTGTAGCCACTCGCCATTCGTTTGGTATAGCTCATTCATGCATGGAGAGTTGCTATAGTACATACAGGTAGGTGGGAATCATAGATCTCGCCGTGTAAAGCTTTCAACTTCAAGCTTGTGTACTCCGTAAACCATTAGAATCTGTAATGACAAGGGAAGTCTTCGAAGTGTTACTCTTAGAGTTCACCGAGCTCGACAGCTGCAATCGCTTAAGTGCGGCCAGTATCCAGTATTCGGGAGATAGAAGGTTCGAACCCCACTGTCAGCAGCCCTGAAAATGATTTTCCGTGGTTTCCCATTTTCACATCAGCCAAATGCTGGGGCTGTACCTTAATTAAGGCCACGGCCGCTTCCTTCCCACTCCTAGCCCTCTCCTGTCCCATCGTCGCCATAAGACCTATCTGTGTCGGTACGACGTAAAGCAACTAGAAAAAAAAAACCTCTTAAGAGTTCGTTCAAAGTTTGTATACAAGAGTAGCTGAGCTGGTGTACTGTATACTCCGAAAGTGAAAACCGTATTTATTTCACGTTGAAGGTTGGGGCGTGATTGGCACAGTGGCTTAGCTGCTGGTTTTCCGTGAGGTTCTAATCCCGGTTGATCCTGGGTTGCAATTTTCAACTAAAAAATCACGTGGGGTCAGGAAGGTTTTTTATAAGTTGTTTTACGTCGCACCGGCACAGATAGCTCTTATGGCGACGATGGGTCAGAAAGGGGCTAGGAGTGGGGAAAAAAGTGGCCGTGGCCTTAATTAAGGCACAGCCCCAGCATTTGCCTGGAATGATAGGAATCAAAGGCGAGGCCATTTATGGTATGCTTAACGTAGCGAGGAACTAACATGTTTTGAACATTAAACAATGAAATAATGTGTCTAATTAAACGCAAGTTAGTAATAACAAAAATAAATAAATACTACAAATACTACGGTACGTACTGCTATACTGAGAAATAATACTAAATAAGGGAGTTCCTGTAGTAAGTATTCCTCCATAATATTGTTAGTGTACTCCAAAAAGCGACTGTGCTTACAAGCTGTTCAAGTTAGCGAAGAAACAAAGGGTAGCGAGCGCTGGGTGGATTCAAACCACTGTAATTGATACCCTATTTGTACCCTATCGCCCATATACAGTGCGTCTACCAACTATGCTTCTGCATCCCACTGTCGGAGCAGGTCGCATAACCTCCACTTAACGATGATGTAATTTTAAAATTTTTTTTTTAGCTGTTTGCTTTACGTCGCACCGACACAGATATGTCTTATGGAGACGATGGGATAGGAAAGGCCTAGGAATGGGAAGGAAGCGGCCGTGGCCTTAATTAAGGTACAGCCCCAACATTTGCCTGGTGTGAAAATGGGAAACCACGGAAAACCATCTTCAGGGCTGCCGACAGTGGGGTTTGAACCCACTATCTCCCGATTACTGGATACTGGCCGCACTTAAGCGGATGAGGTAATTCATGGTTTTATTGGAAATATACCTGCTCCTTTACCTTACAGAAATAATTTCCTGCCCTATTTCTTTGTTTTATTCTTCGATGTGCATACCGGATCTCAGTGATGTCTGCAAGCCAGATAATATAGGCCTACAGTATATGCTTCAGATTTACACTGATTGTTGAGTCTCTAATGTGGCGAATTCTTCGATTTTAGCTAGCGGACACATTTTATGGGGTTGAATGTACACCAACATGCAAAATTTGAAACGAATCGGAGAGTAACAGCTGGAAGACATCCCTTGTAAATTATCTTGACTTTTTGCTTAGGTACAGGTGAGAGTTTTGTAATAACATATTTTAAATGTTTTAGAAACTTTACGACTTCAAATTTCTGTGTGCATCGTGTGTGTATGTGTAACGATAAGAAGCGCCTCCTGCAGTCTAATGAGTTTCTGATGGCACTAACGGCGGCGCCAGCAAAGTTGCAAGATGTAGAGTGCTCGCTGGAGAAATTAGTCTTGTACACTTGATATTTCTCAATGATGGAGTTCTCTTCGCAGTTTGGCGTAATATTTACCTTCCGCCATTCATCATAGTTTTTGCTTCTCCTTGCTCTGATACTTAACAATAAAGAAGGGAATGAACTAAGGTGGGAACCTTCGTCTCGGAAATAATTTCTTGCTTACGTGCGTTTTAGCAAATTCGGGATGATAGTTTGTTTTTCAGACTTGTAACATTGTTAAGTTAGAATGTGTACTAAATCACGTCTTTTGATAAACACTTTTATTCATTTTAATTTCGTTACCGGTCTTTGGAGACCCTTGTTAGGTTCCATCCATCCATTATCTAAAGGCTAAGCCTAGTCGCTGTAGCCACATCCCACGATCTCCAGCAGTTCTTTTCATCATGTCATGCGAATCATACCCAGCTGAGTAATTATGTTCCTAAGGTATGGGAGACGTGGTCTTCCTCTCGACTTCTTCCCTAGAACCTGTCCTTTGAAGACATTCTGGAAAAAGGTGTCATGTCGTAGGACGTGTCCAATAAATTTAGCTTTCCTCTGCTCAATTGAATAAATTAAAGTCCATTTCTCATTAACACCGTTCAAGATTTGGATATTAGTCTTCTTTTCTGTCCAACTCGTCCCTGTCAGTCTTCTCCAGAACCACATTTCTGTAGCTTCTAGTATTGATTGTGCTTGTTTTCCCAAAGTTCAGATCTCACAACCGTAAGTTAGCACACTCCAAACAAAGGTTTTAACAAATTTCTTCCTGGTTTCAATTCCTATGTGCTTATTTAACAATAGATTTTTCCTGCTTTGAAACACTTGTTTTGCCATAGCAATTCTTCTTTTGACTTCTGTCAGGCACTGATTATCGTTGGTAATAACACTACCGAGATAACAAAATTCTTTAACCTGATCTATTTTTTCACAGCCTAATTTAATGTTGGTTTTCAATTCAATCTTCTTTTGAACGACCATCATTTTCGTTTTCTTTCTGTTAATTTTTAGCCTGAACTTCTCTAACGTGTTGTTCAGTATACTGAGCATCTTAGTCATTTTGTGCTCTGAATCAGCTACCAATGCAATATCATCTGCAAACTGAATACTATGAATTTGTTTACCATTAAAATGTATCCCTTTGTTTTTTCTTTTACTGTTCTAATAGCGAATTCTGTGAAGTTATTAAACAGATAAGGTGATCATGGACAGCCTTGCCGCACTCCTCTTCTTATTCTTGCTTCTCTTGTCGTTCCATTGATGTTTATTTCTGTGCTTTGGACTCTATCCAGGTTAAGAACAAACATATGTCCTTCCAATCAAGACCCAACTTTCTCAGAGTTTGAAGTAATAACTTCCAGTCAACCTTGTCAAATGCTTTCCCTGAATCCACGAAAGTTACATAAGTTTTCCTGTTAACTTCCAGTCTTCTCTCCAGGATTTGACGCAGAGCTAGAGTTGCTTCTCTAGTACCCTTACCTGCTCTGAAGCATGGGATAGAATGGCTATTTTTCTGTAATCTGAACAGTTCTTTGCATTTCCTTTCTTTGGGAGTGTTATTGTCCGGCTCTTTATGAAATCAGGTGGTATGATTCCTTCTTCATAGCAGTTTGTAATGATTCAAACAATCTCTCTTTCATGATGTCTCCACAGTTCTTTAGGAGCTCTGCTGTAATGTTATCAACACCTACGGCTTTTTTATCCTTTAATAAGTGCAAAGCCATATTAAACTCACTTTTTGTAATTGGTGGGCCTTTTCTTTCTACCTTAATTAGGCTCTCATTCTCTGCATAATCCCGAATGTTATCTATTTCCTGACCTTCATATAGATCAATATATTGCTTCCAGCGGTCACCTACCTCCTCATTTTCAAAAAGAATCTTTCCTGCTTTGTTTTTAACTATATTACTTCTGGTTATTTTCTTGTACTGCAATGATTTTATTTTAAAATATGCCTTATCAGATTTCTCTGCTTTTAAAACTTTTTCGATGTCTTCGCCATTTTCATTCATCCAGCTGTCTTTTGCTAAGCGACACTTGTCTGTTATTAAATTTTTTAATGCTCTATATTGTTCAAAATCCCTGCTTCTCATTTTGTTCCTCTGTTCAATGAGATCTAAAATTAAGGACTTGATTTTGTTTAGAATATTTTTCCTTATCTTCAAACATTTCACCTACCGTACCCAATGTTAGACTTGGGTTCAATTTTCACTATTAGCCATTTATGAAACTTTTTCCATTTTACCTCTGGTAAATAGTTCCTTTCTCATAGGTTTTTGCTGCTGTTGTTGTAATTGTTGTCGGTTTATATTAGGGGTATGAGATATTGCATATTATTGTGTGTAAAGATTGTTAGAGAAGCTGTGCCGTTGTGAGGTACACAGTAATCTGTGTTGGGTTTTTTTTGTTTTGTTTTGCTAGTTGCTTTACGTCGCACCGACACAGATAGGTCTTATAGCGACGATGGGACAGGGAAGGGCTAGGAGTGGGAAGGAAGCGGCCGTGGCCTTAATTAAGGTACAGCCCCAGCATTTGCCTGGTGTGAAAATGGGAAACCACGGAAAACCATTTTCAGGGCTGCCGACAGTGGGGTTCGAACCTACTATCTCCCGAATACTGGATACTGGCCGCACTTAAGCGACTGCAGCTATCGAGCTCGGTAGTAATCTGTGTAAGAGCAACTATTTGGATATAGGAACAAAAAGCTTCTGTAGGATTTCAAATGAAGTACTGCTTGTCTGGAATGAATGGAGGTTTATACTTTCAAATGGTGGGTGCCAATTCACTGTCGTGGAGAAATGCTGGTTAACGCAGTCATCAAAGCTGTGATAATGAATTCCTGTGAAATGCCAAATTATTGGCCTTCTTTCAGTATCTGTGCCGAGCAGTGAATTGAGTCTTCATTTGTGTTTTTATTATCGGCCTACCACCATTTGTCTGTTTGCGAGTTATAAGGAGTTAAGCGTTTAGACCATATGTATTAATTTCCCATCATTCACTTGGCAGAAGATTTCGATCAGGTGTGTGTGTATTTAAATATCACCGCTACTTCCTTGCTTAAATTACGAATTCACTGCACAGGTAGTACACAGATTATCCATTGGTTTATTCATAGGGTAAGTATTAGAGATGAACAAAAATTTCTTCTGCTCCCGTTCGACCCACCCGACTGGCGAGTACAGCGAGTTGGTACAAGCATGCACAGAAATGGTGTTCCGATATAAATAAAGCATGGCCACCCACTTCCTCGTTTAACGGATTGCAGCAAATATATTTTGTTGTAATTGAAAGTGTCACAGTGGCGGATAGCGATACACACATTGTGCCTTCAACACTACCCCTCCTTTTCGGTACTGGAGTGACCTTCAGTACTACCCCTTCACTCTGTATCCTTTTCAGTACTGGAGTAGGTCTGTGTTGATTGTGTGTGTCGGTACACCATTTCTCTGCATGCGTGTGCCGCCAGTGTTAATCCTCAGGAACTCGAATGGGGGACATGGGATGTGGTTTAGTCTCGTACCGTAAGAATGACTGGAGGGGGAAGAGTAGAGAATCTTATGAGTGTAGTGTATTAAGGTGTTAACGATATGGTTTATAACGTTTAAAACAAATATTGGGAAATGTTTCTTTTAACAAAGGAGTAGACAGTGTTTCAAACTGGAAACAAAGCATATGACATTGTTTTCTTAGGTGACTACGTCACTGATTTCCAGTTTAACGAATGCACGGAAGTCATCTCTGTAATATACTGTAATTCAAGATCGTAGCTCAATAAACTCAGAGACGCGCGTTGAGGCACGCGGCTGTGAGCTTGCATCCGGGAGATAGTAGGTACGAATCCCACTATCGGCAGCCCTGAAGATGGTTTTCCGTGGTTTCCCATTTTCACACCAGGCAAATGCTGGGGCTGTACCTTAATTAAGGCCACGGCCGCTTCCTTCCAACTCCTAGGCCTTTCCTATCCCATCATCACCATAAGACCTATCTGTGTCGGTGCGACGTAAAGCCCCTAGGAAAAAAAAAAAAAAAACAACAACTCAGAGACAAGGCAAACACTACAAGAAAAGATGTGGATATTGATTGATGCAACTATTGTAAAGCCTCACACCATAGGCCTAGGAATTGGACAATATTTTTCCAAAGATGCTTTAAATGAAGTACCCTATTTTTTAAGTTTTCGTTATACAGCACTGTTGCAACTGTTTTCAGTGTTTTGTTTTTGATTTTTTGGTAGTAAGTACCTGAACTTCGCTGTGAAGCGAGTTTTAACGTCCCGGAGGAGGGAATTTTCCAATTTATAGAATATTCCACTATTCCACTGTAGGCTATATGTAGCGGTCATGAGTGTAGGCAATCACGGAAATGGTGTGCGTAACATTAGAGCGGGTTTGGCCATCTGAAGTCTAAAAGTATAATGCAGGTGGTCTAACTGCTGGAGAGCTCACTGTAGGACAAAGAAATCTGGTATGAGAGACGACTTTTTCTGTTTGTTTTACGCCGCGCTGACACAGATAGGTCTTATGGCGACGATGGGATAGGAAAGGGCTAGGAATGCGAAGGAAGCGATCTGTTAAAATGTGTGAAAATGCAAAACTGCGGAAAACTATCTTCAGGGCTGCCGACAGTGGGATTAGAACCCACTACATCTCTAATGCAATATAACAGCTAACGCCGCGACCCGCGTAGTCTACTCGCTCGGTGACCTCTGATTCGTTCATCTTTAGTAAGTCCATTAGTATGTAGACCGCAATGTCCCTAGTCGTTGAATTAAGTATCAGTAATAACACACTTTAAAAAAATGGCGTATGGCTTTTAGTGCCGGGAGTGTCCCAGGACATGTTCAGCTCGCCAGGTGCAAGTCTTCTGATTTGACGCCCGTAGGCTACCTGCGCGTCATGATGATGAAGACGACACGTACACCCAGCCCCGTGCCAGCGAAATTAACCCATGATGGTTAAAATTCCCGACCCTGCCGGTAATCGAACCCGCGACCCCTGTGGTCAAAGTCCAGCGCGCTAACCATTTAGCCATGGAGCCGGACAATAATACACATATTTTATTCATTATAAATTAAGATGCTTACATAGTGTTGTGCGATGAGCGTGTTACCATCACTGCATGGTTGCGGCATTTACTGCCTCCTTTTCTCTTTCGCTATAGTTTTCGTAAACTTAGATTTATTTAGATGATTAAATTCCATCGTTTCCACTCTTCAAAATGTAATCTGTGCATGTATGTGACCTTTTATGCGAGACGCTGTTGGAGGGAGGGCGTGAAAGGTTGTCGGTAGGCCCCACCCTAGCAGTCTATGATCCGTTAAACGACTTGATAAGAAAATTCTCCCCTCGCACGCCACCCATATTGCATGTAAACGAGCGTTCTGCTCAAAGCTGAGCGAATCATTTAGAAGTCTTCAGACTTGTTCCAAGCACGAATGAAAAAGCCACTGAAGAAAATAGGATATTGTGTGTGTGCGCGCTTGTAATTTCATTTGTTTCTTACTATCTGATAATTTATAAACGGGAACAATATTAATTCTGAGATAGGTTAGCACACATAACCTATCATGGAACAGCAGACTTAATTTCGAAATTGACGGCTCAAACCTCACGATACGACTGTGAAGATTAACGTTTCGACGATTCAAAGTTCGGATCACACAGCTGCCAGCAGCTATCCTTATGGGTTTATCCCCCAGTGCATTCTCAAAATATCCGATCATGAAATTGTCAGAAAACAGTATTAAAATATCCGCAAGAAATATGTAGCTCAAGTAAATCCGTTAATGAGTCTCAAAATATCCGAGAATTGTAAGTAACTGCATAGGTGACAGGGGCTGAAAAAAAAAAAAAAAAAAAAAAAAAAACAAATTTTAAGTTTTCTAGATGGATGCCCGTACTTCGCCACGGTGAGGGTGAATTTTGATTAACATTATTTGATTTTTTTAAAAAACTGAACATCTGATTTTCAGATAGCCAAAATGGACATGAATCTCGAAGGTTTGAAGAGAAAATGAAATATTGCATTTGAGATGAAAGAATAAAAAGGTCTACAGCTAGGCTGAATATGGGGAAACTGGAGACATCGAAATGATTTTGAGAACAGTCCCTTAATCATCAAAATGGACTGAAACCTGCGGCAAAATTCTGTGCTAGTTGCTTTACGTCGCACCGACACAGATAAGGTCTTATGGCGACGATGGGACAGGGCAGGCCTTAATTAGGGTACAGCCCCAGCATTTGCCTTGTGTGAAAATGGGAAACCACAGAAAACCATCTTCAGGGCTGCCGACAGTGGGGTTCGAACCTACTATTTCCAGAATACTGGATACTGGCCGCACTTAAACGACTGCAGCTATCGAGCTCGGTTATTTTCATAGTAACATCTTTAAATAGTCAAGATTGTACACATATGACAAAGTAATACAGTAGTGGCATTTTTAAAAATGGGGCTAGACCTGACTGTAGGCCGCAACATTATACACTAGCTGATGTACCCGTGCTTCGCTACGGAATTCTAAATTTTATACAGAATTCTAGGTTAGGTAGTGTAAACGTTGTGAGCAAGATTGTATTAAGTTGCATAGCTCTTAAAGTTGCCCTAGAAGCACGACTGGAAAGTCACCAACGTCTTTTCTCATATGAAGACTGGGTTAGGGAATTTTCATTGTAATGGTAGGCCAGCTTGCCTTCCGTCAGTCACAATCAGGTTGGGGAGTTTTCATTATAATGGCAGACGCTCACTCTCCGCCTGCTTTTATAGATTCTCAGAAAGACTCTCTTAGTGGTTTTCCCAACTGAAATGAACATGGGTCATTACAATGACGTCAGTAGGAATGGCGCGATTAAAAGCAATGCCTTCTTATGAAATACTCGATCAAATGAAAACTTTTTCTCACTTTTAACGAACAGTACTATGCTGCCGAACTAACAGTCCAAAGCTACAGAGCTGGAATGACCAAGACGCAGACATCCGTGAACAATCTTCGTCCTTTTTTCGGCGGGGGAGGGGGGTTTCAAATAGTGGATAGTCCCAGGGCAAAAACTATGCCCGTTTACTTATCTGTTTCCTGGGAGTACCCGATGAGTCGGAAAATCTCAATTCACTACACTGGCGGGGGAAAGAACTATCTGACGTGGAGGCAATTTTTCCTCGAAGCCAGAGAAGAAACCACATCTTCGCTGCTAATTTGGAATTAAATTAATGTAGATTTAATGAAAGTGAAGAGGAAGAAGCTTTTCCTAAGAAACGGCTCTTTTCAGGGTTGAATTTTGAGTTATTTAGTGAATTGTGGTACTATAATTTGGAATAGGGCTAAATTGTAATTCCAAACCAGTTCATACTACTACTCCTACTACTACTAACTGAGCCCCTGACTTGGCGCGTCAGAGTAGGTATCGAATAGCTGGCATACTATGATGAACCAGTGTGTTACGTACCAGCAGTATCAGAAAATGTATGAACCAGAGGATTGGCATGCTAAAGAAGAAAGTTATCTAACTCCTCAGTTATTTCCCGCCAATATTCAGTTAGGCTGTTATACTCGGTACGCAGCAGTAAACCCATCTATCGGAGTTGAATGTCAGCATAAGAGACAAAGAACATTACAACAAACAACGGTCAGTGTAATGTTATTGTTGATCTATGTTTCGCGCTTTCGATATTATAGGCCTTCACATTATTAATTGTCTTCCGGTTCTGACATACCACTCTTATCATAGTCGGTACGGTAAAACTGAATAAAACATAAATTATCGGAAATTATATTCTCTATAACTTTTGTTATGTAGTACTTTTCCATAGGACCAAGAACATAGGTATTTAAAAATTAAATTTTAGGTGCCTTCCCCTAAACTACCATTTCATCCAGGGTGAATAACATTGTTTATAGCTTAAACTGTAGTTTCTTATTCCCCGACTCTATATACCGATTTTCATTAAATTCTGTTCACCCATTTTGTCGGGGCTCGGCGTTGATATGGACTTGCCAACAAAAATCCAAATTCATGAATATCTGTGTTATCATAGCCGGTACGGTAAAAATGCATAAGACGTAAATGATCGGAAATGTAATTCTATATAACTTTAGTTATGTAGTATTTATCAAAAGGACCACTAATAATATAAATATTTGAGAATTGAATTTTAGGCCTTCCCCTAAACTACCATTTCACTCAGCGTGAATAAAGTAATTTATAGCGTAGATTATAGAGGCTCACAGCCCGACTCTACATACCGATTTTTAATAAATTCTCTTCAGCCGTTTTCTCGTGATGCGTGTACATACAGACAGACAGACAGGCAGACAGACAGACAGACAGACAGAAATTACGGAAAAGTAAAAACTGCATTTTCTTGTTACTGTGGACATGATCGATACAGAAATACCATTCTTTTCAAATTCTGAGCAATGTACAGACAAAACTCTTATTTTATATATATATAGATATATGACTAGGCAATAACTGCATAAATGCGACTAGGCTTAACTGCGTGGGTTCATGGAGCCCGTGAGTGTACTGACGTATTTTGTTAAGAATGAAGTCATATTTTTCAGTGTTGACTTTTCAGTCTGTCAAACACACAACAGTTACAATATAAATAATAACACTATAAACATACCTGTAAAACACACACTAATATACAAAGAATGACATGTTTCGTTCTACAAGAACATCCTCAGATTCTATCAAATCACTTAAGACATGCTTATATGTATATGTTGAGTGAATTTGTCAGTGATAGAGAGTTTAGTGATAACGTGAACCAGTAATGACAAAAAATAAATTTACAAGTATTAATATAATGGAAAACTTACGTACTTATCTAGACTGCCGAAGCTAAGTCCGTTGTCACAAAAAACTATTTCAGGATGTTCTGACCTTTTGGCAACTTTTTATAGTACACTGAGTTTACGGTAATAATATTGTACCCATGCAGGGTGTTTTAAAACAGTACCATAATTGGAAATGCGGGATATTTTGAGACTCGTCGTCCAGGTAGCAAACTGGCTCCTTAAATCTTCCTCTGGAATTCGGATATTTTGATACTTAGATGTTTTTAAACTTGGATATTTTGAGACGACACGTTATCCCCGAGCACTTCACAACGTACTAGAGGAACATACTATGATAGTATGCATTTCTCCCTAGAGACACATAATAAAGGTTGCCTCTGTGGGATTGTATCGCAGCACACAAGTGTATTTATTTAATATGTTCATTGAGGAAGTTATTCAGATCATGAAGGAGAAGATACATTGTATCAGATTTGCAGATGACATCGTATTAATTGCAGACTCAGAAAAAGAAATGAATAGAATGCTGCAAGTCCTCTCAGACACTCGTAAACTATGAAAATTGAAAGTAAACAAACGGAAAACGAAGGTAATGTTAATACGGAAAAATATGGAAGAGATTAAAACCAATATAAAAATAGATGACATCAGAATTGACCAAGAGAAACAATTCTGTATGATAACAGAGGATAATAGATGCTTTCTGGAAGTAAAGAGAAGAATAGCATTGGCAAAACACGCATTTATGACTAAGAAAAACATTTTAACCAGCACACACATGAATATAGATGTCAGAAAATCCTTTGCAAAATCATTTGTATGGAGTACACTGCAATATGGAAGTGAGAGTTGGACTCTGGGTAAATTAAAAAAGAATCGACTTGAAGCTACTGAAATGTGGATATGGCGGAAAATGACCAGAACGAACTGGACGGAAAGAAAATCCAACCTGAAAGTATTACGGGGAATTAAAGAAGAGAGAAGATTATTACAGGAAATGGAAAACAGAAAATTAAAATTTATCAGACATGTCACCAGACACAACACTTTCATCATTAACATTCTTGAAGGGAAAGTGATGCGAAAGAAAGGAAGAGGAAGACCTAGGATGAAGTATTTGGACGACATCAAGAAGAGGTTAGGTTGTGAAAATTACATGGAACTGAAACGAACAACCAATGAAAGAAGAGAGTGGTTGCATCGACAAGGCATTAGCCTTCAGAATATTGATTATTGATTGAAGTGTGTTAATATGCCAAGAGACCTGTCATGGACTCACGATGCCTTTTAATAGACAAGATACTGTTGACCAGTGAACAATTGAACTTCAACGAATATTTAAAACTTAATGTTGTTAATCTGAATGTTGATTTGGTTTAATGATTTTAATATACACATATGTATGTACGCATGCATATGTAAATTATGCAGGTAGGCCTATATATGCCGAATATAGATGCCATTTTGTAGTTTCAATCAATCAATCAATCAATCAATCAATCAATCAATCAATACTGATCTGCATTTAGGGCAGTCGCCCAGGTGGCAGATTTCCTATCTGTTGTTTTCCTAGCCTTTTCCTAAATGATTTCAAAGAAATTGGAAATTTATTGAACATCTCCCTTGGTAAGTTATTCCAATCCCTAACTCCCCTTCCTATAAATGAATATTTGCCCCAGTTTGTCCTCTTGAATTCAAATTTTATCTTCATATTGTGATCTTTCCTACTTTTAAAGACATTATCCAAACTTATTCGTCTACTGATGCCCTCCCACGCCATCTCTCCGCTGACAGCTCGGAACATACCACTTAGTCGAGCAGCTCTCCTTCTTTCTCTCATTTCTACCCAGCCCAAACTTTGCAACATTTTTGTAACGCTACTCTTTTGTCGGAAATCACCCAGAACAAATCGAGCTGCTTTCCTTTGGATTATTTCCAGTTCTTGAACCAGGTAATCCTGGTGAGGGTCCCATACACTGGAACCATATTCTAGTTGGGCTCTTACCAGAGACTTATATGCCCTCTCCTTTACATCCTTACTACAATCCCTAAACACCCTCATAACCATGTGCAGAGATCTGTACCCTTTATTTACAATCCCATTTATGTGATTACCCCAATGAAGATCTTTCCTTATATTAACACCTTGATACTTACAATGATCCCCAAAAGGAACTTTCACCCCATCAACGCAGTAATTAAAACTGAGAGGACTTTTCCTATTTGTGAAACTCACAACCTGACTTTTAACCCCGTTTATCAACATACCATTGCCTGCTGTCCATCTCACAACATTTTCGAGGTCACGTTGCAGTTGCTCACAGTCTTGTAACTTATTTATTACTCTATAGAGAATAACATCATCCGCAAAAAGCCTTACCTCTGATTCCACTCTTTTACGAATATCATTTATATATGTAACAAAACATAAAGGTCCGATAATACTGCCTTGAGGAATTCCCCTCTTAATTATTACAGGGTCAGATAAAGCTCCGTCTACTCTAATTCTCTGAGATCTATTTTCTAGAAATATAGCAACCCATTCAGTCACTCTTTTGTCTAGTCCAATTGCACTTATTTTTGCCAGTAGTGTCCCATGGTCCACCCTATTAAATGCTTTAGACAGGTCAATCGCGATACAGTCCATTTGACCTCCAGAATCCAGGATATCTGATATATCTTGCTGGAATGCTACAAGTTGAGCTTCAGTGGAATTACCTTTCCTAAAACCGAACTGCCTTCTATCGAACCAGTTATTAATTTCACAAACATGTCTAATATAATCAGAAAGAATGCCTTCCCAAAGCTTACATACAATGCATGTCAAACTGACTGGCCTGTAATTTTCAGCTTTATGTCTATCACCCTTTCCTTTATACACAGGGACTACTATAGCAACTCTCCATTCATCTGGTATAGCTCCTCCGACCAAACAATAATCAAATAAGTACTTCAGATATGGTACTATATCCCAACCCATTGTCTTTAGTATATCCCCTGAAATCTTATCAATTCCAGCCGCTTTTCTAGTTTTCAACTTTTGTATCTTATTGTAAATGTCATTTTTATCATATTTAAATTTTAATACTTCTTTAGCCTTAGTCTCCTCCTCTATCTGGACGTTATCTTTGTAACCAACAATCTTTACATTCTGCTGACTGAATACTTCTGCCTTTTGAAGATCCTCACATACACGCTCCCCTTGTTCATTAATTATTCCTGGAATGACCTTCTTGGAACCTGATTCTGCCTTAAAATACCTATACATACCTTTCCATTTTTCACTAAAATTTGTATGACTGCCAATTATGCTTGCCATCATGTTATCCTTAGCTGCCTTCTTTGCTAGATTCAATTTTCTAGTAAATTCCTTCAATTTCTCCTTACTTCCACTGCCATTTCTAACTCTGTTTCTTTCCAGTCTGCACCTCCTTCTTAGTCTCTTTATTTCTCTATTATAATAAGGTGGGTCTTTACCATTCCTTACCTCCCTTAAAGGTATAAACCTGTTTTCGCATTCCTCAACAATTGCTTTAAACCCATCCCAGAGTCTGTTTACATTTTTATTTTCCGTTTTCCACCGATCATGGTTACTTTTTAGAAACTGCTTCATGCCTGCTTAATCAGCCATATGGTACTGCCTAATAGTCCTACTTTTAAGACCTTCCTTTCTATCACATTTATTTTTAACTACGACAAAAACAGCTTCATGATCACTAATACCATCCATTACTTCAGTTTCTCTATAGAGCTCATCTGGTTTTATCAGCACCACATCCAGGATATTTTTCCCTCTGGTTGGTTCCATCACTTTCTGAATCAACTGTTTGTTGAGTTTCTTTTCTGATCTTGTATGCGTTATTAATAGCACGTCTATAATTTTTTTTCTGACTTGGAACAAATTTTGTGTCTACGAATAATTATAAATATTTTGCCGAGTAGGTTCGATCTTGGCTCAGTCTGGTGGTATTTGAAGTTGCTCAAATACGTCAGCCTTATGCAGGCAGATTGACTGAGACGTAAAAGAATTCCTGCGGGACAAAAATTTCGGCACCTTGGCGTCTTCGAAAACCGTCAAAAAGTAGTTAGTGGGACCTAAAAGTGATGTCATAAATATATTTAAAACTATGAATATTGTCAGTCCAATAATTAGAGCTAAAACTGTGATGTTATGTTTAAATAAATAGGCTATATACAGACATAAATACGCACTGAATGAGTTGTGTTTCTATGTTCTAGGGTCGGTGTAACCGGGAGAAACCCCCTTGCAAATATTTCCATCCTCCTCAGCACCTCAAGGACCAACTGCTGATCAACGGGAGGAATCACCTCGCCTTGAAGAACGCTCTGATGCAGCAGATGGGCCTGACCCCTCCCGGTCAGCCACTAATTCCTGGGCAGGTGCCTGCAGTGGTAAGTTAAATATATCCTGACTTATTTCTTCCTTTCTTTCACTCATCTGCTTGCTTTGTCTTGCGTTGCTGCCGGTACGTAGAATCATTGGTCACATACCCGCAGCATTCTGATTTGCAGAGACTCCTGCAATTCAGTCTTTAATCAGAAAATCGCACCGAACAGGGTTAGCTCAGTGCGTTGCGGCACGGCTGCTAGCTGTGTGGGTTCGAATCCGCCGTCGGCCATTCTCGAAATGGTTTTCCCTGGTTTCCTATTCCAGTTACAGGCAAATGCAGGGATGGTACATTTCTTGAGGCTCGGCCGCTTTCTTCCCATGTCTAGCCCATACGATTACACCAACACACAAAACCCTCCCACAGCGGTGCATGTAGTAACCGGGAAAAGCTGTTACGGAACTGGCGAGCCGAACGTATCCTTTCTCACTCTCGGCAATAAAAGTTACACACTTAATAATAATAATAATAATAATAATAATAATAATAATAATAATAATAATAATAATAATAATAATATTTTTTACGAGGGATTGTGGAAAATCTTCAATAGACACTTGTGAAGGGTCCGCACTCCACAAGTGTGTGGGATTCTTACCCACTAAAAACCACGCACCCTTTCCCCACGTGTGTATCATCACACCGGAACCGCTCTCGCATTACTTCAGGGTGATATCGTGCTTTGCCTTTCAGACGTCTTCTTTCTTCATTTCTCCTTTACGAACGTTCGTATGCTTCCAAATCCTTCATCTTCTGACGAAGGACGTTCTCCACGTACACTGCCACGCGATCCCAGGATTCTTAGTTTCGCAGCATCACCGAAATAATATTATCTGCTGTCAATTCTCCTAGTTCAGTTTCCACACATCTTCTCTGAATCGTCCAATGGCCGCATACAAAAAAGGTGTGAAATACGTCGTTAATGTCATCACAGTATATGCATGCTGCGTCACTCGCTCTTGCCAACTTTATGCAGGAATTTCCGGAAATATCCATGCCCTGTTAGAAGCTGCGTGAGGTAGTAATTTACTTCACCATGGGCCCTTTCAATTCATATATCCATGCGTGGTATCAGTCGCTTGGTCCATTTGCCTCGAGGGCCACTTTCCCATCTGAGTTGCCATCGCCTCATCCGTTGACTGAAGGCACGCTTCTTTGCACATTTCTTTCCCAGCTCTCCTTGGGTACGCCAGATTTCATGTCGCTCCAATGCAAGTAGGTCTATTTGGGCTATTGCTGCCACCGCGAGGATTGCAGGTTCGGAAACCGTGCGGTATGCGCATGCAATACGTAAATCCGCTCTCCGTTGTACGGAAGCTATCCTTCTCCGATACGAAGCGAATCTCAAGGATTCAGCCCAGATTTCAGAGCCATATAGGAGCACTGACTGAACCGTCGACATGAGAAGACGTCGTTTGCTGGATTTCGGACCTTTCATATTTCCCATTAGTCTGCTAAGTGCAGTCATGTATTTTACTGCCTTGTCTGTCGCTCTCTGAATATGATTCCAGAATGTGAGCTTGGAGTCAAGTGTCACTCCTAGATATTTTGTGCTCGCAGATGTTTCAATCACTAACTCTCCAACAGTCATTGGTACAAGAGTTTCGATCCTTTTCCTCGTCAGAAGAACTATCTCCGTTTTGTGTTCGGCTACTGTTAGACTGTGGTTTATCATCCATTCTTTTATGCGCCGCATCACCTGGTTCAGTTTGATTTGAGCCATTTCAACATTACGAGCTACTATCAAGGCGGCCACATCATCAGCGTAGCCCACAAGCTTCGTGTCCTCTGGCATCTCCAAACGTAACAAGCCATCGTACATTATGTTCCAAAGATCTGGACCAAGGATCGATCCCTGCGCTGCACCAGCCGTCAGGCGTTTTGTCTTTTCTTCATCTTCCGTATCATACAACAGAGTGCGATCTTTGAAGTCATCTCTCATTATGCGCATAGGATATTGTGGTAGCTTGAAAATTTCCTCAAGAGCTACCAACATGTCGCTCCATCTTGCCGAATTGAAGGCATTCTTCACATCCAGGGTCACAAGAAGTGTCAATTTACGGGAATGATGGTTGCCCATTTGTGCCCTTTCTGCTGTATTTACCACCTCCCACACTGCATCTAGCGTCGAGTGTCCTCTCCGAAATCCATGTTGGCGAACAGATAGATCCCCTGCTAGTTGAACTGCTGAGAGGATTCTGGGCTGCAGAAGTTTCTCCAGGCCTTTTCCGGCTGTGTCCAGCATACATAAAGGTCTATAACCGCCAAGGTTTCCTTTGCTGATCAGAACCAAACGAGCCATTTTCCATCGGGGAATAAAAACACCCGTTTGCAGGCAATGATTGTACATATTCAGCAACAGTTCTGGACATAGTTCTGCTATTATCTTTAACACTTCTGTAGGTATACCATCTGGTCCTGGAGTTTTCTTGTTTCTAAGAGAGCTAATAGCTCTATTCAGCTCTTCTACAGTGAAGAGGGGTATATCATCCAGTTCTTTTTCGTAATCACAGTCAATCCTCTCTGGATGGTCTGGGAATAGTGTATCCACAATTTGTTTAATTGTTTGCGGTCCGCACTCGGGGTTGAAAATGTCCCGAGTTTCTTCATTACAATCTTATAACCTTGTCCCCATGGATCATCTTCTACTTCTTTAGCCAGTGCCCACCATTTATCGGCTTTACTTTTTCTGATTGCATTACGGAGTTCCTTCTTCGCTGACTTGTACTCCGCTGTGACTGAGGTATTCTCTTGACTGCCTCTCATCCTCTGAGCCCTGCGTCGAAGTCGCAGACAATTCTTTCTCAGTTCAGCAATCTCTTCGGTCCACCAGTACGCTGGGCGCTTGCTATTTCGCGGTCTTCTTCGGGGCATTGAGGCGTTGCATGCTTGATGGATTAGCTGCATAGTGAGTTCAACACATACACCAGCTGCTTCTTTCCCTCTACGAGTAGAACATTTTTCAGTTATGTTCTCCATTCCATTCCGTATTACATCAATGAACTTTTCCTTGTCAATACCGGCTACGTTCCACCGTGCTGGTCTGCGCAAGATGTTTCTTTCTTGAGGAGATTCTTGGAGCAGTCGAAAGATGATATATTGGTGATCGCTCCCCATGTAGTTCTCAATCACTTGCCATTCAGAAATCTTAGGCGTAATATACTCCGATGAAAAGGTTACATCCGGTATTGTTCCCTGGCATCCTGGCCGTCGGAATGTTGGCACATTTCCAATGTTGTTGACCACCAAACCCGTTCTGGCTGCCATCTCCATTATACGACGTCCTCTGGAGTCTGTTTGTGGCATGCCCCATTCCAACGCTTGAGCATTTACGTCACCAGCGACCACTAGTTTTTTTTTTTTCATTCTGCGTATTGCATCCTCAAGACCATCAAATTTCATCTGAAAGTTGGAAACAGATTCATTTGGCGTAAAATAACAGCTTACAATAGTGATTCCCCCAGTCTGTACCCAAACAAAACCGTCATCGCATCCATGCTGTGTTACTGGGACTTTTCCTAGATCTGGTATCCAAATTGCAGCTGTTCCGAGGTTATCCACAAACCACCCTTGATGGTCCCTCTCTTGAAAGGGTTCGCGAATAATAACGATGTCTACTTCCATCTCGTAAATCAGCTGTGTTATAAGATCGTTAGCTGTTTGACTCCTGTGCATGTTTTCTTGAAGTATTCGCATCATTTACTGTGATTTTTTGCTTTCTCCAGAGCTTCACGAAATATTGCACATGCTCCCGATCCAGGAATGTGATTTCGTTTAGCTTCATTGACACCCTTGTTTGTACAAAGCATACATCGTGGATTGTTCTTTTTACAGTCTACTGCCTTGTGGCCAGATTCTCCACACTTAAACAGAGCTTAATAATAATAATAATAATAATAATAATAATAATAATAATAATAATAATAATAATAATAATAATAATAGGCAGAGAAAATACTGCAAAGACTGTCAAACGTGGTCCATAGACGGCTCAAACGAAAATTAAGTATGAATGACAAGATCGAACGTGCCCGGCAAAATATTTGTAATTATTTGTAGCGTAGTGCGCGGAGCGTTGTTGTTACCACCCCCCCCCCATCCCATTGCACTACAGCCCTGAAGGGCCTTGGCCTATCAAGCGAGCGCTGCACCGCGCGAAGGCCTGCAGATTACGAGGTGTCGTGCGTTAAGCATGACGAATCCTCTCGGCCGTTATTCTTGGCTTTCTAGACCGGGGCCACTATGTCACCGTCAGATGGCTCCTCAATTATAATCACATAGGCTGAGTGGACCTCGAACCAGCCCTCAGATCCATCTAAAATCCCTGACCTGGCTGGGAATCGAACCCGAGGCCTCCGTATAAGAGGCAGGCACGCTACCCGTACACCACGGGGCCGGCGTTGTTACACATTGCTAAGTTTAAATATTGCATTTCTTTCTCTAAATGAGCTCAAATTACGTGTGGCTTCGAGAGTATCTTCGCTTGTGTACAATAACAAGTTGTTAGCACCTCAGCACCGATTACATTAGTACTTCATAAATGAATGGTATCGTCATCAATATATTGATCACTAAAAACTGCAAGTGCTGTTGTAAAATTTATCTGTAAATAATATGTTCAATTAAACTTTAACTGCATCGAAACTCAAGATACAGTACTTAATTTCAACGATGGCAAGGTATCGCTGAACGTCGATGATAACAGAACTATCATAAAATATTGAATAAATAACTTTGTTTATACTTTACGGCAAATATTTACGGACCATAAGTAGAGAATAATGTTGATAATAATTTACTGAATTTATTGCGATTCCTACTGTTTTATTCACAGTTAGTCCAAAACTGAACTAGATTATTTTCTCTCTTTGTCCACTATTATTGTTACTATTGCCATTACTTGTGTTGAAATTCGTGATCCTCTGATATGTCACAAGCTAAACAGCACGTAGCGTGATCGTTTCTATAAGGGTGAATTCGTACCATAACATTGTTGGGGATTGAAACGAAAGTAACCACTCTATTGCAATTCAACTCTCTGTCAAGGTGTCTGTTCATATTCCTTCGGATGTACTATCAACGCCCAGGAAACAGAAATTACAAGGTTTTGATATATTTATATATTATTTTTCATTATGCCTTGCAAATTGACTTTCATGATTTGCAAACAAATTAAGATGATGTAAAAATTCAATCAACTCCTTTGTATATGTACGTATTGTAGCCTACTACTACTAACTACTACTACTACTACTACTACTACTACTACTACTAATAATAATAATAATAATAATAATAATAATAACGCGTAGTATCGGATAGCGAATATAAGTCTTCTGTGACGACGCTTTCTGGGCATTCTGTGCGTTGAATTCAGCATTCCATTTTTGTCGTTACTGAAGTTAACAACACATCAGTCAGCGCCCCTAGAGGAGAAATCGAACCGTCTATGTCTACGCTCAGGGACGCAGATGGAGGTGTTTTACGGGTGAACGCATAATGCATACACTTAGTTTTTTCACATGTCTAATTGGACGACATGGCGAGCTATGAATTTTCCCATTATCGTAAATCATAATCCTCTAAATGTCATGGGCACGATAAGCTAACTCCACTATAACACATAGAAAAATAATAAATATCGTTTCTTAAAATCAGCATATGGTGGATCTTCGAGTTTGTCTTCCTCTTTTAAGTTTGATGATTGGGAGAGTTTTGGAGTTACCGCATTTCAAAATGGTTGGTCTCTCGGTTTATTGTAGTGCTGTTTAATGCTGTCGTTGTTTTAGCTCTTTCTTTTGGCCCGCTGCGTAGCGTACTTAGACGCTCGCCTCCTTAGCATAAAGTTACGAAATAGAAACCTGACTTGATTTTAAAGTTCCTAGCTGTGGAGGTTGAATTACTTCATTAAGACGAACCCTCATTTTTCTTCCTTCTATTTTAAGACCTGTAGTAGCTGATTGGGTGCAAAATCTATTAATGCATTATTATTAATGCTTCTTTGCATCCTAGTTGTACTCAAAATTTTGGAATATTTTGCTCTCTGTGACCAATGGTTCTACCTTGCTGATCATAAAGAATCATTCTGCATTACACGTCGACTTATTGTGTAAAGGTGAAACTTGTGACTGTTTTCTTAAATTAACTTGTGTTGCTTTTTAGGGATTTATTTTTCATATATCGATAGATATGATTGTGTGCGTGGTGGTTTGGCCCTCCTTTTTAACAGTTTTCATTCTCACGTGTTCGCTTATTAGCTTGTTTAATGACCCATTCAATCCACTTTATGGGGGTAATACCTACGATATACTTCAGCTTACCATTAAATATATATCTGTTATTGTATTGTGTATGTAAAAGTAAACAATTAAGAAGTTTTTACCTGTAGTAGTTTAGTCGTGATGTTTTTGTATATGTGTGTTTCAAAAGTAGAAGTCATTAAAGGATATTTAGATTCATGCAGCCCTCTATGTTCTCAAATAAACTGCTTCAATCACAGCCTGAGAATTGTAGTTATTATGCTCAGTTATTTCGTACCGAAACTGCAGCAAGTTAGTAAATAGCTACCATTATGAAGAATTTTGTGTAATGTTAGACGCAAGCAATTATGATCTTTACCGAATATAAAGTTTCTGCAATGCATGGTTATTTATTGCCAAAATGCGTATCAAAGGATAAAGGAACATTCAAAATACAAAGTCCGTCCCTGCGATTTATTTCAATATAGTCGTAAATAATTTCTTATCTCCAATAAAGGAGGTTGGAAATGTATGACATAGTATTTCCTTTCACTTTCATCGCCTTTCGGTTGCTTTTTGCTTTCGGTATTGTGGTTAGCTCATCCATTTAAAATGAAACATAATTAAAATATTCATGAAATAAAATACGCAAACGTCGGACTATGTATTCTCACTTAGTACTTGCCTGATTACTTACACATACAATTGTTGATGGGCGCCAGTTACAAATAAATGTAACGCTAATAGAATGAGAACCTTGAATATCTCTAGGGTGTAGGGTAATATGCTTACTTTGACAGCATAACCTATAGGTTCTGGGAAAAGGACATTGTCGTTTGGTTCCCAACTAAAGTTTGAGGTTATCTGATCTACCATTGAAATAAAACAATTAATTGTATTTGAAACTAAACAAAATATATTATTTAAATTTAGAATTTGATTGGGAAGATTTGCTGCGATAATTTAAGATAATATAAAACCCAGAAATTAAAACGGAAAGAAACTCTAGGCATTAAATTTGAAATCCTCCTGACCATACATTTAAAAGTTGCATAAGACATTTATCCCTCACTTATTCACTTGACAGACCTTGAACACTTTGAGTGTTATTATGACGTATACCTTTGAGTTGGTAACAGCTGTAGGTATCTTGATCCTAATTTGGTGAAGTATCCTTTTTAGTTTCACAAACGAGATATAGCATGGCTTAAAAATATAATCACACTTCATAATCAACTTTACAAGTAATTCACCGATAACTGTTAGTCTGCGTAACGACGACTCAATATTCGGCTGTCACCGAACTGACACAAGAACTCGGCCGAACAGATACACGAATCACACGCCGAACACATAATCCATTTGGTCACTGACGACTACGTATCCATGTCACTATTATCTCAGTGGTACTCCTGATGGCAAGGCACTGTATCGACCTGTGTCCTTACTCTCCATATGACTGACTATCTCACTGTTCACCATCCACCTCCAAAACACTTCATAGTTCGAGGCTGTCCTTCCAACTAACTACAACACTCCATGACAAGCCTTTCCATTCAACTGACTCGCCGCTATAGGATATTCCTCTATATATAGACACTAGTTGTCACATGGTATAACACCCACGTCAGAGTTAAATCAGTCCATGATGTCATTCCCACTCAGCTCCAAAGTATTACAGATTGTGTTGAAATAGCCTCAGGCAAATTTGGGACTCGCTGAATTATCTCATGCTTCTAAAATGCGTACAATGACAGAGCGATGACTCGACAGTTACTGTAATATTATTACACCATATGTTGTAATGTCTTAAAGTTATTTCACAAAATATATCCATATCTGATATTAGGCAGCAACTCTCACTCTACATTATTTTAATGCTAACATACACACGCATATGTTATTACATAATAAATTAAATACAATGAAGCAAACGATAATTAATCAATATATAGCGAAATCAGATTATAGAATTGAATCAATAATAATAATAATAATAATAATAATAATAATAATAATAATAATAATAATAATAATACAAATAAAAGCTTGTAACGGGATTTGAACCGTTACAGTATGAAACTTATTAACTTACTATACAACATAAACTTTCGTTATTTTTACGAAGTAATTCATTCTTCATGATTAAATGAGAATAGGCTAATGGATATCATACTGTGTTATCGTAACATCCGGACTTGCATTTTTCACGATAATATCAGTGCCAGTTGTGCGGGCCTTCTTAAGTTTACTTGGTTATTGGGATTTGTCGCACACGAGCGTCAGTTAGAAATACCTGCACGAGGCCTTTCTGGAGGCCATACATCAGCCAACTCTGGAAATCTATTCTTGCGGACGCTTAGTGTTTCCTTTTTACGTAGTACATTGTCAGATCTATGCTCTTTAAAAAGTTGAAAAGAAAATATACCATTGTCAGCCCAACAATCGGATTTAGGAATTATTTCATACTAGCTGATGTACCCGTGCTTCGCTACGGAATTCTACATTGTGAACAGTAGTACGCTGCCGATCTAACAGTCCAAAGTTACAGAGCTGGAATGACCAGGCTGCGGACAGTCGTGAGCCGTGAACACACTTTTATTTTCGCATTGGGGGGGGGAGTCCCAGGGCAAAAACTACGGCCTTTTACTCTGTTTTGTAGGAGTACCCGATGAGTTGAAACATCTCAATTCACTACACTGGCGGGGGAAAATCTCTCTGACTTGGAGGCAAATTTTTCCTCAAAGCCAAAGGAGAAACCACCCCTTGGCTGCTAATTCGGAATAAAATGAATGTAGAATTTAATAAAAATGAAGATGAAGAAACTTTTCTTAAGAAACGGCTCACTTCAGGGTTGAATTTTGAGTTATTTAGTGAATTGTGGCGCTATAATTTGGAATAAGCCGAAATTGTAGTTCTAGACCAGGTCATAAGTGAGCCTCTGCCATTATTCCGTTAATTGTGTACACTGATCAATCCAATCAGCGCATCGGAGTAGTGATCGAATAGCTGGAGTACCATGATGAACCAGCGTGTTACGTACCACCAATATCAGAAAATGTATGAACCAGAGGAATGGAATGCTACAGAAGAAAACTATCTAACTCCCCTGCTATTTTCTGCCAATATTCAGGCAGGCTGTTGTACTCGGTATGCAGCAGTAATCCCATCTATCGGAGATGTGTGGCAGCATAAGAGACAAAGAACATCACAACAAACAATGGTCAACGTAATGTTATTGTTGATCAATTTTATGAGCTTTCGATATTCTAGGCCTTCACATTTAGTTTTCTTCCGATTCTCAGATACTACTCTTATCATAGTCGGTGCTGTAAAACTGTATAAAACATAAATGATTGGAAATATCGGAAATTGCATTCTCTATAAATTCTGTTATGTAGTACTTTTCGATAGGACCAATAACATAGGTATTTAAGAATTAAATTTTAGGCGCGTTCCCCCAAACTACCATTTCATCCAGGGTGAATATAATTGTTTATACCTTAGACTGTAGTTTATTATTCCCCGACTATCTACCGATTTTCATTAAATTCTGTGTACCCATTTCCTCGTGGCTAGGTGTTGATATGGACTTAGCAACAAAAATACAAATTCATGAATACTGTATATGTTGTTATAGCCAGTACGGTAAAAAGGTATAAGACTTAAATGGTGGGAAATTTAATGCTATATAACTTTAGTTGTGCAATTAAATTTTAAGCGTTTCCCTAAACTACAATTTCACTCAGCGAGAATAAAATGATTTATAGCCTAGATTATAGTGTCTCATTCCCCGACTTTACATACCGATTTTCATTAAAAACTGTGAGTTGGCACAGCCGTCGGGATCAACAAGCACATAAGCCCCCACACCGACGTCAAGGCCATGGTGTCCCTAGAGGGGGAATATCAGAGTTACAATTGGAAAAGTCGCATGGTTTTAAAGATGGGAGATCTCTTTTCTGTAATTGTTTTTCGAACGGTGGAAGTGTCATCTTCAAAGAACGAATGCTGTCCCACATACCACCAGTCAACATATTTTTGCCTTTAAGGAAACATTTAAATTACTGAAATTATTTGTAATGGCTGCCTCTGTGGATCCGTGGTAGAGTGTCGGCCTCCGGATCCCAAGATAGCGGGTTCAAACCCGGCAGAGGTAGTCGGATTTTTGAAAGGCGGAAAAAAGTCCATTCGACACTCCATGTCGTACGATGTCGGCATGTAAAAGATCTCTGGTGATACATTTGGTATTTACCCGACAAAATTAATTAAATCTCAGCCATAGACGCCCAAGAGAGATCCGGTTTACTCTGTCTGCCATCTAGCGGACCTAGAGTAAAACGGAACGTCGAAATTGACGAGCAGACAGCCAGATGGCGTCAAATCGAAATGTCTGCACACGGTAGCTGAGGCCATACGATTATTATTATTATCATTATTATTATTATTTGTAATGTCAGCTGAAAACGCAAGGTCAGCAACCTAGTGCATGCGTTCTTACACAGCCACAGCGACAGAGCAGTGAAGATCAGCCCTGGACAAATACGGGACTGCGACAGGGTTCCCTAGCCCTCAAACGCTAGAGTTGGAATGGCCTGATCTACGCTACAGCACCCATTTCTAAGATACCAACAGTATTTTCATTTGTCATGTTTATTCCTATTTCCACAGTTTTCTATAATCGTAAAGTTAGTTATCATTAGTAGAAATCACGTGTTGGCACGAAGGTATAGCCACTTGCTGATCCCGGTAAGCATGTGCTTGCTTTGGGAAAGTCTATGACGTACTGATATGTGCCGATGGTGTTGGCTTTTAATCTTCATATAAAGAGGGGGCCGTCTTATTAATAGGATTATGACATTTCCCACGCATGAATTGATTTATGGATGTAGATTTTATTTTACGAGTACAGTATACATACAATATATACAAGTTTTATGATATAAAGCCATCGGAGTGAAATTTGCATATATTGGACCTAAACGTAAGTTACATTAAAACAAGATTAATATTTTTCTTTTTAGAACCCGAGAGACTGTAATAATTAGCTATCATTTACCATTATAATACGATTTCATTTATGAAAGGATTTTGAAGTTTATTACTGTACATAAAAATAAATGTCATACAATAGTTTAGTTTGTTTATTACAATGTTATCATACGGAGAACATATCAGATAGTATTGAAGTTCGCCGTACCAGTCCCAGAAGGTTTTAGACATCCGTTATTCTGGTAAATCGGGGCATCCAGATCCTAAATAAAAGGCAACACTCTTGTTCTAGAATCAGAAAATAACCTTGTTAGTTGAGTTTCACAGTTATTTCAGTCAAAACCCAATATTAATTTGAGATAAAATACTGTTCCTCAAAAACATCTCGGAGCCTCTCTCGGTCTGTATCTCATCTTGTTCTTACGTTATTGTTGTAAGGCTTCGTTCGATGGGCGATGTACAGATTTTGTGTACGTTGAAACGTGAAGAGGCCACCGGGTATGTTTTCCTATTCTCTGAAGTAGCCTGTGTTAGTGACGCTTAAGCTGTTGTAACCTTGTTGCTGTCCGGCTCCATGGCTAAATGGTTAGCGTGCTGGCCTTTGGTCACAGGGGTCCCGGGTTCGATTCCCGGCAGGGTCGGGAATTTTAACCTTAATTGGTTACTTTCGCTGGCACGGGGGCTGGGTGTATGTGTCGTCTTCATCATCATTTCACCCTCATCACGACGCGCAGGTCACCTGCGGGTGTCAAATCAAAAGACCTGCATCTGGCGAGCCGAACATGTCCTCGGACACTCCCGGCACTAAAAGCCATACGCCATTTCATTTCATTTACCTTGTTGCTTTGTTCGCACCTGAGCTGGGGCGCTATTCGGGGAACTCTGCTCCAGATATCCGTGGTATGCAGTCCGTTCTCAAATCTGTTGATGGTGGGCCGTCACTAGTAATTTCGAGCAATTGTTGCTTACTGGAGAATCTGTGTGTTTATAACTAACACCCCTCCTCCCCCCTCTCGAAACACCACGAGGATCTCTACTTGCTAGTGCTTTCCTATACATCTCTGTTGCCTGTTAGACGTGGGCCAAAATTTCAGTGTTCCGTCTAAACACGTCGACCATCCTGTGTGAAAGGTTAACACATTCATCTTCTTCTTTCATCCTGATTGGGGTCACCAAATAGCAACGGTATATTTTCTGTTCTTTTGAACCATACTGCGATAAATGAACAGCATGGTTTTGTCCAATACTGCTCTAAGTTATTTGGTCTTCTCGTGACAAGAGTCTATATTTTTGTCTGGTTTGTTTATTTATACAGCGTACATATGTGCCTTATATCTTGCCACATGTTGACATCTGGCAACGGAAGACGAGTACGCCCTACTGCAAATCCTTCGTTTAGGGAAGACATTTCATTGACTTTTGAATGATGTGAAGACAAACTATTGTAAATGTATTCGTTAAATATTTGTGAAATAATAAGAAAAGTGTTCGGAACACATTTTATTTTCAAACTCAAGTTGTATAGTGGTTTGCAGTCTTCACTTTTTGAGTTACGTACCCGTGCCCGTTTTCCTGTTCCAATCAGGTGTTCAGATACTACGATGATTGCATAATTTCATGATAAAGCAATGTCGTATTAGTTACATTTAGTTAGTTTCGTAGTGACATTTCTCTTTAATTAACAGATCTGGGTTATAACTTTTTTTCATATTGGACCAGGATGAGATTTTCTCGATTACTTCAGTGATTGTGGTGGTAGGAGCTCTTCAACTCTGATATTGTTTGAATTTCCCCCCGGAAAACTCGCGTTATATTTTTCCCGTTTGATACATTGTAGAGTGTCAAGAAATTTTAATGATTTAACATTTTGAGCAAATCTGCATAGTTTCTTTAATGATAAGAGGTCCTTCCTCAATTTCATTATTTCTTAAGATTTGAAAAGTTTATCTAGTGGGAATGTTTCATTGGCCCGTAATAAAAATGTTTTCTGTATTTTTTGAGGTTGGCGGCAAGTTGCAGTATGCTACCCCAGTGGTGCTTGGGCAGCCTATTATGGTAACTTGGTTTGACTATCTATGATGTTACATCAGCTACTGCTTCTGCCAGTTCTTGTAGTGGAAGAACTTGCATTCAGCGATCCTCAGATAATCAGTCGGTCTAAATAACGGGAGATTTGTTTAAAAAAACTTTTATCGTATATTATTCTGGAAATATCACAACTCATGTCACCTTATAACCGTACTTGTGTGTAAGCTGTAAGTTAAGATGTTAGATAACTTTAGCTGCAGTGAGGAACGTAGAGTGCTAGGCCATCTAAATATCTCTGCATGAAAGAACATTAATGTTTATTTGTGCATCGTTGGTTTTGCTGTTTTTAGTTCAGTATTTACGTATTTTTATTTTTGAATTAAGTTTTTGGAATGCACTAGTTATATTGTTATGCTTTTTAATATTGTTTATGCTATGTGTTCTTGTTTTTATTTTTTGAGGTTGGCGGCAAGCTCCAGTATGCTACCCCACTGACGCTTGGGCAGCCTCTAATGGTAACTTGGTTTGGCTTCTCTAATCTTCTGTCAGCTATCTCTTCTATATCAATTCTAATGGTTAATTCGGTTGGTCTTTGCTGTCAGCAACTATCCAATGAGGGGTACAGTAACAATCTTTCTTGGTAATCCTTAATCCTTCTTGACTCCAGCTTGTGGTTGCAGTTTTTTTCTTTTGGTGAAGAACTGTATATAACTGTTTATTATTTATTTGTAGAACTTGCCAATTGCAGATTTAATATTTTCCCCAAACACAGCATATCGAAATAAAATTGCAACCAAAGACGTTCGAGGTAAAATTTAAGTAGATGTGATGGTCGATTGTGGAATTAGTTCTTGGTTCAAAGTAGTGAAAGTAAACTAAGTTAGTGAATTTTACTGCTTGATTTTTTTTAGGTTTAGTTAAGTGGTTTTTAGATACATTCTTACAAAGATTTGGAAAGATGTAGGAAAAATATCACGAAGAATTTTGAACACGATAATGATGTGATATCTGTACGATAAGGGGCTTTAAGCCAAGATTGCGGAATTTTAACACATCGATCACCTCGGGTGTTGTGGCTGTGTTTTAATTCAAAACGGGGGTTTATTTTGATAAATAGATTTTTAGGTAGCAGGAGATACAACGCCGTGAGCTGTCAGTTACGATCACATATACTGTACTATAAAATCAAGACTGTATGAAATAACTCTTCCCTTATCATACAATAATTGAAGTAACTTGTCTGAATTATGAATTAGATAACACAAATGGAGACAGAGAGAATGCTCCGTGGAATTAGTCTGGGAAATGACAAGCGGCTATATGTTACGAATGGCAAAGGAAGAGACCACTGCACGTTTTTCCACAATTATGTGATTGCAACAAATATGTAAATTTTCTCTGCATACCTGTTTTGGGTATCTGCTGCCTGGTTTCACGGTATCACGTAAAGAATTCTGATCTGATTTACATGTCTGTTCATGTTAGCCAACTTAAAATTTGGTATGAAATGTCGTATGGCTTTTAGTGCCGGGATATCCCAGTACGGGTTTGGCTCGCCAGGTGCAGGTCTTTCTATTTGACTCCCGTAGGCGACCTGCGCATCGTGATGAGGATGAAATGATGATGAAGACAATACATACACCCAGCTCCCGTGCCATTGGAATTAACCAATTAAGGATAAAATCCCAGACCCGGCCGGGATCGAACCCGTGACCCTCTGAACTGAAGACCAGTACGCTGACCGTTCAGCCAACGAGTCGGACTTAAAATTTGGTTATATTTTGTTATTATTTAACATCGGTTCTAACTGCTTACGGACTTTACAGACTTTCTTTCTTTATCTGTTTACCCTCCAGGGTCGGTTTTTCCCTCGGTCTCAGCGAGGGATCCCACCTCTACCGCCTCAAGGGCAGTGTTCTGGAGCTTCAGACTCTGGGTCGGGGGATACAAATGGGAGGATGACCAGTACCTCGCCCACGCGGCCTCATCTGCTATGCTGAACAGGGGCCTTGCGGGGGAGTGGGAAGATTGGAAGGGATAGACAAGGGAGAGGGAAGGAAGCTGCCGAGTTAGGTACCATCCCGACATTTGCCTGGAGGAGAAGTGGGAAATCATAGAAAACCACTTCGAGGATGGCCGAGGTGGAAATCGAACCCACCTCTACTCAGGCTGAGTGGACCCTGTTCCAGCCCTCGTACAACTTTTCAAATTTCGTGGCAGAGCCGGGAATCGAACCCGGGTCTCCGGGGGTGGCAGCTAATCACACTAACCACTATACCACAGAGGCGAATGGCTTTACAGACAACATGAGTTATTTCGTATGCTGGAAGCCAATGGAATAGAGTGGTCGAATGTGAACACCCTTAACTGCAATTCGCCTGTATAGCGTAACGACTGTAGCTATCAGCTGCCGTCCTTTGGAGGCTCGGGTTCGATTCCCACTACTGGTAGAAATTTAAGTATGGTGAACGGTCTGTTATGTGCGCTGTAAAACACGAGTTTATTCTTGGGTTGCACCAGGCCAGAGATAGCCACACCAAATTGTTATTATACCATAAAGGGGAGACCGTACTGAATTTATGGCCGAAAATGCACAAATGGTCATATTTTCTCTTTTTTGCGTAAATATTATCCTTCACACATGCTACATTAGGTTTTGCACTTTTCCTGTAATTTTAAGTGTGTTTTTGAGAGTATCTGAAAGATCTTGCTCTGTCATTAAAACTGCCACGCTTACCTGACCAGGCGACTTGTGATTTTTCTCCGTTTAAAATGCTTTCTTTCCTAAATTTGGGCTAATTGCCGCGCTAGGTTGCGAGTTGTACTACTGCAATCGAGCGGTTATGAAGGCGACTTCTTGCATACAATGTATGCTACTCACCGCCGTCTCAATCTCTATATAGGATTGAGACGGCGGTGATGCTACTGTACTTACTGTAGTTCTGTACATTTTCATATACAGGTAGCTTGTAGCAATGCCCCGCGGTGTAGGGGCAGCTTACCCCGAGGCCACGGGTTCGATTTCCGGCCAGGTCAGGGATTTTTACCTGGGTCTGAGGACTGGTTCGAGGTTCACTCAGCCTAAGTGATTATAATTAAGACCTACTGACGGTGAGGTAGTGGCCCCGATCTAGAAAGCCAATAACGGCCGAGAGGATTCGTCGTGCCGGCCACACGACACCTCGTAATCTGCAGGCCTTCGGGATGAGCAGCGGTCGCTTGGTAGGCATCATGAGGTTTGGTTTGGTTTGGTTTTGTAGCAGTGTAAAAATGCATGTGTAATTTTTTCACAACGGAATAAAAGGTATTCCGTGAAAAGTTATTCAGTTTTGTGTTTGTTGTCCGGCACTTTGTCTGAATGGTCAGCGTACTGACCTTCGGTTCTGAAGGCTGCGGGTTCGATCATCTGCCGACCTGGCGATTTTAATCTCGTCTCATTTATTCCTGTAGCTCCAATCGACACTTCATGTCGTACGATGTCGGCATGTAAAATATCTCTGGTAACACATTTGGTGTTTACTCGACAAAATTAATTAAATCTCAGCCATAGACTCCCAAGAGAGTTTCGGCTTAGTCGGTCTGCCATCTAGTAGGCCTAGAGTAAAACGGTAAGTCGAAATTGACGAGCAGATAGCCAGATGGCGTCATATTGAAATGTCTGCACAGGGTAGCTGAGGTCATACGATTATTATTATTTATTATTTATATATCTCTATAGAGCTCGTCTGGTTTTAACAGACCAACGTCTAATATATACTTCCCTCTAGTTCGCTTCTTCACTTTCTCATTTAGCTGTCCTTCCTAGATTAACTTATTTGCCATTTGTTGGCAAAGCCTTTTCTCATTCGTATTTCCTTTCTAGTTAACGTTTGGTAAATTTAGTTCACCCGCTACAATCACGTTCCCTAAATTGCTGATTATCTTACCAAATAATTCCGTGTCTGTGTCACCCCTTTGTGAGCAGCAACCTGTATCATCTTCAAGGAAATGAATGTCTAGTGCCACAGTTAAGTAACATTTTTTAATAACTGAACTCCTATTGAACCATTTAGCACCATTTACTCTTTTTATTCCATAAATTAATCGTGTGAATTCTGCATTTCACTGCTAAGTAAACTTTGTATTCATTTATCTCAGAACTTAATTTTTTGAGTTGTGCTACTATTATAGCCCATGAGCGATATAAAGAAGAGACATTGCAGACATACGAATAGCAGTATTATTTATCGCCTAGCTTCTGGTGCGGGTGTCCGAGGACATGTTCGGCTCGTTTAGTGCAGGTCTTTCTATTTGACGCACATGGGTGACCTGCCCGTTGGGTGTAGGAGGATGATGATGATACCATGAGGCAGGGAGCGTTTGTAACCTGGCGTCGGCACAGAGCCGCCTTCTGTCGAATAACACTATGGGGGTCTGCTCAGGGCTTAACATCCCCTTCCGTCGGACGAATCACCAACAGCGTCATATGCCCTCACTCCATATGAACTCTACGGAGAGTTTTGAAACAGAATCCAGGTTTTTGGTTCGCAGTCTAGTCTGCCGGCCAACATTCTGATGGTGACCTTGTTTTTACTACCAATGGGACTCGAATCGGCTAACCTAGGTGACAGACCCTAAAGCCTTGATGCCGTAACGATCATGACCTCTATGCGGGCTAGACATATCGGTGTCTTCTGAACTTCTGATGGAACTTGGCATAAGCGTGGTCTTAGATCATAGTATGGGGCAGGACTTGTGACATATTATGACAGACTTGGTCAATGATTATGAAATTCTGTCAAAAAACTTGTCATGTGTGCACAATTGCCAAAGCTCAACTTTTGAGATTACCCAGAATATGCCATTTGTAGTGAGGTACACAAACGCAGTGGGGAATGATGTATTAATTATGAGGTTTCCTGAGGAGCAATGGAAGTGGTTATGGCTACAGATCACCTGTGGAAGGAATCTATTGCAGAATGTAAGCTTCGATACTCAACTGTGTGTGATATGTGATGGTGTTGTCAACACCTACATTCATCTGTCAAAGGAGAAAGTATATATTGACATTCCTATAATGAAAAAAGAATGCATAAAGCCTCTTTCAAAAAGTATGTGCACGAGGTTGAGGAAAATTGCGCAGGAATGGAAACAAAAAGGAGTTACGCTTGGTGAGCACTGCATAGGTACCCAGAAATAGGTGTTGTACTTGCTTTGACAAGTTTCTACAAAAATGCAATCCTCAAAAAGATTCCTGTTGTACCTGAAATGAAAAGAACAATATTTGAAACCCGCAGCCACTGCAGGTCTCCTACTGGACAAGATATGTGGTGTATTTTTAAATCGGGCTAACGCTGGCCCAAACCCCATGAGAAATGAAACTTATGTTTACTAAGCAAGTGGTACAGAAAGCCAGTATACTCCTTAAATATCATAAACATCAGCATCAGCTGTAATCGAACCCTCTAAATAAATTGTAAACAGAAGACCAACGATTAACCAGTAGTGCCTATAAAGTCGTCAGGTTACATTGTGTTTTGAAAGTACCTTATTTAAAGGGAGCTTTGGAGGTAAACGTGTGGCTCTATTCTATATAAAATATTTAACTTCCCTGAGGCAGGGGAGGGTGTAACAAAATAAACCGCACTACATAATTTAACGAACCTGGATAATGCAATACAGTATTCCATTGAGTTTCTCAATTATTTAGTTATCGTATGGATATTAGTGGCGGGAGTGTCCGAGGACATGTTCAGTTCGCCTGGTGTAGGGTTTACTATTTGACTGCCGTGGGTGACCTGCGTGTCTCGATGTTGAGGGATTATGATGATGACAGTAAGATAGGCAGAGGGTGAAACACGGAGTCTGCACATAGAGTACTCCTGTCGAATAACACCAAGGGTCTGCTCAAGACTTAACGTCTCCATCCGACGGACGAATCATCATCAACACCTCATATGCCTTCACTCCATATAAACACTGTGGAGAGGTTTGTAATTGAATCCAGGCTTTTGGTACGTAATCCAGTGGTTAAAAATTATGTAAACCACTACTTCTCCCATAACTCCCGCTATTGAATGTCTAGAGCCATTTTCAAGTGGTTGTGCATTTCATTATTCACCAGAAGCGCATTAAAGTGGCATTGTAGGGTATGGTAATTCGAATGACGCAAACGGAAGATTTGTACGACTTCATTTCACTCAAGTTTTACATGTCCTTTTCTTGCTTAAATATATATTTTTTGTTTAAATAAGGGCATAATAATATGTAACAAGTGATGCCTTGATCATATTCATGAAGATAGAGTACAGTTTTAGTACATTAATTTGCATTTCTCTAAAATCCAAGTATTAGGACGTGTTTGCTCGTCAGTGTAGTTGCCTCTTTCCCCTTCACGCACGTCTCTTCATAGGTGCACGTGTCATGGAGCGAGCAATGGGGCCTGTACGGTTTTCATCTAATCACACTTCGTATATAGGGCTACTGGCTGGTTTACCGGCCCCTTACGATTTAGTTTTATGCATCCCTTCGCTTTTACTACTATTCTGAAATACATTGGTCCCTCTCCCTAAACCGGGGTAATATAACGAGACAACAGGAATCGTGAGCGTCACTATTAATTCATTATGGGTACCTCGAATGAACCCGTAAAACGAGCACAAATACGAATAACACGTACCTTGCAACAAGAGGTGGACACGCACACCAGGAGCAGGTATTACGCTGGCTGGAAACTGCGCGCTCCACGTCAAGCCTCGCAAAAGCTAACTTGGCTGGGGCGCGGTGGGATGTGGTAAGGTTGCATACTCGATAGCTTCCACAGACTGATTTGTTTATTTGGCTCTGTATTGGGCCGTACGCATCGTGGCATAGAGTATTGAGCTGGGTTGAACGAGGATGAGGTAATGGTCTGTGGCTAGGACACAGGCAACCAATTAGCGTCGTACATGTTCCAAGCTTCATAGACCGCACGTAGGGCAAAGTGTGCCCCATTGGAACGATAAGAACCTGCAATGGCAGGTAGGTGTGTAGCTGCGCTAGCTCCCCGTGTTCGAGGCAGGTCACAACACAACACAATGTTTATTCACTGTCTCGTGATGTATTCCAGCGACGAGTATGTGGATATGTTACCCATCTGTGGAGAAACTATACGGAATGCATTCCAGGCACAACGCTATCCGGATAGACGACAACCGGCAGACATGACAACTCGGAGTGTGGAAAGACGTCGGGGGGGGGGGGGGTCTACTGCGCCCCTCGGAAAGACACGGTCTGTTGCGAGATCATCCCTTCATATTTGCTCACAACGAAAAGGTTGTGTTGAACGCTGTCCTGCATAACCTTCACACTGGCACACGGGCCAGTGCACAGGAGACGAACATCAGCCGCGCGTCTGTTATGCGGATATTGCAAACCTAGCGATTTCACCCGTACCATCTGCACTTACACCAGGAGCTCCATGGTCATAATTTCGTAGCACGGGTGGAAATGGACCCTACAACATGTGGACACCGATCCTGCCTTTTTAGCGACCATCTTATTTACGGACGAAGCGCGGTTCCACAACAATGGAACCGTTAATCGCCATAATATGCATGTATGGAGTGTGAATAATCCGCATTGGATATGACAAGCAGCTTTTCAGGTACAGTGGGGCGCGAACGTATGATGTGGCATCGCGCGTGATCACCTCATTGGTCCCCATTTCTTGAGTGACCTTTGATGGGAGAACGCTATCTGCGGGTTCTCCAAGATGACCTACCACCGTTGTTGGAAAATGTGCAACTCATTGACCGCTGCAGGATATGGTGTGAACATCACGGAGCTCCAGTGCATGCGGCGGTTATCGTCCGGAACCGTCCCCATGCGACGTAAACTGATAAATGGATATAAGGGGAGGACCCGTCCCTTGGCCCGTCAGATCGCCCGATCTCACGCCCCTGGATTTTGTTCTGTGAGACTATGTAAAACAACTGGGGTTTCACGTTGGTACCAACAACGTAAGGCAAGCTGATATAAGTACCAACATAGTTGGAGAAGTTAGGAAATTTGTTTGGAAGGGTAATAGGGAGGTACATTCAGGGAAACGGGATGGCCTAGGGAGCGCTGATAAGGGAACAGGGAATTGGAAATCAAGTAGGGATGACATGAAATTGTTAGTGTTGAACTGTAGAAGTATTGTGAGGAAAGGAATAGCATTAAGTAATTTAATATATATATATTTACCAGATATTGTAATAGGAGTTGAATCATGGCTGAGAAATGATATAATGGATGCAGAAATGTTCTCACGGCACTGGAGTATGTATCGTAGAGATAGGATAGGAAGGGTGGGAGGGGGAGTGTTCATCCTGGTGAAAGAAGAATTTGTAAGCTACGAAAAAGTTAAAGATGAGACACATGAAATTCTAGGTGTAAGGCTCATTTCTAAAGATAATAGGCAACTTGATATATTTGGAGTGTACAGATCGGGAAAGGGCAGCACTGACGCGGATTCGGAATTATTTGATAGGATAGTCAGCTACGTGGGAATGTCGTATGGCTTTTAGTGCCGGGATATCCCAGGACGGGTTCGGCTCGCCAGGTGCAGGTCTTTCTAGTTGACTCCCGTAGGCGACCTGCGCGTCTTGATGAGTATGAAATGATGATGAAGACAACACATACACCCAGCCCCTGTGCCATTGGAATTGACCAATTACGGTTAAAATCCCCGACCCGGCCGGGAATCGAACCCGGGATCCTCTGAACCGAAGGCCAGTACGCTGACCGTTCAGCCAACGAGTCGGACAGCTATGTGGGAAACGACATGGAAAGAAATGTGATTGTAGCAGGAGATCTGAATTTGCCAGATGTCAATTGGGAAGGAAATGCGAACGACAGGAAGCATGACCAACAAATGGCAAATAAGTTAATATGGGAAGGACAGCTGATTCAGAAAGTGATGGAAC
The DNA here is from genome assembly GCF_040414725.1 of Anabrus simplex. NCBI lineage: Eukaryota > Metazoa > Arthropoda > Insecta > Orthoptera > Tettigoniidae > Anabrus > Anabrus simplex. The sequence continues at coordinate 315,565,854 of NC_090271.1, forward strand.
CAACCAGAGGGAAAAAGTATCCTGGATGTGGTGCTGATAAAACCAGATGAGCTCTATAGGGAAACTGAAGTAATAGATGGTATTAGTAATCATGAAGCTGTTTTTGTGGTGGTTAAAAATAAATGTGATAGAAAGGAAGGTCTTAAAAGTAGGACTGTTAGGCAGTACCATATGGCTGATAAAGCAGGCATGAGGCAGTTTCTAAAAAGTAACTATGATCGGTGGAAAACGGTAAATAAAAATGTAAACAGACTCTGGGATGGGTTTAAAGGAATTGTTGAGGAATGCGAAAACAGGTTTGTACCTTTAAGGGTGGTGAGGAATGGTAAACACCCACCTTATTATAATAGAGAAATAAAGAGACTAAGAAGGAGGTGCAGACTGGAAAGAAATAGTTAGAAATGGCTGTGGAAGTAAGGAGAAATTGAAGGAACTTACTAGAAAATTGAATCTAGCAAAGAAGGCAGCTAAGGATAACATGATGGCAAGCATAATCGGCAGTCATACGAATTTTAGTGAAAAATGGAAGGGTATGTATAGGTATTTTAAGGCAGAAACAGATTCTAAGAAGGACATTCCAGGAATAATTAATGAACAAGGGGAGTGTGTATGTGAGGATCTTCAAAAGGCAGAAGTATTCAGTCAGCAGTATGTAAAGATTGTTGGTTACAAGGATATTGTCGAGATAGAAGAGGACACTAAGGCCAAGGAAGTAATAAAATTTACATATGATAACAATAATAATAATAATAATAATAATAATAATAATAATAATAATGTTATTTGCTTTACGTCCCACTAACTACTTTTTAAGGTCTTCGGAGACGCCGAGGTGCCGGAATTTAGTCCCGCAGGAGTTCTTTTACGTGCCAGTAAATCTACCGACACGGGGCTGTCGTATTTGAGCACCTTCAAATACCACCGGACTGAGCCAGGATCGAACCTGCCAAATTGGGGTTAGAAGGCCAGCGCCTTAACCGTCTGAGCCACTCAGCCCGGCACATATGATAACAATGACATTTACAATAAGATACAAAAGTTGAAAACTAGAAAAGCGGCTGGAATTGATCAGATTTCTGGGGATATACTAAAGACAATGGATTGGGATATAGTACCATATCTGAAGTACTTATTTGATTATTGTTTGGTCGGAGGAGTTATACCAGATGAATGGAGAGTTGCTCTAGTAGCCCCTGTGTATAAAGGAAAGGGTGATAGACATAAAGCTGAAAATTACAGGCCAGTAAGTTTGACATGCCAGGCAAATGCCGGGGCTGTACCTTAATTAAGGCCACGGCCGCTTCCTTCCAACTCCTAGGCCTTTCCTATCCCATCGTCGCCATAAGACCTATCTGTGTCGGTGCGACGTAAAGCACATAGCAAAAAAAAAAAAAAGTTTGACATGCATTGTATGTAAGCTTTGGGAAGGCATTCTTTCTGATTATATTAGACATGTTTGTGAAATTAATAAATGGTTTGATAGAAGGCAATTCGGTTTTAGGAAAGGTTATTCCACTGAAGCTCAACTTGTAGGATTCCAGCAAGATATAGCAGATATCTTGGATTCTGGAGGTCAAATGGACTGTATCGCGATTGACCTGTCTAAAGCATTTGATAGGGTGGATCATGGGACACCACTGGCAAAAATGTGTGCAATTGGACTAGACAAAAGAGTGACTGAATGGGTTGCTATATTTCTAGAAAATAGATCTCAGAGAATTGGAGTAGGTGAAGCTTTATCTGACCCTGTAATAATTAAGAGGGGAATTCCTCAAGGCAGTATTATCGGACCTTTATGTTTTCTTATATATATAAATGATATGAGCAAAGGAGTGGAATCGGAGGTAAGGCGTTTTGCGGATGATGTTATTCTCTATAGAGTGATAAATTAATCCTGGTCACGTTAGACAGCTCGTCACCGAGGCATGCCGATCCGTTACGCCGGAGATGTTGCAACGTGCCAGTCGGTCCTTACAATATCGCGCGGAGCTGTGTGTCGATCACGGAGGTCGTCAGTTGGAGCAGGTGTTGCGTTAACAGACACAGGTAACTGAAATCCTGTCGCATATTTCCTAGCCTCTTCCAACCCTGTTCTGTATCATATGCCACCATACCATTGGCTCTTATTCAGGCCCAAATAAACTAATCAGTCTGTGGAAGCTATCAAGTATGCAATCTTGCCACATCCCAGTCAACTGGTTGTAAAATATTAATAATAATAATAATAATAATAATAATAATAATAATAATAATAATAATAATAATAATAATAATAATAATAATACTTGCGTGTAATTCGAACCTTCGAGCACCGTCCACTAATCACATCACAACTCCCACTGCGCACCTTCCAAGTGAGCTATTACGGGGCTTGACATACAGCGCGCAGTTTCCAGCCTATACAATACCTGCTCTTGTTCTCTGTGTGCACCTCCTGATTTAAGGTACATATTCTTCGTATCTGTGCTAGTTTTACGAGTTAATTTGGGGAACTTTCAATGAATTGATAGTGGTGCTCACGAATCCAGCTGATTTTTAGCTCGTAACTAAACATCTCGTTATATTACCACGGTTTAAGGAGAGGGGCCGATGTATTTCAGAATTGTAGTAAACGCGGCGGGATGCATAAAACTAAATCGCAAAGGGTTGTTGAACCACCCGGTAGATAACATAGCTAAGCAGCTATTATTTTTGCTGTCCGAAGTATCGTAAACAGCATTTTTTTCGTAGGAGAGTTGTGTAAGTTTAACCATGGGCTAGAATTTGGCCACTAATTCTTTATCACAATTTATAATTGATGGTTAAACAAAGTATCATGGCGGATGCGTTTGAGTTTTAAAAAGAAGGTTTCGGATAGAGGGTTTGGACTGCGCAGTTTTGGTCACCATTGACTCTAACTAATCAAAACTATGTCCTTGAAGTACTTTTCCATATTAGAATTTTAGAGATAGTTTTGGTTGGGATGTTTCCTATCTTTTAGTAGCCCGTTTCCTGATACGGGGTCGGGGATGAGGTGAGATGTTTTTAAACGGACGGATGCCCTTCCTGACGCCAACCTTAGTTAAGGGACTTATGAAGATGAAGTGAATGAAATGAAGTGGCGTATGGCTTATAGTGCCGAGAGTATCCGAGGACAAGTTCGGCTCGCCAGATGCAGGTCTTTTCATTTGAGGCCCATAGGCGATCTGCGCGCCGTGATGAGGATGAAATGATGGTGAAGACGACACATACATCCAGTACACCGAGCCCCCGTGCCAGCGAAATTAACAAATTATGGTTAAAATTCCCGATTCTGCCTGGAATCGAACCCGGGACTCCTGTGACCAAAGGTCAGCGCTAACCATTTAGCCATGGAGCCGGACATGAACTGAATGATGGTGAATGAAATTGGGTAAGGAGGTGGAAGGAATAGGAACTGTCACAGCATTTGCCTCAAATTGAAGATGACAACCAACGTTGGGGTTCGAACCCACTCGTCTCCCAAATGTAGAGCTTGGGTCCATGGCCGTAGCGCTTTAACACGTGCGTCCACTCCGCTCGGTTTTCAGTATAACCTAATGAGAACGGATAAATGCTGGAAACTCAACTTGTCAGTTTCATAACTGTCACCTAACCAAACACACACCAGCTATCTGACGCTGGGGAAGAATTCTCCTGACACCTGGAGATAACGTTTATCAGCATTATGGAGCATAGCTTTCATAGTGTTTAGCAGCAAATATTGGGTATGTGTATAAACAGTCTCGTAAACGTATACACGCTTGTTAAACACTTTATCTGTGTTATGTTTTGCATAATGCCCATTTCTTGAATGCCATTTCTGTATTTTCGACGACAGTGAGAAGATCGAGTATGTAAGTTATAAACAAACATATCTGTAACAGCAGATAAAAGCTGCTATTGATGTTAGACTACACTTACAGTGTGGGCTACAGTTTTAGCAACCATATGTATATAACTCCAATTTTACCATGCTGTTATTGTTTATGCTGTGCTCTCTGCAAACAGCTCGCTGTACATTTGAACTTCAGTGGTGAAAATTGAGCGTTAACATTTACTAGAGATTTTTGGCTTGTCTCTGCTCAGTGTTCAGAGTTTTCTTAATTTTCAGAACATTTGAATGAATTTATCAAACTCTAGATTCGAGTTTTTGTTAAATCGACACTTTCCTCGTTATACGCAATTATAACTCTAAATATGCTTAGAAAGGATATACATTCTTCTTATACATTTTTCTTAGTAAAATCAGTAAACATCTATGGATAGATTTGATTAACAAGCTGGAATGTCGTCATTATGACCCGGAAGTGAAGGACATAAGGATTACCAAGAACTAGTTTGATCAAACATAGATATAATCCTCTTGACTTGAGTTCAGCTTCCTTGACTTGATTTCTAAACTGTATTTGAGAACACCATATTGCACACTATCACTGTAACACAAGTCAATGAAGTTGCATTTTTCTTAATACCTTCAACAGCAACAGATAAGCTTTTTTTGGTAACTGCATAATGTAAAAATGCTTTTGGTATTTGCCCTGGTATATTCTTGACACTAATGTTCTTTGTTGCTAATAAGTAATGTTTAAGAATGTGCATGTATTCAACTTATTTTTAATTAGGAAACAAAAATACATTAACGTTTATTTATTCTGTAGTTTATATGTTAAGGGGTTGTTTTCAGAAGATGCTGCAGTTATTATTATTTTTATTTCTGTTTCGGGCATGATAGTATACTGGATTTATCTCGTTGAAATGAGACCAAAAGTTCTACCATGTCTAGAATACCAGGCCGTGAAAGTATCAAACGGAACATGTCTGAAGTCAAGGAATAATCTATACAGTCAACATCATTTTCCTTTTCATGTACAGTTGATTTATCCTTACACTGGGGGTCTCTGTAACTATGTTTTTGGAATATGTAATAGTAATTGGTGTAGTGCAATGCTTTCGACAAGAAGTCACCGAAGAAATGGAAAGAAGAAAATGTCGAATAGATTTTTAGTTTTAAGGGTTCCCTTTTCACATAATATGTATTTGTTCATTTTTTATTGCATATAATTACAGCAGTTAATTGGTTTTCAAGATAATGCAAGTGGTATTTTTTCACCCATTTCTAGATGAAATGAACTCCAGAGATGTCCACTTAGTCAACTCTTTCGAAATGATGTACGCGGAGTGGGGGGTGAACCGTCTCTTGTCATTGTAGTGATGTTTTTGTGTTTTACGATTTCAACTCCCAGCGAGTGCCTTTCGTAATGTTTATGATCGCTTCCTTCCCGATCTTTTGCTCGAGTAATAAAGGTGTGGACACTATAACAGATTACCATCTGGATTGCCGTAATAAGTGTCGATATCGCGATTTGTTTCTTTCTGTGGAGGTAAGAAAGGTGGTGCACTTAACGTTTAAAAAATATCATGCAAAATATAAATGTCTGAATTGCATAGTTATGAGGCTGATTCTCGATTTCAAGAAAACTAAAGAGCCGTTCGAAACTTGTTACAGACTGTTGAAAGGAGAATAACCGAAATATTAGGCGAATGTAGAGAATGGTATGTTCATAGATTTTAAGATATCGAAATTAGTTGTATGTAACATAAAATATTGCTTTAGGCTCAATTACTAAAGTTTTGTTCTAATTTTATTTACAGAGTGAAGGTGTACCTGCTAACGGTTGGGTTACGAATAACGACATATTTCATGCTGTGAGTTTCTTGTAAAGCTATTAATTTGGGTATTAGAATATGAAGTAAAGGATTTTTATTACTGGAAGTTTTATTTATCATTGTTTCTTCTTCTTTTAGATAGTTGTTCTTGTGATTTTGTGATTATGTATTTGAATGCCTGAACATGAGTGTACGATTCTTATTACACTTAGCATGTAGAGAACGCGTACTGGTATTGACAGAAACCGCGGGAGGCGTAGGGAAAGACTGGAGGTCAATAATACGTTGTTTGTCTGACTTTGCTGTGCCATGTATAGGCGAGAGTTCAGTTAATTCAAGAGTGATAAATTTAACATATATAATCGATGTCATAAATTGTATAATATTAAACTATAAAAGTAACTCGACCTGATAGAATGAAACTTACCTAAAAGGACTTTCTTATTACTTCAGTACCTAACTATTTTCCTCTGATGACATCAATTTGAACCATTCACATTTTTGAAGAAATTGCTGATTTGTTGGTTATTTGTTCTGACTGTATAACTGTTCTCTTCATATTGAATTTCTGTCTGTTTGTGATACTTGAAAAATAGACTTCTAATTTTCAGAAAACGTTGAAAGTAGGTTTATAAACTTTTCCAGGGCATACATTTGGAATTTTTATAGGCAGAAAGTACTAACGACTGGAACATCGTGGGAGAATCACGAAATTAATTTTTCACGCTACAATATGCCGTCCGATACGTTGATGTCCTGAGTTTTCACAGTCATCTTTGAGTAATGTGGGGGCTAAATATTTCCAGAACGCCATATTACTTCTTGGAGATCTGTGGCAGTCACTGATACGCATTGCTTCCACTTATCAGAGTCAGGTTCTTCATTTTCACATTTCCTGAGCGACATCCCTTTGCCAGATCAGATCATCTCATTTTCTCATCTTCTTTGATCCTGAAATTTCGTTAATAACTGTTATGATTCTTCGAGAGAACTGGAACCTTTCCTCTTTCTCCTTAGATACATGTTCTAAAGGGCTGATAATCTCACTGTTTTCCTCCCTAAAACAATCACAACCATTGCCACCTCTATTGTTGGTTAGGAACATTTTAGGCCTATCTGGCACACAATTTTCACACTCATCGGATATTTTCGTGTTGGTACTTAGGCTATATTATATCCTGTACATGATTAAAGTACTTGAGAGGGCACGGATGCAGAATGGACTTCTTTCGTTCCGCCTGTCCTCGTCAGTTCCATTGATTTCCGTGTTGATGTCAGTCTTCAAATCGTCCATTGTTATTGGACGACATCGATGCTCTCTATCCTTCAGAAAACCCCTTGAGAAATTGTCTGGTGTCGTGGGGTCTGATGATCCTGGTCGCTCACAAGCTCATTTTTAAAATTACTCGCCCTCCAAGAAAAAACAAAAAACAAATTAGAGTTGATATGTGGCAAGTTGCATCGTGTTGCTGAAAATAACCCTTAGTTCATTGTTACCGATCCACATATTTCTAGAAAGTCCGCTAGCATCGGTCTGTTCTTACTAGATCCCAGAATAAGAATGAACCCATTACCTGTTTTTCCGAAACTGCACACCAAACTTCGGCCGTCTTTGGATGCAGGCGTAGATTATGTGAGGCCCTAATGCGTGTGTTTTGAGAATTCATATTTCCTATGAGATGGGATCAGGCTTCCTTTGAGAACCACGTGATGTTTAGGATGTAAGGTAAACTGTCATTGAAATCCAGGAATCATATGCAGGAACGAACTCGCTTTTCCTTATCCGGCTCCTGCATCTCGTGAGTAGCAGTTATCCTACTGCACACGACCGCAGTTTTCTACCTTCGCCACTTCTTTGACGTGGGGAATAAAAATACCTTGTCTCATAATACAAACGACGTAACGATGTCTGAGCTGACCGCTGTAGATTGAAGTGAACATCGTCCGCCTCGTTTGCCTAACCAAACTCGTGATGCTAATGTGTCTCTTATGGGAGGATTGCGCAAATCCTACTCTTATCAGGGACGCCCTCTGCGTGACACCTTATTCTACAGCTGGTGAGGTCGTGGGTACGAACTGTGTCGCACATGTGGATCTAGCCCGGTTTTACGACCGGATACCCTTCCTGACTTCAACTCTATGTGGAGGGATGTATTCACTATTGTCTATTTCTGTGGAGGTTGGTAGTATGATGTATTGTGTATGAATATGAAGAGAAATGTTTTGAAAAACACAAACACCCAGTCTCTAAGCCGCAGAAATTAACCATACAAGTTAAAATCTTCGGCCAGGTCTGGAATCGAACCCGGGGCTCTCTGAATCGAAGGTAAGTGCGCTGACCATTCAGTCAAGGAGCTGGACATGCCCTTTGCGGACAACCTTCCCCCATTGGGATAGGATGGTAACATACCTGAGGTGGTCTTCTCTCTTTCATATTTCCTCTTGTTCTCCGAAACCAACGGTATTAGGTTCGCGAGGCCCTTTCTTTCGAAGACACCTTCATTTTTCCACTTTTCCTCTGAGTAGTGTTCATAGAGTATGGTTGCCCAGCTGTACATCTTAAAACATTAATTCCCACCGCCACCACCACCACCACCGCCATTATCCTGTAATTTTTCACTAAAACGACTCCCTGATGCATTGTAAACAACATTTTAATTAATATGACTAAACCACAAGCAAAATGGAGAGCTAATTTGGTGCATTGTTACCCCTTAACACAACGAATTGTTGACACGAGTGTCGTTAGCATGTGGCAAACATTCGTCTTTGAAAATAAATAAATAAATCTATCATAGGGTGATATAATAAAAAACATACTTTTTCGAAATTTGCAGTAACTTGAAGACAGCTAATTGATCATCCACGAGCTGAATATTATGTCTCTCGGGTTTTGGCCTTCCTAACGGAAATGGTTGACACTTATGTCCAGAGAGCGGGAAATTCGGTTTCGTATCCCGAGAGCGTTGACATTTTCAGCACTTTCCTTTTAAAATCGTAACAACTTCAGGCGAACCTATAACAATTAAACTGGTGTCCTCATCCCGAGGTGGTGCAGCTCCTTTTATGTACACCCCCAATGTAAGAGAGCTGCATATGCCATTTTAGCCACAAACCAGCCTGTTGGGGCTCCGAGCAAATGGCTGCACGGTTTGAGTTACGTAGCTGGGAGACGGACGGATCGAATCCCATTGTCGGCAGCTATGGTTTTCCTTGGTTTCCCATTTTCACACCAGGCAAATGCTGCGGCTGTGCCTTAAATAAGACCACGGTCGCTTCCTTCCCACTTCTAGCCCTCTCCTCTCCCATCTTCGCCAGAAAACCTATTTTTGTCGGTGCCACGTAAAAAACTGTATGTTATAAATAAAATAATCTTTAAATTAAATTGTGGCAGTACGAGGAATTGAACCCGCATCTCCGGGGATAGCAGCTAGTAGTGCTAACCGTTACGCTACATAGGCGGACAAGATAAACTATGGAATGTTTTCATATCTTACACCAAATGAAAAGTCCGGCTTTTGGCCTTTGATCACTGGCGTCCCGGGTTCGATTCCCGGCAGGGTCGGGAATTTTAACCATAATTGGTTAACTTCACTGGCACGGGGGCTGGGTGTATGTGTCGTCTTTATCATCATTTCATCCGCTTCACGACGCGCAGGTCGCCTATCGGTGTCAATTAAAAAGACCTGCATCTGGCGAGCCGAACTTGTCCTCGGACACTCCCGGCACTAAAAGCCATACGCCATTTCATTTCACCAAATGAAACCTCCTCAACTCCTACATCGTTTATATAATTTTTATTGTTTACATCGTTTAAACGGAGACTCGCCTGAAAGAGTGGGTTGTGTACAAATCTATTTTACTAAAAAAACTATAAAAAACTTGGCCAATTCTGTTTCTCTTGTGACCTTAACAGTAGTAGATTTACGAGGTCGAAGAAACCTTTCATGGCTCTTTCCATCTTTTACCCAGGGCATTAATTCTTCGAAAGGACGGAACTCTATCCTACGATTTTTGTTAATAATTTTTAAATGGTATTTGCTTTACGTCCCACTAACTACTTTTCCGATTTTTGGAGACGCCGAGGTGCCGGAATTTAGTCCCGCAGGAGTCATTTTACGTGCCAGTAGCCTGGCACGACTTTTGTTGACAGGGGCTGATAATCCCATTAGCTGGTCCCACAGATTCACAAAATCTTTGTAAGATCCATTTGAGTGATTGTTCATCGTGGCTGCTAGTGTTTTTTTGTTTTGTTTTAAAAACCATCTGCTTTACGTCGTACCGGCAGATAGGTCTTAAGGTGACGATGGGAGAGGAAAGGGCTAGGAGTGGAAAGGAAGCGGCCATGGCCTTAATTAAGGTACAGCCCCAGCATTTGCCGGGTGTGAAAATGGGAAACCATGGAAAACTATTTTCAAAGCTGCCGACAGTGAGATTCGAACCCACTATCTCCCGAATGCAAGCTGATAGCTACGTGCCCCAAACCACGAAGATAGCCACTTGCTCGGTTGTTAGTGTTTCATCTTAGGGGCTAAAGATATTAGCTCTCTGTAGTATCCGTCTTTTTCTTTCATTCCCTTTTCTCTCTGTGTGTTTTAATACAAGTCACAAAACCGTTATGGTTGTTGCATTTGTACTGATGTATGCATCACAATAACCAGGAAAGATTCGACTAAGAAATGGACTGTCCTAGTAATATGCTTGGAAATTTTATGGAAAACCATGGAAAACTATTTAAAGGATAGCGAACGGTCTTACCCGTATCAACCTGTCTCCCGAGTCCAGTTGAGATACCTGTACTATCATGAATAAATAAAAATAAATAAATACCATATAAAAGGCTAATATGTAAAGCGCTTCTGACTCGATTAATTAAATAGACAAATAAATAAATCCATTGCATTGATAAGCAAGCTTAGAGTTTTACGTCACTGTTCTTCATACCGTAAGTCAGGGGACATAGTGTTTTTATGTAATACAAGCTTAAGTAACTTCGAATTTCCTTTTCGATACTATCACATACAATGCATTGCTTTGGCCATGGCATTTCGTCGCTCGGGTTCATTAATTCCTATCTGCATTTTTTCTCATAATTAATGCATCAAATACAACCCATAACATTTATGAAGATGAGATTTCGACCGTAAAAGAACAAAGGAAGATCTTACTTGAATTGTCCTTCCATTCTTTGATCAGATTTGTTTCTTCGTCTACTTGTGGTGCATGTAAACCACGAAATGCATTTTATTGTAGAATAACTTTATGCATATTACCTCCCATATGATAAATAACTGGAGCATCTGTCTGCAAAAACCTTGATATCCCTAGTACTTACCTAGATATAGTCTGTGCTTCTATAGTAAGTTGGGATTCATTAACTGAGAATGTAATATGACTGTCTTGTTTTTCTTATGCTATTATTTGCATGTTTGTTGTATTAAATATGTAGCTATCGTATTATTTTATGTTGTTAGTTACTTAGGTTCCTGAAATTTCACAGGTGAAAAGATGTCGCAGAGGAACATTATTTTAGTCTGCCGCTGAAAATAATTATTTTGTCTGCCATAATTTGTCTCTCTAGACTGCTAAATTTTTCCTTCGAGAATTCGTTTATATACCAGTAAATCTACCACGTTGAGGCTGTAGTACCACCGAACCTTTGATTTTGGAGTTAAATGACCAGCCTTCAACCATTAGAGCTACTGAGACCGTCAGAGGATAAATGGAAATACATCCCTGACTTGGACACTCTACCAAATGCTGTTCGCGTATAAGTATGCACAGAACAGCGGGCTGACGAGTCTCTTTCTGACACTAATGCTGTCCAGAGCTTCAGAAGAGCCCTAGAGGCTTATTTATATCTCTGCTTCGATAAAAAGACTGGAGGACGACTGTTCACTCGAAATCTTTCCTGGTGTTCATCTAGTATACCGACTGCCCGTAGGCGTGGGTCGTTCGATATAAAGAGTATTTCCGTTCCCTTGTGACTGTTGGGCAACTAGTCACGACTACCTCAGCTCATAAGATCACCTTCATATTGGTCCTGTTCTGGCGGAACATTACCTACTGTATTGCAATGTTTTTAATAGGACGCTGCTCCGCAGGGTGTTCTGGACGCCCGGTGATGCATGGAGTTCGTCGATGGTATGCCTGGACAAAATTGTCCTATTGACTGCTGAAGAGTTCCTAGCAAAATTTTTGCCTGTGTCATCTGGCAGTTATGAACAGAGCATAAGTCTTGCTACACCACTGCAGCTCCGGAACGTCCAGTTCCGAAAGTTACGTTGATATTTTAATGCTCACTATCAAACAGTAGAACGAACACTCTGGGTCGTCCATTTCTTGGATCCCTCGTCTGAGTTCGACCAGGCTCGGATAACCTTATGATCCTGCTTTGTACTACTTCAACATAGGTTCTGTGAGCCTTATTGTAGAGTCTCAAGTAACAGAACTTCTAAAATGCGTGGGCATTGAGTAGCCTACATCTTATAATGGTTCAAGTACCGCCAAACATCCGTCAGGGTGATGCATAGCACCCCATATTCATGGAGCTGTACTAGTAAAATTTCATTATATGCAGTCTTAATATTTCTCTCGCACATAGCCCTGACCTTTAAGCACCATGGAATGACTTCATAGAGCATTGTAATATGCGGTACCTAAATATAATTTGATAACCCTTTTTCTTAGGCACTATGGGCCTTGGCAACGTTGTTTTTAAGTATTCTAATAAGGGTCAGGAAATTAAGTGATTCCTCTTTATATTATTATGCGTGAATGGTCCCTTTCGGAACACACGAAGCTTTATTTATGATTTCGTTTGCGGAGGATCCAGGATGCTTTCATCTGTTGACTGAAGATCCTCTTCCTTTCTTCCTTCCACTTGGTACCTGCTCTTTTTGGTACTTCATTCTCTGGAGTAACTTCCCTCTTGTCAATCTCCATTCTATATATATTTCGATTCAAAATTTCTTCATGTTGAATTTGTTCTTTCTTCATGCCCGCTTTTGTTTGTTGTAGCCAAGGAAAATTCTTCAGTTTATCAACTCTTTCAAGAACTTGGTGGGTTAGTCCGGTTTCTGGAAGCCTCTTAACAAATCCATAAAATTTTAGCTTTCTTTTCCTGAGGTATGCCGCAATATTCGATAATTTTTCTGTGAATTTCCGGTTTCGGGGGCGGTACCCTTCTTCCGTGTGCCTTGGTCCTAAAATTTTCCTCATGATTTTTCGCTCTTCTTTTAGGATATTTTCCAGCTCGCCCTTTCTATAAAGCGTTAGAGTTTCCCCTGCATATAAAGCTTCAGGTTTGATTACAGTATTGTGAGAGAGACATACATTTTTTGTTGTAGATTTCTCTTGTTCTCCCATATGCTCTTCTGAGTTTTTGGACACTGTTTTTTCGGCTATTTTCTCTTGTCCGGTTGGTTCGAGGATTTCGCCCGGGTATTTGAAGTGAGGGACTCTGTTGATTTGTCCGTATTTTGTATTGAGACTATGGATGTCTAGTTTTGCACAGAAAAATTCAGTTTTCTGAAAGGAGATATGAAGTACGACCTTTCTGGCACATTCTTGGAGAATTTCAACTTGCTTTATTGCTGTGACTTCATCGCTGGACAAAAGGGCTAGCTTATCCGCGAAGGCTAAGCATGGAATTTCAAGCTTGTTTTTTTGTGTCCGAATGTTTACTGGGTTCCAGCTATTTTGTGCTTTCAGTTCTTTTTCCCATTCCCTCATCACCTTATCTAGGACGAGGTTGAAGAGGAGGGGTGACAGTCCATCTCCTTGATGATGATGATGATGATGCTTGTTGTTTAAAGGGTACCTAACATCGAGGTCATCGGCCTCTCTCTTTGCCGGACACCAGTTTTTATCAGGAATTCGTCTGAGATTTCTCCCATGAATTTCACTCTTGACTTCGTGTCAGTGAGGGTCTGTTTGGTCAAGTTTAGCGTTTTGGAGTCTAGTCCCTATTCTTTCAGGATGCTGAACAGAGATTGACGATCAATTGAATCATAAGCCTTCTTGAAATCTACGAAGGTACAGATGATTGGAAGGTTTCTGAGGGCCCTGAATTTTAGAGGGGTTGTGAGGTTGAAGATCTGTTCAGTGCACGAACTATGTGGGTGGAACCCAGCTTGATATTCACCAATCTTATGCTCGAGTTGTTCTTGTGTTCTTTTCAACAGGCATGCAGAGAAAGTTTTGTAGGCGACTTCAAGGAGGGAAATTCCCCTATAGTTGTTGACATCAGTTTTGTCTCCTCTTTTGTGAAGTGAGTGAATTAAGGCACATTTCCAGTCTTCTGGGAGTTTTTCGTTTTTCCATATTTTTTGTATGATTTCTGTAAGTTCCTTGTCTGAATTTGGACCAAGATTCCTGAGGAATTCTGCAACATTCCCGTCTCTTCCCGAAGTTCTGTTATTCGTTAGTCGTTTAATGTGGCTCTGAATTTCTTCCTGGTTTGGTGGAGGTGATTCGTGGTGAGTGAAACTGGATGCTTCTTCAAGAAACCTTTCAGTGGGTTCGGGCCAGTTAAACAGTTCTGAGAAGTACCGTGCAAGTTCTTGGCAGTTTTCTTTATTAGTAAGCGCCAATTTTCTGTCTTGTTTCCTGAAACATAAGTTCTGTGGAATATATCCTCGGATTTTTTCTGTGAATGTTCTGTAGAAATCCCTTGTTTTGTGGTTTCTAAAGTTTTCTTCAATTGAGTCCATTTGTTCTTTCAGGTGCTTTTTTTCTTGCCTGATGGTTTTTGTATACTTATTTCCTGGTTTCATAAAATTCTCGTTAAGTTTTCTGGGATTTTCTACTGTTGTATTTCTGAAATGAAGATTTTCTTACCTTTAGGGCATGGTTGTATGTTTAGTTCCACAAGGGTTTTTTGTATTCCTTTTTATTATTATTATTATTATTATTATTATTATTATTATTATTATTATTATTATTATTATTATTATTATTTCACTTGCACAAATTATTCCATAAGTTTGGCGCCTATTCTGAACTGGCAACATTTATTGACAGACGGTCATTAAACAATTCTTGATGACGTTAGTCTTAAACTCATTTTCAACATCATAGTATAATCTTCATAATCTAAATGATGAATTCATTGTCGTTAAAGAATAAGGTTGGGGCTCGTGCAGGAATACCGAACAGCAATATTCATTCTTCTTTTATTCAGAATGTTACCTTCAACTACAAAAACAACTACCCAAACTTGAAATCATAGACTTGAAACAGTGTGACTAGGGGACAGCAGTTACTTCTGCTAATGCTGAATATCCATCAACTACTGTATAGCGATTCCTCTAAAGAATTTGATTCGCAATATGTGAAGCTTTTGCTGACATTCCTCAGATTACTTCAGTTGTTTCTTCCAAATCTGCACTTGTGGAGAAGAATGGCCAATGATATTCTTTAACTTTTGTAACTTTCCATGGGCAGAAAATATTCGTCAATAATAATACATGTGTTATGTTGTATAGGACAGCGTTCTCTCCCAGTTGAGCTGGCAGATGATCTCTGCGCGATTCCAGGAGAATTCGTTTAATATTGTTTAAATAAATAAGTAATTTAAAAGACCTATGCGTTGAATGGTTAAAAGTAAATGTCGTTTTCTCTTTTAAATATTGGATAAAGAAAACTCTTTTACAATATGTTTCTTCTCAGCGGTATTTTTCTCTAGTGCTACAGCCAATAAAGTAAAGTCGTGTCCTCATCCTGAGATGATGCAGCTCTTTTCAGGCACACCCCCTATGGAAGTGTACCATTTCAAAACATACCAGCCCACCTGCCATTCTTAAATTTCTGGTAGTACCGGGAATCGAACCCGGGCCACCGAGGACGGCAGCTAATATGCTAACCGTTATGCTACGGAGGCAAACGCTACAACCAATCAAAACAAAAGAATAAAGTAAGGTGTATGGTGCAACTTTGTTATTTTGAGAAGCAGAAATATTATTTAAATAAACTTGTTCAGTAAAACTTAATTTCTTAGAAATTTAACTGTCTTAAATTATCGAAACTCTGGGTTAATCTCTGTGTATAAGCTTCCAGCTTCACCGAAATAAAATGCCTTCGTTCGGTCCCCGTTAACGGTTATTTCTTTTCACGATTTAAGGGGAAGTTTGGAGTTATACTATTTTGAAAGGAATATTGTAGTTCCGTGTTGTAATGGTTTCACTGTTTACTGCAAATGTGTTGGAAAGTACTTGCACTTCGGGTTTTCAAATATTGCAGTGGTTTCATTTGTCAATGTTTTGTCAGTTTGTGTAATTTGCTATAAAACTTTGCATTTATCGTTTAGTGTTAAGGGTGCTGGTCTAATAAACTTGTGTGGTCTAGCAGGCCACCAACCCATACCTGACTGGAATGCCCCAGGTGGGTAGCACTTTCAGCCCTTACTTCACCCCTGGGCCTGTGATGCCCGCCATCCTGGGCCCAGACCCATCGTCCGTGGCCTCCCCCCTGAGTGTTGTGCCCCAGACGGTCGTCACGCAGCAGAAAATGGCTCGCTCCGACAGGCTGGAGGTAAGTCACCGTCGTCATCTTTAGTAAACCTCTTTTTTAAAATCTCTGTCTGTAAATTCGTAAGTCATTTTTGTGAGAAAATCAGATTTTAGACTCCATAACAGTTGCATAACAGACATACACAATTGAAAAAATGCACTCTGGTACTTTTATGTATGTATATATATATTTACCGTTGTGTTTCAGTTATATATATTTTCTTATTATAAATATTTTAGTCTCATACTTTTGTAGCAGTTTTGTCTTTTTTTGCAGGAATCTGTGGAACATTTATTTGTGAAGTGCTTAATTTTGTTGTTTTATATGAGTTATATTGTGAATTCATATTGTTGCATTTTTAAATTTTCTCTTGTTTTATTTAATTTTCTTCCAAGCTGTTGCAGTTTATTTTTTCGATTTCTTTTATTTCTTTTTCGTAGCTACATGGAGAATCCAGCATATTTTGAGAGCTATCTGAATCCGTTTTTTTCGTTATGCATGATTGGCGGCAGTAACGAGCTATTTTAATTTTGTATATATATACATATGTTAATCAGTAACTATTCTGTAGTGTTGTACTTGTATTTGGTTAGGAAATCATCTTTCAGATGCAATTGTAAATAATGTAATGGGGTTGGCAATTCTTTCTAAGATTAGTGCTTTACTACATAATATTAATGTTCTAAAGAGGAAAATAGAAACTAATAATGTAACATATAGGCCTACTGATATGGTATATATAAAATCACTAACACAGTAAAAACGAGTATGTCCGCATGTCACCAGGCCATTGTGTTATAAGGTGGTGGCAAATCCCATTGGGCAGTTGTACTGTATTGTAGTTTTCTTGTCTGACCTTAGCTTCAGTCTTTTCACTGTCTGTCACTGCTCTGTTTCACTGGGGATTTGCAATTTGCACTTTTATCTGCTTGACCCGGCGAACAACAATGCTAGCAGCAATACAAAACTCTTATTTGCTATCTCTGTCTCTATGCTCTGTCTTTTCCATTAGCGTAGTAAATTATTCCCTCATAACCAAGACTTACAAAACATTAAATGTTTCTACTTTGAAAAATTCCATCTTCCCCTTGATACACTACTGCACTGATAAAATGAGAATAAGCTGCCATTAACAACTTTGCAAGTAAATGCAGAAGCAAGCCTCACAAATTAAATTTGTGTGTTGTGCCTTTTGAATTTTTGAATGAAATACATTAATAATTGTGGCTAACAGGAAAATTAACAATTTTCGGTTTGTTTTAAAACGTTGACAGAGTGCTGGAATGTCTATTAAAATCACAATGGATTCATTTACCTGTCGGAAACTTTTTGTTACCTTTTACCATATCATTCATATTATGTTCATATGTACTTATTGCCCTTCTTGCCAATAATTACAGTCATTGTTCCTCTCCCCAGCCTTCCATCTTGGTAGAAATGAATGATCCTGTAAGAAAAAAACCATATTCAGCTTTTCTCTTACAGCAGTTATCATCATCTTCATCCACCAACTTGACACAACTGATGTTTCCCTGTTGGATACCGACTACTACACTAATGAAAGCAAGTCTGCATACCCTTTTTTTCTTGCATCTACCCTGTTTCCTTTTCTCCCAACCTAGTTCCCTGTAGACTAGTAATACTATTTCCTTCTATTCCTGATTCCCTCTCCCTGACCCTGGCTGTAGCTGTAGCCTTGCTGCATTCGTCTTTGCTATAGGTCTGTCGTGAGTACCAACGAGGGGCGTGCAAACGTGCTGAAAGTGAGTGCCGCTTTGCCCATCCCCCCGACACCGTGACGGCCAACGAAGACGGCACAGTCACGGTCTGCATGGACGCAGTGAAGGGGCGATGCAACCGCGACCCTTGCCGCTATTTCCATCCCCCTCTGCACCTCCAAGCCCATATCAAGGCCGCACAGTCTCGGGCCAGCCCGGTAGGCATCTCACTGAGCCCCCGCGCTCTTCTGCTCTCGGCTAGCTGTCACGTGTGTCTTGTGCCTTAGTAGTTTTTTCACTTTTTCAAGTAGAATGCAGATTTTTTTGTGTTGGTTTTCTGGTTATGTTTCCTCTTTCTTTATGTAATGTACTAGATCACTTACTGTTTTCTTCTTCTGTCTCACTCTTTCTTTCCAGCTGACAACTGATGTATTTTTAACATGGTATATATATATATATATTTTTTTAACTACCATGACCTGTTGCTATTCATTTTAATCCTTCTTCTGTGTGCTTTTTTTTTTTTTTCTCCCGGGACGAATCGTGCCGCCACAAGCGAATCGCTCCGTCCCGGGTATGTAGTGTGTCGCACATGCTTCCCCTCTGATTTCCCACGCTGACAAGCCCTGCGCTGAGATCACTCCGCCCGCCTTGCCTCTCTGTCTATCTATCTTTCTCATCCTCTTTAGCTGTAGCCACTGTAGTTACTGAATGCTCTCTCTTTTGCCCAGCAATCAAATGCCACCCTCTTAGACAATCATTGGCCAAGGAACAGGAAGAAAATCTCTCCAACTTATTAAATGATGTTATCCCGTGGAGGGTGCCATAAATGATGATCCTGAACAAGGAGGAGAAATGGATAGGGTGTAGAGAACCCCGGCGTACATTGCAACGAGCATTGGAACTGGCCTAGTATTAAGTTAGCTAGCGTAGGGCTTGTTAGCAGTGGATTTTGCTGCAACAAATTATTACTGTGTTCATAACATTTGAATGTCGAACTACACATGCAATTGCAGTGTGGGCATAGTGAAATTAATATTTGTAGTGGGTATTTTTAGTTTATCAGAGCCAACTGTAGTGTTACTGTGCCGTTATTTAACGTATTTTACTTTTCAGGATGATGTGTGAAGGTATGAATTTTAGAAATTTCGTGCCAATGTTGCTATTATTAGTTTATTTGGTAATTTTTAAAGAATGATATTTTATTGCTTTGTGTTGAAGTCTTACCTCCACACATCCATGCATCTGTGCCAGTCAGAGACTTCTGGGTGCAGAACTTTAAAAGTAACACATTGTTGAGTTTTAATTCTTGTTCAGTCCTATTTACTTCTGTTTACATTTCACTTACGTCCTTTTCCTGAAGATCCAACCACCCACAATTTGACCCCACACCCGTATCATCACCGTCACCACCATTATTATGATAGCTACACCTTACACGCTGTATTGAAGTTAAGTACATGCTTGAGTGCTGAACAGTTGGCAAAGGTGCTTTGATTGTTGATGATTGTTGTCATTGTTGTTGTGTTTCCTTGCTTTACAGGTGTGCATGCTGCTACCATTATTTCAATTTAATCTGTGCTGTAGGTCATGGGCCACATAAAAAAATACTCCCTGCTATTAAGAGAGGTGATTGTTTGCGTCAGAGCGTGACACATTATTTCAAAATTATTTCAAAATTACGTATTATTGCCGTCATCTTCAACTAAATTATAGTATACATTTAGCTCATGGGAGTGTTTTTGTGTTAAGTGAGCCTCAGCCATTTCTGTTTCAGTAACAAGAAAGAGCTGCATGTACCACACCTCTTCTACTGTATATGTTCATGCCAACAAATAGTTGGTTCAGTTTTCACTTAAAAAGAAAAATAAACACTTGTATGTACTCTTCTACCATTTGGTATACAGTCCATGCCCAGTGCCTTTCTCATGTGATGTGGTTGCATAACCATATCTCTGCTGGTCCAGTATTTTTTAAAATTATTATCAGTATTATTATTATCATCATCATTATTATTACTTCTTATTATTTTTTTCTGATTTGTTCTTCCCACTCGGGCCTCCCCGATGCTTGGCTGCTTGCCTGCCTGCTACTAATAGCCCGTTTCCGTGGCGTCCGCTGGCGGCGTGGACGTGGGGAAGAAACGCGCCCGCGACCCTAGTGATGACATACTACTGGTACCATAATGCTTTGCATGTCACTTGTTGTAGTGGTTTGGAGTGTAATGCAGGGTCACATGGCTCGCTCATTAGAAACTAACGCAGAGATCAAAATTGGAACCATCCTAATAGCGTACAAAACCGCGCGCACACAGAGCGTGACGATTGTTATTCCTTCAGTTACATAATTAGGCAATAAGATATTCAACAAAGTTTCTCCTACTGACTTGGTTTTTAACTACTTCCACTTTACAGTTTATTAACAAGCCGTATTTGTGACCGTGTTGCATTTAATCCAAAGCCCTATGCGGCGAGGTGAACGGGCTTGATGGTCCATTACCCTGCCATGCATTGACACCGCAGTCATTTGCTAGATAGCACGACATCAGAATCAACACTTTTGGTGTGTGTGGTTTTTTCTACTTTTTCTCTCTCTCTGTCTCTCTCTCTCTCTCTGCTATCACTTCTCCCATTGCCAATATTGCTGTAGTTTTGTGAGTGAAGATTGATATTGCTTTCTTGTCATGTGATCGTGCTTTATGCTCCTTAACTTTTGCACAGTAAACTTATAATTGAGCTTTCGTATCTTTAAGTACGAGATACTTGTAGTGGAAGTTTTAGAACAACAAGTTGTTAGCATGTTGTGAAGGGCTGCAATGCTGGCGTGCTTTCAGAACCAATATAGAAATTGTGCTTTCTAGTGTTTCCATGACAGTGTGTTTGGCATGAAAAAAAGAAATTTAGGTTCTTTAATTTTTCACATTGAAAGAGAATCATTAGGCAATACACAACATTCTAGCAACTTTTACATTACCTTATCCTAACTCTCCAGTTGCAAACAAATGAAAAAAATAATTCTTACCTTGTATACATATCGGTTTACAGTATTATATTAATCTTTACGTGCATAGCAAAATATAGAATCTCAAATGTGGGGAAAAATGCGACTTGACACATTTCAGAATGCATGTCATGCTTTTTTGACAGTCACTTGTTAATGCTGGCAGAGAATGTTGGGAACAAAGCCTACGGTGATGGATTTGAATTTGTTCGACTCCTTCTTCTTGACTCTTTTGATTGACGTAAATCTGAAAACAATGCTTTGCTGCACTGTAGTACATGCAACCCCTTGGCACTCCACACCCTGCTCTGGGTGGCGACCAGTTGTAACCTCCCCTTCTCCCATTTTCTCACTTCTTTCTTGTAGTATCATTTGGTAAATGAAATTGTTATGCTCCAGTCATGTACAGTACATATTGGGGTTTGGTGTGCGATGGCATGGAGATTGCACAGCCTCTGTGTTACTTGAAAGTGTTAATTAATTGTAACCACGATGTTGTGAAGAAACCTTTGCCATCTGTCAAACCCTATCGTTAGCTAATATCGATATTTGACATTCTGGCTGTAAAGGGGTATGAACGAACTATATGTCGCGGAATATTCTTGCTGTATTAGAAACAAGAAAAATCGAATGCAGTTTTGGCAACTATTGGTGCATTTCAGCAAAATAAATAATTACATGGTTGCTCGTTAATGACAACATTGTAGTCATTATTTTCTGCGTGCTACAAAGCAAGATCTTGAACTGAGCTGTGCTCTTCTCTAATTCCACCAATACCTGTGTTATTCAGTTGGCCCTCCGAGACTGAGTGAACCACATTCCGAACCTTAGGGAATACTCCGAGGCAGAATCTAGAATCTAACCAAGACTATATGAACTGGTGTCAGACACACTGATGACTTGATTAAGGCGATTTCTTAAAAATAAAACGAAATTAATTTGATAAAAATGCCAATTTTAAAATTTAAAAAGTAATATCGTTTTTTCTTTTGTTTGACAAAAAATTGCTTCGTATTTCGTTGTTCACTGAATTCGTAGGAAACTGGTGAGATATATGTAGTGTATTCCTCTGTACTGGATGTATAATCATTTCCATTATTGCTGTCCATAAAGACTCAGTAAACAGCCGTGTTAAAAGCTAAACAATACTACTTAAATGCCTTGCTGTGAACCGAAAGGGAAATAGAGAGGACACTAGTCGCAAGAAGAGATTTTTCTCAGCGTATAGTTAAGAAAATATGTTTAATATAGTTAAAAATAAATCAAAGTAATCAGGTTCCACCGTTTGCCGCAAGACCTTGCCTTTTCCTTTGATTGGTTGGTTAGGACACTTTCATTATCGACGTTCATTACATTTGTGGCATAATTTTGTGGGTAAATGAATCATAGGGCAGTATTTTTGAAAAGTGTCAATATTTCTAGTAAATATTGTTAATTAAGTAGTGGAAGCGATATCCTTTCTGAGATTTATTATACCCTTTGTATACTATTTGAATTAGTGTGGAGTTTGTGGTTCCATTTGCATTCTGTCACTGTTAGAGCTGATCATTCCCAAATTACTTTGGAGAAAGTATTCGCTTAATTGAACAGGCTGAGTCATTCTCATTTTCAGCACAATTCTCTTATAATTATTTTTAACATCTTAAAACAATGAGTATCAAACAGCAATTTTTTCCAGGATACTGGAATATTAATATCTTCCCTGACCATAACTTTCGATTGCTCCTGGAGACAGGAAGTTCGTTTCACTTTGTTGTAATGTGTCGAATGTTATGAGGCTGGGCTAATATATATATTGAAGTTACACGCGTTCAAGCATGGGGCATACTCTGAATCTGTGGTAAAATAATATCCAACATTCCTGTGTTTTATATCTCGAGCAGTATTCTATTTAAGGCAATGCGTTCATACCCCGTGCGTCTCATCAGTTGAATTTTCGATATTTAGCTGATGTATTGGTGGAGTAAAGCATTTCTGGTCCACTGTGTGTACTGAATGAATGTTATCCTCTTGACTTCTATGCTGTTGTCGGAATGAAGCATTCCTGCAAATCCAAATCATCACCACCAATGCCCTCAAATTGTGATCATATCCAGTTTCTTCAAATATACGTCTTTAAAATCCTCTTATATATACTATTTACACAATACTTTTAAACAACCAAATATTAGTAATAAGTCCTGTGCTGCAATGTTTTCTGTTTTCTATCCAACATTTATTAAATTCAGTTTGACATTATTGATACGTAGTCTAAACTGCTAATTCAGTATTAATGCAAAGCAAGTTTAGTTTCAACGTAACTGCCATCAAGACTTACAGAAAAGAAGCATGTTATTAAGGATGGGGAATTTGGTGAAAGTTTACTTATTCTCTGATTCTCCTGTTTCAGATGGATATGAAGTCTGTTGGATCGTTCTACTATGAAAGCTTTGTAAGTTTTACCTGTTACTCTGTCTCGTGATAAGTCGTATTACTTTAATCTCTCTCTCTCTCTCTCTCTCTCTCTCTCTCTCTCTCTCTCTCTCTCTCTCTCTCTCCTTTCAGTTCTTTGGTATTACTGAATATTTCTGTTGACGTTTTATAATTACTATTGACTGCATAACTTGATGATACAATTTTATGTTATTACAGATTTATACGAATTAGTTTATGTTAATGACAAGTCGTATTGACCGTACACTTGAAATGCGGTTATAGGTTTTTAGAACCAGAAGAGAGATTTCACAGCAGTTATCCAAACAGGTTTACTTTTAAAATTCTTGATCCTTATTGCAGATTTGTAGAATAAACTAAGGAATATTTCTGTGAAACATCTAAATGTTTGTCTAAAAGTATTGATTTTAAAACGCTAAATATACAATGATAATTTTGAACTGTATGGAAATTACATTAGAACAGTTGTTTTGAAATCTAGCCTGTTGTAGAAGTAGGCTTATTGTAGATTTTTCCTCTGTTGAGGCTTGTGCCTTGTAAAAATTACTTCAGTAACTCTTACCATAATTCAAAGAATAATCTTTTCGATACTGATATGTTTTCCTTTCGTGTGCTGGGCTGAGTTTCTGTGAAGGTAGAAGCGCTGGCCTTCTGAGCCTGAGTTGGAGGATTCGATCCCGGCTCAGCCTAGTGGTATTTGAAGGTACTCAATTACGCCAGCCTCGTGTCGGTCGGTAGATTTACCAGCACCGAGCTCGATAGCTGCAGTCGCTTAAGTGCGGCCAGTGTCCAGTATTCGGGAGATAGTGGGTTCGAACCCCACTGTCTGCAGCCTTGAAGATGTTTTTTCGTGGTTTCCCATTTTCACATCAGGTAAATGCTGGGACTGTATCTTAATTAGGGCCCCGGCCACTTCCTTCCCACTCCTAGCCCCTTCCTGTCCCATCGTCGCCATAAGACCTACCTGTGTCAGAGCGACGTAAAGCAACTTGCAAAAGATTTACCAGCACATAAGGTAACCCTTGCGGGACGAAATTCCGGTACAATGAAGTACAAAGAAATCTTCAAAAACTGTAAAAGTATTTGGTGGGACGTAAAGCCAATAACATTATTTGTTTGTTTGTTTGTTTGTTTGTTTGTTTGTTTGTTTATTTGTTTGTTTGTTTGATTGTTTGATTGATTGACTGACTGATTGATTGATTGATTGATTGATTGATTGATTGATTGATTGATTGATTGATTGATTGATTGATTGGCCTATATATATATATAGCCTAGGTCAGATATTGCTTTAATGGGGGACTGTTCAATCTGGCTAGACGTAACTCCCTCTAAAGCTCACTAAGATTACCTCCGTTACGGAATTGCAATATCCACCTGCTCTTACACCTGAAAAACTGCAATAGTCAGTCAGTTGTTTCAAGAATGCTTACGATCGTTTTAGTCTCTTCATTACTGTTCAGAAAACCAAAGTACTCATACAGCCTGCACCTGGGTCGAACCTCCTAGCTTTCAATATCTGCATTTAGGATACTCCACTGGAGCAGGTCGACCTCTTTTTATATCTAGGAAGTATCCTCTCAACAAATGCTAACTGCTCACAAGATGTGGGTAGGAAAATTGGTGTCGCTCGCTCGGCATTTGAACGTTTATCGCGTCGTGTCTTCATGGATAAGGACCTTACACTGCATACCAAGATCATGGTTTACCGTGCTATTGTCATACCAACATTGTTTTACGGTTGCGAAACTTCAAACTGCTTTCAAAGGCCATCGTCTCAGATGGATAGGGCACATTCGTCGCAGGAGTGATACCAAGCTTCCTCGTCAACTCCTATATGGTGAACTCGGCTCTGGCACAAGACTTCATAGAGCCCCTCTGACGCGTTTCAAGGATCAGCTAAAGCATACTATGAAAAGAGCTGGAATTAACTCTCAATCTTGGGATACGTTTGCTGGGAGTCGTACGGTACCCTGTGGCGCCATACTATTTCTACATCAGTTACGATGTAGACATGAAGTGGCTAAACTACAGGCATGAAAGCTCCGTCAAGTTCAGTCTTGCCACTGCCTTCGTGATATACAGGCCGTACTGTAGCTCTGATGACGTCACGCTTTGGGTGGGACTAACAGGGGATACGCATCCGCTCCGCTTGAATAACACACTCGTTTAAATTACTTAAGAAACTGTTAACACCTTATAAAACCAAAAACTATTCATAAATATTTGTTAGTTCTGACAAACAATGCATATCCTTCCCCGTAACGATCTATTTCTCGCGTATATCCGTTCGTTTCCGTGAGTACAGGCTAACACTTTGAGACATATTCTTGCGATTTCTATCCATTTTTTAGTCAACTCGAACATTCATATCATATACACAGATAGAAAACGAGCAACCAATTACCAATACAATATACTACAAATGTAAATGATTTCTGTCCCACCAATTCAGCACCTACAAGGAAGATTACGAGTAAGCTAACCTCCAACAAGAACAAAACATTTACTGTCACTGTCATTAAATTCAGTTATTGTTCAAAAATGTAGATTTTTAAATAGCCAGTAATGCCTATACAATTATTTTCATATTCAATTTTCATGGAATAACTCTGTTCCATTGCCTATGATGTGAAATTTGATGGGAAAAATCTCAGCAGTGATATTTCACAATACATTTCTACCTAAAATGGTAAAATGCGTGAATTGGACTTGAATTTTCAAATACACCGAATTCAAATAAGCCGTAAGTCTGATTACATAAAAATATATCTAATGTTACTCATGTTTTTGACATAAGAAATTTTAACTCACCATCTGGACGAGACACTCTTATTTCCTTCAGGATTGAGTCTTCAGGAAAGTGTTTAATACACACAACTCTGTGGTGATTATTAATTTATCCCTAGGAATAGCCTTCTTCGATAACCTAACTCTTTCTTCATCAGAAGGAAACACAAATACCGGAGTGTACTCTTTTCGTAACCGGGCGAGTTGGCCGTGCGGTTAGAGGCGCGCGGCTGTTAGCTTGCATCCGGGAGATAGTGGGTTCGAATCCCACTGTCGGCAGCCCTGAAAATGGTTTTCCGTGGTTTCCCATTTTCACACCAGGCAGATGCTGGGGCTGTACCTTAATTAAGGCTACGGCGGCTTCCTTCCTACTCCTAGGCCTTTCCTATCCCTTTCCTATCCTACCGTCGCCATAATACCTATCTCCGTCGGTGCGACGTAAAGCCACTAGAAAAACAAAACAAAAAAAAAACCTCTTCTCGTATATAATATGGCTTTGCAGCCTGGCACACATCAACTCTTAGCATGGTGATTTCTCTCACTGATAACCTTAATTCAATTATATAGGCCTACACATCGTGGTTGATGATAAAACGCTGAATGCACTAACTCAATTCATTTTACACTATGGATATAACATTACACAAATAAACTACAAAATTAAGGCACTGCAGAGCGATATTCTTAACCTGTAGCCTCACATGCATATATGCTCAAACTAAGTTTTCTTCACTAATTGAGGACTTTTCACTTAATAATGCAGTCGATAACGACTCAGACTAATACATATCTGAGTAAACAAGCGCCAACGTTAAAAATTTCAATAAAACAGTGAATTCACATGTAACTCAACTAACTCATGTGCTGAACTTCCCCCCTAATGATCAGCTGATTGCTTTCTCGCGCTTGCTATAGTACGCCCTGTACTTCACGAAAGCAGTGGCCCTGCCCTCGTCTAGCCATTTCATATGATCTGTCTGTGTGGATGTATGTTTCATGCCAAGATTGGGATACTAAGTCATATGAAACATATTCACAAAGGTTCAAGAAAACAGATGCGTTAAGATTTCGTCATTAAGTTATGAGTTGCCTGACATTTCAAGGAATGTTCTTTATGAAATTGTGTCAGGATGCTTAGATAATCGGAAGTTGTGCTCACGCAGTCCAAAACAAACGGCTTGTCATGGTCACACGGGGGATTCTTTTGCTTTGTGACAATATGCGATCTCGCACGGCTAATCGAAACCCGAGACCTCATCACTTCAAATGGTTGGGGACAATTTGATGATCCTCCGTATAGTCGTGACCTAGTGTTTAGTGACTACCACTTGTTCCTGTGCCTATAAAGCATTTAAAAAGTCAACGCCACGACGGCGACGACGACGACGACGACGACGACGACGTTGATGACCTAAAAAGACCGCGCGGCAGTGGCTGGCACATCAGGCGGCAGATTACTATGCGGATGGAATTTAGAAACTGGCTTCACAATATGACAAGTGCCTTAATATACCTGGAATTTACGTTGAGAATTAGTTTAAGGTACCGTACAGGCTTGCATGTAAAAAAAGAATTGTTTTAAAATTGCATTACTTGTTTCTATATCAAAACGATACTTACTTTTAAAACACGCCTCGTATTAATTCGGGGATATTAAGTCGCGTAATGTTAATAATCTGCTGACGCGTTTGGATCCTGCGACCAGGATCCTCTTCAGAGCAATAACAAATAATGTATAGCAATCAGACTCAAGATAAGAGATACCCTGTTAGAAATATAGTTCATTCCGGGACCTCCGGATTCAAGGAAACACATGACGAGTTAACGCGTGCAACATTGTAGGAGGTAACATCAGTAGCTTAGGAGAGAACAAACTTCCTCGTAATCCGAAATTATATGTTCAATTAGACATGGCATCTCGATAAATGTTCAATTTGCGTTCAATCGCTTCTTCTTCCACTAACCCACAGTTGGTGAATTCCAAAGATGAATGATAGGTTATTTGTAGAATAGAACTGTACCTGCCCTTGCATCACGGGCCGTCTGCAATGTATGGGATGGTTAAAACGGTGCCAAATGATCTACGATAGGAGGTGTAAAAAATATATTTCTGTTTAAGGGCACATTTTATACCAGCTTAGGCTATATAATTGTTGATAAAGAAACATGACATGCCCCTTACAATTCATTCTAATATAGACTACTATAGACTACCTATAGATTTTATGTCGCTAGACTGTAGTGTTGTATACGTTGCATTTCTCTACGAGTTGAAACTACTGAGACTGTGACCACTTTGGGGCTGATAATCATCTTTTCGCTCCTTTAAGACCATAATGACCTCCATCTCTTTTCCACCACTACGACCACCAGCTTCCACCACCAATGACTAAAATTTCCACTCTTGTTTTATTTCAGTGGAAGGGTGGAAAATAAATAAATAAATAAATAAATAAATAAATAAATAAATAAATAAATAAATAAATAAATAAATAAATAAATAAATAAATAAATTGTCACTTATCTGCATTTAGGGCTGTCACCCAGTAGGTAGATTCCCTAGCAATTGCTTTGGTTTCGTAGAAGTTGGAAATTTATGGAACATTTGCCTCGGTGTATTATTCCAATCCCTAATTCCTCTTCCTACAAACGAATATTTGCACAAATTTGTCCTCTTGATTCCAACTTTATCTTCATATTATAATTATTCCTACCTTATAAAAGCTCCACTCAAGCCTCTTTGTGTACTAATGCCATGTCACTTACTTGAGCAGCTTGTCTTCTTACTCCCAGCCCAAAGTATGCAACATTTTTGTAACACTACTCTAATTTTGATTCTTACAGGACCATCACTGACAACAGAGAGAGTCATCTAAGTCCACAACTTATATTTTAAACCAACAGTATTACTTATTTTTTTGGCGGTGTACGTCCAAGAGCAGTGAGCAATTTATCAACAGATAAGACGCGTACAATTCGAGAACCGCATATTTAAAGAATGAATTAAATGACGTGGTGGCAGAAGTAGTCCATCTGTCCAAGGTCAGTTGTACTTGACTTGGAACATATCAAGTCAGAGTGGTCTCCAGCTATACTCGAAAGGCTCAAATTCCTGCACCCTAAATGGACGTTCCTTCCCGTGGGTTTTGTCCAGGGAAGATGTTCAACTGCTGATCATTCCTTGATGTAGGGCCTTCTGAGACGAAAACCACCGACAAAGTCGATCTGTTCATGACACGGCCTCCTTTTACCACATTCATTGTAGGAATGTCCTCTAATAGGGAGCTACAAGAATGTGACTTAATCTAAGCTCAGGACATTTAGGCATCAAAAATACCCCATTTTAGCCAGCCTAAATAGACATTATCAAAATTTGTGTAAACTTGTATCATCATCATAATCATCATCATCATCATCATCATCACAAACTGGCGCGGTCGTGGGTGCAAACTGTAATGCACTGATGCACATGTGGACTAGCCCTGTTATCGAATGCATGCCCTTTCTGATGCCAACCTCTCCTGGAGGAATGTATTCAGTGTCTCTGTGGCCATTGGTACTGTTATGTGTATATAAAAGAGAGTGTGTTGGGGCAAACTAAAGCAGCCAGTCCTCTAATTAGAGGATTTACCACCGAGCTCGATAGCTGCAGTTGCTCAAGTGCGGCCAGTATCCAGTATTCGGGAGATAGTAGATTCGAACCCTACTGTCGGCAGCCCTGAAAATGGTTTTCCGTGGTTTCCCGTTTTCACACCAGGCAAATACTGGGGCTGTACCTTAATTAAGGCCACAGCCGCTTCCTTCCCACTCCTAGCCCTTTTCTGTCCCTTCGTCGCCATACCATAAGACTGTGTCGGTGTGACGTAAAGCAGGTTGTTAAAAAGTAAATTAAAATATGTATATTAAAGGAATTAGTTGCCCAGGCTGGGAATCGAGCGTGGACACTGCCTGAGTTTGCACATGTGCTCTGCTTCGGACTTGTTGATGTCTAGTGAATCAATTAATCAATCAATCAATCAATCAATCAATCAATCAATCAATCAATCAATCAATCAATCAATCAATCAATCACTACTGATCTGCATTTAGGGCAGTCGCCCAGGTGGCAGATTCTCTATCTGTTGTTTTCCTAGCCTTTTCTTAAATCATCGCAAAGAAATTGGAAAATTATTGAACATTTCCCTTGGTAAGTTATTCCAATCCCTAACTTCCCTTCCTATAAACGAATATTTGCCCCAATTTGTCCTCTTGAATTCCAACTTTATCTTCATATTGTGATCTTTCCTACTTTTAAGGACACCACTCAAACTTATTCGTCTATTGATGTCCTCCCACACCATCTCTCCTCTGACAGCTCGGAACGTACAATTTAATCGAGCAGCTCGTCTCCTTTCTCCCAAATCTTCCCAGCCCAAACTTTGCAACATTTTTCTAACGCTACTCTTTTGTCGGAAATCACCCAGAACAAACCGAGCTGCTTTTCTTTGGATTTTTTCCAGTTCTTGAATCAAGTAATCCTGCTGAGGGTCCCATACACTGGAACCATACTCTAGTTGGGGTCTTACCAGAGACTTATATGCCTTGTCCTTTACATTCGTACTACAACCCCTAAATACCCTCATAACCATGTGCAGAGATCTGTACACTTTATTAACAATCATATTTATGTGATTACTCCAATGAAGGTCTTTTCTTATATTAACACCTAGGTACTTACATTGATCCCGAAAAGGAACTTTCACCCCATCAACACAGTAATTAAAACTGAGAGGACTTTCCCTATTTGTGAAACTCACAACCTGACTTTTAACCCCATTTATCATCATACCATTGTCCACCGTCCATCTCACAACACTATCAAGGTCACCCTGCAGCCGCTCACAATCTTGTAACTTATTCATTACTCTGTACAGAATAACATCATCTGCAAACAGCCTTATCTCTGATTCCACTTCTTTACACATATCATTGATGTTGTTGTTGTTGTTGTTGTTGTTGTTTGAGTCATCAGTCCATAGACTGGTTTGATGCAGCTCTTCATGCCACCCTATCCTGTGCTAACCTTTTCATTTCTACGTAACTATTGCATCCTACATCTGCTCTAATCTGTTTGTCATATTCATACCTTGGTCTACCCCTACCGTTCTTGCCACCTACACTTCCTTCAAAAACCAACTGAACAAGTCCTGGGTGTCTTAAGATGTGTCCTATCATTCTATCTCTTCTCGTCAAATTTAGCCAAATCGATCTCCTCTCACCAATTCGATTCAGTATCTCTTCATTCGTGATTCGATCTATCCATCTCACCTTCAGCATTCTTCTGTAACACCACATTTCAAAAGCTTCTATTCTCTTTCTTTCTGAGCTAGTTATCGTCCACGTTTCACTTCCATACAATGCCACGCTCCACACAAAAGTCTTCAAAAACATCTTTCTAATTCCGATATCAATGTTTGAAGTGAGCAAATTTCTTTTCTTAAGAAAGCTCTTCCTTGCATGTGCTAGTCTGCATTTTATGTCCTCCTTACTTCTGCCATCGTTGGTTATTTTACTACCCAAGTAACAATATTCATCTACTTCCTTCAAGACTTCGTTTCCTAATCTAATATTTCCTACATCACCTGCCTTCGTTCGACTGCACTCCATTACTTTTGTTTTGGACTTATTTATTTTCATCTTGTACTCCTTACCTAAGACTTCATCCATACCATTCAGCAACTTCTCGAGATCTTCTGCAGTCTCAGATAAAATAACAATATCATTGATATATATAAGAAAACATAAAGGTCCAATAATACTTCCTTGAGGAATTCCCCTCTTAATTATTACAGGGTCAGATAAAGCTTCGCTTACTCTAATTCTCTGAGTTCTATTATCTAGAAATATAGCCACCCATTCAGTCACTCTTTTTTCTAGTCCAGTTGCACTCTTTTTTGCCAGTAGTCTCCCATGATCCACCCTATCAAATGCTTTAGACAGGTCAATCGCAATACAGTCCATTTGGCCTCCTGAATCCGGGATATCTGCTATATCTTGCTGAAATCCTACAAGCTGAGCTTGAGTCGAATAACCTTTCCTAAACCCAAACTGCCTTCTGTCAAACCAGTTTTAATTTCGCAAACATGTCTAATATAATGAGAAAGAATGCTTTCCCAAACTTACATACAATGCATGTCAAACTGACTGGCCTGTAATTTTCAGCTTTATGTCTATCACCCTTTCCTTTATATACAGGGGCTACTATAGCAACTCTCCATTCATCTGATATAGCTCCTTCAACCAAACAAACTTGGTCGGATTTTTCTTTATGCCGGATTCGTCCTGTATTTGTTGCTGCTTTTGATGTTCATTTTGTATTGCCTCTTTATGGGAGCTGCCAGGATGCTCTAGTATGGCCTGTTTTTGTCACATTCGTTATAGAAATGTTCTCTAATACGCAGCCATCAAGAAACTGACTGAAGTCAAGGCACTTTTGATGACGTTTTTCAGATATTATTTTTAACAACATTCTTATTTCATAATAAAGTAGTATTCTGAGACCTTTAATTTAATAATAATAATAATAATAATAATAATAATAATAATAATAATAATAATAATAAATCCTGCTTGTCCAAGAAAAAATGTTTAATGAAACGAACTAGATGGTAAGAAACTGTTTTGTTTTATATGCTACACGTGCATTCTGGTATAAGTCATGATCTAAAAATAGGGTTTGTCTAGTGGCTCTCAGCACATATAGCAAGAGTATTACTCATATCGACAGCTAAGAATGAGACGGTAAAAACAAAATATTAAAGTACCATTTTGCCAGAGCATTTCGGTTAAGCCGGGTTTCGGTTAAGCGGGATTCTACTGTATTTTATTTTTCAAATAGCCAATGTGCTGCAGCACTTCAGCACATAAGGTACGGCCGCCCCTGGTTGACAGGGAACTGCTATTGGATATACTGATAGAATTTGAAATAGCCACCAAAACAACTGAAATTATTTAGCAGACTTAATGGATACCCGTTCAAAAGTAAAATTCATGGGGGAGCTCTCAGAGGAATGTTCCCCAACTATTTTGGGGTGTATTGTAGAACAGGTGACGAAAATATTCATTACTATGTGCAACTGTACTGTCAGACTGGGTGGGCTGCAAACTTGGCTAACAGAGAATAGTGTTGAGGTTTCGTAATGGCATATGCTAGGAAGAGAAGACCTGTGTATGTTCTCAGTAATGTAGAAATGTAAATTTCTGTGTATGGCCTTTCCAGCTCCATTTGGACTGGCCATTGCTGTTCACTGTGTTATCAGGGTGATCAAAAAGTTTCCATTCAATGGCCGTACAGTCCTGAATTATGATGCCAATCAGGCAAAATTACTGTGGGCATTGAGGCACTCATCACACCAATGCACCAGATTGAAGATCACCATACGGTAAAACACCGTGTCCTGCTGCGTCCGTAACAGTCTGCTGCACATTCTCGTTCGACAGGAGGCGTTGCCCTTCAAGGCCTTTTTAAGGAGACCGAAGGCATGTCAATCGCATGGGGATGGTTATGCGCTAAACCGCCCTAATTGCCTCATCCACCACCTGCTTGTCGTTGTCTGTAATGGACGAGGCTGGCCTAACGAATCGACCGGTGTCTTGTGTCGAAATGCAATTCGCATAGAACTTGGTGGACCATTCCACAACAGTGGTTTTCGACAGACATGCTGCCCTATACACAGTCTTCATTCTCCAATGGATGTCTAACAGCGTTTGTCCTTCGGCAGCCAAGAACAGAATAAGAACACATTGGTCCTGTTTCGACAAATTTAGTAATAACATCACTATAGTTTACATGGCTGCATTTAACACTACATAATCCCAAAAATATTACATGATGAATAATTACACCGGCCATGAAAGTCTCAATGATAATATGATTTTGTCATATTACTATGTGGCAGTTATTTTCTGAAATTAGTAGTTTTCTGTACCTTTTTTGGATGTTGGAAGACCATGAAGTGCAGAAATTCAATTACTATTTGGCCTTCTTCCTGCCAGCTCCACTTTCTTACTGCTAATGTTGGAGCAGTATGACAATATGAGTATGGACTACGGCTATGAGGATAATTCGCAGTGTACTTAGTCTCGTTTGGCAGGAAAGTAGAATATTATGAGGAAAAACACCCCTTCGAGAGGTCTGGTCTTGTTATTTTATTTGCAGGCTAATGTTTGATCCTTTCTTCGAACATGGTTTGACAACTGGTTTATGGGTGAGGAAAGGTTGGAGGTATCTGATATTAAACTGTACCAGTCTCTCTAGTAAAATGGCAGCAAAGGGATTTGAATCCATCACAACATCATTTTGAAATATAATTCTGGAGGAAAGCCTGACTATCATCTGTACTGCAATTGAAACAATGGAGCATTTCACTTCAGTTATGGACCATTACATCTAGCACTAAATATTATAACAGTTTTCCAGCTGTCGAAGGAAAATTTGGACCATCACCATGGTGTTGGAATGCTTCTGAGAGTGTTGTTTTTGGGGTTAAAAGTATGGAATACAATTTTTATGTATTGAGAAGACATTTGGAAAACTGGCTGAAATGATTCATACTGATGGACTACACAAATCAAATTTAGGTCGTTGAAGAGTATTACACTATTCCTATGTGTAGTTCTTGCAGTTTCCTTGGTGATCCAACACACTGGAGTCCTCCTGGAATCTTATCATTTACAAGGCAAGCATGCCATTAGTTAAGAGCCATTTCCTATTGATTATTGTTAATGGGGGTTACTGCTTAATGTTTGAATCGCTGGTTGTTAATGAAGTAATTGTGAGCACTATACTTCGGTATTATGGTCTGTTCAGCACAGGGCAGAACAAATTTGTAACTGTTAAAACTGGAAGAATTGTATGTGTCTGAAGATAAAATCAGACGGGTCTACAGAGAAAGCAATTAGTTGATCACACACAATTGGAGAATACTTATATAACTCAATTCTTGAACCTACAAAGTTGAGATAGCTAGGGAGAATGAATTTTTTTTTTTCAGGGATAGTATAAAGTAATAAACCAAAAACCCCCATGGCGCAACAGGCCCGAAGGGCTATGGCGTACCAAGCAACCGTCGCTGAGCCTGAAGGCCTGGAGATTTCAAGGTATCATGTGGTCAGCACGACGGGCCTCTCTGCAGTTATTCTTGGATTTCTAGACCTGGGCCGCCATCTCACCATCAGATAGCTCCTCAGTTGTAATCATATAGGCTGAGTGGACCTCGAACCAGCCCTCAGATGCAGGTAAAAATCCCTGACCTGGCTGGGAATCGAACCCGGGGCCTCCGGGTAAGAGGCTGGCAAGCTACCCCTACATCGCGGGGCTGGCATATAAAGTAATAAACAAGTCAGAAAAGAGATTTAGTTGAAAAATTAAAATAAATTATGTCAGCCTTTCCCCCAATTTGCTGAAATTTTTCATCTCACAGAAACAGTTGCTTCAGCTGGCATATTTGGCTGACACTTGACCATTTGAATCAAGTCAATAGTGACCTGCAAGGATGGAAAGGAAGTACATTTTGGGACTAAAGCAATTACTTTCATAGACCCATCACTTAGCCTACGCTTATCAGTTGAGTATCAAAGAGAAGATTCAGTAGATACAGGAACTATAGTATTGCTTGTCATAGTGTTAAAATGTTATTAGTCTCATGTTGTTAGACTATAGCATATACACCGATAACAAATTAATGACTCCACAACTTAAGAGTTTTCATGTGTTTGACTATATTTTATGTACCTACAATTTGAGTGACCACACTGACATAATTGAATTGTCCTTTGAACTCTTTCTTCACATCAAATTTGGATGAAACTTGTTCAGCTATTAGAAAATGAGGCATTCAAGTCAGAATATACATATTCACTTGTGGTACAGTGCAGACTTAAGTGTACTAATGTAAAATTCAGATACCAAAAGACAAATTCTCCATCATTCAAAACTTAGTAGTACAACAAGGTATTTTGATTTCTTTTCTTCCTTACTTCTTTTCTTTCAATATCCAGTTTTTGCTGCTCTCTGCTTAGTACATACTATTATTATAACTGACTGATGCATGACATTAGACTATTTCAAAATCTCTAGCACACTTTTGACATATTCAAATGAAATGCAAACATCTGGAATATTTGACATATAATCAATTGTCTGGCCTTTTCCTGTTCTATCTTTTCTTCCTTTTGCAGTGAACAATTCAGTTTTAAGCCATGACAAAACAATTATCTTCATGATTTAAAATTATTCCAGTTGTGACCTTTGTAAATGTTATCATCAAATGAATATTTTTTACTTTTAGTGTAGAAATGTCCAGTCATGCATATTTTCAGTAATTAACACAGTCAACAGACTGCGCCTTATCTATCCTAGGATTATGATATTAGAAGTACTTTTAGTATTCTGCACATAGTGGTTGGTATTTATGTCTGTGAAATGTCATTTCCTATAGGTTTTACTCACTTTTAGTATAGTTCTAACATAATACTTTAGCAGTATAAAACTCTTTCTTTGTCAGAGTGTAAATTATAATGTGTTCTCCTTCTGTATGTGCTAAGTGATTTGTTTGGTATTAAATATATTTAGGAGGGAATAATTTATGTAGGTATGCAATTTGCAATTTATTTCATCTTTCATAATGAGAGTAAGTACAGTAGTATTTTGTTTAGTTTTTGTTGTATGAAGATTGCATTAAAACGCTAGTAACACCCATCTGCATGTGTTTAGGACTGGAGTGGGAAAAATGACCAAACAACCTATTTGTATGAACAACTTTTTTCCAACCTTACATAAATATCCCTAAGATATGTGCATGTTAAAACTGTATTCCTTAATTTTTTAGTGTTAGACCTATTTTTCTTTGATTTCACTGAAGAACTTCAGTTTTTGTTCATAGTCTAATAATTCAGTGTTTTTTGTTCTTAGGCCTTCCCAGGGATGGTTCCGTACAAACGACCAGCCGCAGACAAGTCTGGCATGCCAGTGTACCAACCCAATGCCACGACATACCAGCAGCTGATGCAGCTGCAGCAGCCATTTGTCCCGGTGTCATGTGAGTACTCGTCCCCTCCTGCTACAGTCACTAGCACCTCCCCGAGTCCCGGCGAGACGTCGGGCACAGGCGACACCGATGCCGTTCGCCCAGAGGAAGACGGGACATCTCAGGCCCCGGCCTCTGGCAAACCCCAACTTGCTCTTCCCCCAGCTCCACCTCCAGACCCTGCCACTGCGGCCAAGGAGGCTGCCCAGCAGAACTACGCCAAAGCCATGAAAATGGCAGCAGGTATCAACCCTCTCATGGCCCTTAACTACACAGGAGTAGCACTAAATAAGCAGACTATGTCCGTTGCTCCTCCACCCACACCTCGGTTGGTACCCCCAAATACTGTACAGATGCTCCCCACCCTTCAGTATGCCCAACATCAACCGGGACTCTTGGCGTATGCTCGGGCTCCACCTCCTGCTGTGGTTCCCCAATATTCCATTCTTCGTCCACAAATGATGCACAACCCATACGCCATGATACCTCAGGCCCCTACTCCTATGGTAACAAATGGATTTATTAACAATGTAATGGCCCAGTATGGCCCTCTCACCACTTCAGCTGCCAGTAATAACAACATTATTAATAGTGTAACACTACAACCATATAAGAAAATGAAAACAACATAAATCATGTTTGGCCATTAATTATTCTTCATTAAAAAAATTAAATATCTAGTCAAAATTTGTTTCCTGAATTCTTTCAGTATTGGGTTTATAATAAAATGAGTCCCTTTGAGTGTGTGCGCACGACTGTCAGAGGACCAAACTGCACATGGCCAGGCCGGGGCCTGCGTCCCTTGGGGAGGCTTTCCCTGTACCTTCCCGCCAAGCGCTCGTTCGCAGTCAACATCGTAACAAACTGTGATAACAATATATGTTCCCTTGTCGTGATAAGTTAGTTCGAGGAATTAATTTATTGGACAAATTACATTCATATACTGTGAAACCAAGGTACAAGTTTTAAATAATAAAAATGTCATGTTTTGAATGTCAAGTGCCAGAAATAAACTGTATTCTAAATATACATTAATATAATATTAAAAGAGTCCCTTGTTACCCTGGTCTGCATGCAATGGGAAATACAAGATACATTGAGTAGAAGCATAGCATGGTAGATCCACAAACATTGTATACTTAATAAGAGTATTTTAGCTAGTGCCACTGTAGTAGTACATCTTCAGTTGAACTCAAGAATGCCCTACAATACTGCAGTTTGGAGTACTGACAAATCTGCTGGCTGTAAGTGTTACGGGGCTTCTTGGGTTAGATATTCCCATGTTCATTATTTGCCAGACATGTATGGCTATGTATTTACTTGTTCATTTCATATTGTAGTTTTATTACTGTATACTTCTTGTTTATTTGTAGTCAGTCCCAAATCTACAGGGACCTCTTCTTACCTTAGCTACAATTTGTTAGTAGAAGCTTTTATATTTGTAGTAATTTAACCTGAGAACTGTGTGTCTTCCTAAGACTTTGATGAGGCATACTGCTTGCCCTCCTTATAAAGAAGTGACACAGAAATTAACGAATGCATACAGTTCTAGACTTTTAAGTGTTCCTATGTTAGTAAAGAAGTAGTTTATTGAATTTTAATAGAAATGTTCCATGGTCATAGGACCTGAATTTGAAATTAATCGTTTTGATAACGATGTTTAAATGGAGTAAAGAACTTAAAAATATATATAAATAGTATATAGAGATATATATATTAATATGAAGATTCACATATTTAATGAAAATTTTATCATTATTATTATATTAAATCTTATAATTCAAAAAATATTTGCATTTCTGAGAGTTGTGTTTTGGAGGAGGAGAGCAAGAAGAGCGAGGCGAGGCAGTGGGCTGGGGCGGCAAGCACTCAAACAGGCTACTGCCACATTTGTGTTTTGGAGTGCTTGCCGCTCACACCGCAGCAGTGTTTACTTACGCTTTCAAGGCATACGAATAAAGTGCCTTCTGCTACTGTCCTGTACTGTAATGAGTTTTAAAAGGATTTGGGTGGTTTTTTTAATTCCAATCTGCCTGACTTGTCACGCTTGTTTGCCATAGCCACCACCAAGTTTGGACTGTATTCCATACAATTGTGTACTGTACTGTCTAATCCTGCTGATCTTTGTATGTAAAGAAACAAAATGACAAACACCAGCCAGTATTTGTAATAATAATGCTTGGAAATGCATGATTATTTGTTTTATTAATGCTTCTTTTCTCAATCTTCTCTTTCCCTCAGAATTCCTATACAGCATTTTATATAAATAAATATATATATATATATATTTTAAATGAACCACACACACAAAGACAAATGAGAACTATGGAAAATCCATGTTTAGTTTTCCAGTTTTCTGATTCCTTTTCTGCATCTTTGTAATGCTGCTATATCAGGTAAGGCAGATAGATCCTGTTCTATGACTAACCATTCTTCCTCAAAACCTTCTCCTGGTCCAGATTGCTGTTGCCCTTGTAGTGTTTGTGTAGGTTGCTGCTTAAAAGGGAGAAGGGAACTGAAAGTAAAACAGTTGGTGGCTTCTTTGCAAGTTTTCCACTCTGTTTTGTAGAACAAACCTCTGCTAGCCATTGTACAGTTTGAAGTGTTGTTGAAGAGTAATTTTTAGCGTTGTATGCTTTATTAAAAAGTTTGTAATTACTTGTAAAACTTCTTGCAATTTGAAAGTAAGACGCATATCTTCAAGTACGTGAATAACAACTTTTGTAGGTTCGATCCAATGTCGTACCAAAACAATCACAACCTTAAACCAACTAGAAAACAAACCATTTAGGATTGTGATAGTTTACTTGTTTGGAGAAGTGTTTTATCTTAAATCTTTATTCTGACAAAGCTGCAGATTTATTTTTTAATACATGCTTTTCATTTGACATTAAACATTGGTTTTATAGTTGTGAACATGTTTGTCCAGACATTTGGGATTTTACACATACTTATCTTCAAAGGTAAACATCAAAATGACAAGGCCTATCAAGAGATGTAGTTCCTGCAATACATTTCTGTTGTTTTATCTGCTGGTTGAGGAAATCTGACACAACATTGCAAACTGAATTTTACCTGAAGTTTTGATAAATTAGGGGCACATTACTTCTGAAGTTATTACCATCTTGTTGACTGTTCCGATTGGTTTGTTTGACTTTTCCTTTGGAATATGGGAGCTGCAGCTCATCACTTTCAAGCTTTGTAGTTCTGTTCAGAATGGTGTTCAAGATGGTATAGCAACAAGGCACTTGAATGCATGAGGAGAACTGTGGTGTTCTTAGATTGGTGCATGTATAGCTTCAACCACCTTTCGTATTTTGTATTTGCATACATACAGTTTATGTCAATGTGCTTAAACTCATGTAGTAGTATAACAAAATTACTGATCTCTAGTCTGACAGTTTTCCAATTTAACTTAGATTAAAGGAAGTGCCTTCAAAGCCTTAGTGATGTGTCCTTACTAATTGCTAGGGATGAGAAATAAAGAGACACAGCTTAAACTTTCTGTTGCAGCCCACTTTTGTGTTTTGATGTCAAGCATGCATATGTTTCATAAATGCAGAGACTGAACCAATTGCAGTGATTTACTTTTTTGGGGGGGAGGGTGGAAAATTGTTAAATCAGTTAAATACTGCCCATGTTCATACTGCATGCTTTGACTTCTACTAATATGTAAGAGGCTATTGACTGTAAGTAATGGTACAGCCACAGGATCTGGGAATACTTTGCTCAAGCTTATATGTGTATCAGATATCATTGTAGAGGAGAAGAAACAATTTTCATTTAGGTTATCATCACCCAGAATACCAAGTTATCTTGGATTATGGCACATTATTTGCTCTAAAATTCATGACAATCAGTGGAGAATTGTTGGATCAGTTAAATGTAATTTACACAGTTTTCTTAAATGAATCATATTGTCAGAAAAAAGTTAGAAATAGGAAAAGACATTAAAATTTTATCATGTTTCATACTATAGAAATATTACCATATCTTATCCTTTTTCATGTTTACTACAGTATTTAGGAAAATTTAATTTCTTTGGTTAAGAAATAGAAGATAACTCAATCTTAAAAATATATACTGTAATTCTGCCCCCCTTCCCTTTTTTAATGAATTTTTTTACATTCCATGAAAATGATATCTGAAAATGCAACCTGTCCGTACCACTGTTAATGAACTTCCCTTCTGTAGCCTCTTCCTTCATATTACATGTTACTTTGTTGCCTTCTCAGCCATCTTAACCACTGTGACTTTAGTCATAGATGGAAAAAAAAAAAAAAAAAAAAAAAAAAATGTCCATTCACTGTAAAGAGTACTGCTTGCAGCACCGAGTGGTTTGGAACTTTTAACATTTATGCTGTTTATTTCTATATTACAGTAGATGGTTCTTCTGATGATTGTGAGTGTAAAAGTTGTGGCCTCTACTTGACTGTAATGAGTTTAGTTTTCAGTTGTGTTCAAAGAGCTCTCTGACTTGGAAGAGATTTGCAGCATGATTTGAACTCGTAGTAGCTTAATGTGATGTTTAGCGTGCTGAGAGCTGTCTAGCTAGCGCACGCGTGGCTCCGATTGGAGGGAGTCCATGCTCAAGAGACAGCTTGTGGTATTTAATGTATGTAGTGCTGAAGCTCAATTAACTCTTTAATTCATGGTTTTTCGTCTCATACAGCATGGCAGTATTTAATTTTTTTCTGCTATTTTCTTTTTTTTCATGCTTTCCCACACTTTGGCTGAATAATGATCCCAACGCACGCCAATCAACCAAACTGAACTTGTCTCTCTGGAATCATGTGCCATTCCTACTACTTCTTCCTAAAAACCCTGATTTTCTTAACCTTCTAACTTGCTGTTGTGGCGGTTTTACTGTCACCCTTTGAAAAAATTAAAATAAATTGAACCCAAACCAAACTTATATTAAAAAAACCAAACCGGCTGTGTTCTGGATGTGTTGTGCTGTGTGTGCGTGTTGGTGTACCGGATTGTCATACCGCGCTCCCGCTCCGCCGGAATGTGCTGCTGCGGTGTGGGGAAACATTAAACTGGTTACGAATTGAACGCTCCGTCTGGCTGTGCTTACCCCCCTGGCCTGCACTACTGCCTTCTCACACGTACGCTTGTCCCGCCCGCTGCATGACGTTCGGTTCGGTTCGGGCCCCAAGCTCTTGCCACGGTGCCCGCAAACGCTCCCTATGTGGTCTACACAGATGAGCAAGGACAGGTAGTTGTGCTTTTATTTAATTCTTCATTTTTGTTTTATTTTAAGAAATCTAAAATAAAACATCTGAAGTGTCATAAAAGTGAATGAAGCATGCCTGCCAGATATCTATCTGATCAATAGTATCTTGCCATCCAGAAGCAAGTTCCATTGACAACAAGATATTGGCAGTAGGTGACATTGTGACATTTCTCTTGTAGTATCTGTTATCTATTTGATTCTGACAATCATTTTGCATGATTATACATGTTATTTGGATTTGCGGTTTTGGCTTTCTGTCATCATTAACATATTGTCTAAGTAAACAATAGATTTGGTGACTGGTTTTTTAAAATTTCTTGCATTTTTAATAATTTGCACGTCAGTTCATTTTAAAATGTTCTGTGCTTATTTCATGCATGATAACTTTTAAGTGTTAGAGTAGAATTGGAGCACAGACAGTCATACAGTAGAAGCAGTCTCACATACTTATACATGTCCTGGATAATCCCAATACTACAGTGCAATTAATGGTTATTATCAGAAAATAACTTATCCTTTTTCCTGTTGCAGTTACTGGACACCCTCCCGGTGTGCCAAGATTTTAACCGGCAACTCTGTAATCGGCCAGCCTGCAAATTTGTTCATCTTCAGGAAGGTAAAAATTCCATTCAAACTGTATGTTAATTTTACAGGTGGTGACAAAAATCAGGTAAAACTTGGCTGACATGTATATTGTTGGCTAACTAACACTGTAAGGAAAGATACCTCTGTCAGTAAATAGTAAAAGTGTAAGGAAAACAGCTGAATTTAGAAAGAATATTTTCCTTTCAGAATCATTACAGAATTGATTAAGGAAATCTAGTGAAATACAGTGATGGTCGTCCGTACCATCCAAGGTATTTTTCAGCATACATCCACACTTAATTACAGTATTTCTTGAAAATATTGTGCTTAGTGTTATGGTGTATACTTCATTCTGGAACAAATAAATCAATCAGTCAGTCAGTCCGTCAGTCAGTCAGTCAGTCAACCAACTGTATGTAGGACTATCACCCAAGTGACAGTTTCCCTATCAATTGTTTACATAGCCCTTTTTGAAATGTTTTCAAAGAACCTGGTAATTTATTGAAAATTTCCCTCCTCATCCTAAAAATGAATATTTGCCCCTATTGGACTTTATGTCTTCATATTATGATCTTTCCTACTTTTGAAAGCTCCACCCAGGAATATTAGTCTGCTAATGTCATTCCACACCATCTCTCCACTGACAGCTCGAAACATACCTCTTAAAGTCAAAGAAATGTTAATGTTTATTAAATTCCACCTATTCAATACATAAAGAGTAATTTTAATTAAGAATTAAAACTTATGAAGTAAGTTATAGGGATATGTTTTGCCCTTTTTTAAGGGCATCTTCAGCCTTAATCTTAATTAAAATCTGAATTAATCTTAATTAAGGATTAAACTTAATCAATGCTGAAGATGCCATTAAAAAATAGGGCGAAACATGTCCCTATAATTTTACTTCATAAGTTTTAATTAATAATTTTACTTAATAAGTTTTAATTAATTAAAATTATTCTTTATGTGTTGAATAGGTGGAATTTAATAAACATTAATATTTCTTTGACTTTATGTACAATTCAGTGCAGACCAAAATATGAGAATTATAACATGTAATATAGCCTACCTCTTAGTCGAGCGTCTTGTCTCCTTACTCACAAATCTTCCCAGTCCAAAGTCTGCAACCTTTTTGTAATACTACTCCTTTGTTGGAAATCACTCAGAACAAATAGTGCTGCTTTCCAATTGGATTTTTACAGTTCTCATATCAAGTAGTCCTGGTGTGGGTTTCATACACTGGAGCCATACTCTAATTGGGGTCTTACCTGAGACTTATACACCCTCTCCTTTACATCCTTCCTACAACTCCTAAATAACTCATAACCATGTGAAGAGATCTGTAACCTTTCTTCACACCCTCACTAATGTGATTACCCCAATGAAGATCATTCCTTGTATTAACACCAAGGTACGATCACTCTATCAACACAGTTAATTAAAA
This sequence comes from Anabrus simplex, assembly GCF_040414725.1. NCBI lineage: Eukaryota > Metazoa > Arthropoda > Insecta > Orthoptera > Tettigoniidae > Anabrus > Anabrus simplex. The sequence goes on from NC_090271.1 coordinate 315,610,305, forward strand.
CTGAGAGGTCTTCTCTTGGTGAAACTTACAAGCTGACTTTTCATCCCGTTCACCATTATGCCATTGTCTGCTGTCCTTTTCACAATATAGTCTTTTTGTTGTTGCTCACAATCCTGTAACTTATTTACTATCATACACAGTATTACATCATCTGGAAATGGCTTAAGATATCTACTTTTAAGGCTCTCTGAGGGGTTCTTAACCTGAGGTCTGTGAACGGTCTTTGGGGGGTTCATAAAAAGTAAAATAAATTAACAATTGCACTATTTTCATTACACATAATGTCATTTTAATGTGAACAGCAATAGGGTATCTGAGAAATTTTATGTCTAAGCACTTCTTCTTCTTCATCTTGAACTAGCTCTAGTTTCCTGGGTGCGGTGAATGAGCATTCTCCATTTACTTCTCTTCATGTAGAGGTTTTCTTCCATAACCTGCAGCAAATCCAGACCTCGTTCAGCTAGATCATTTCAAATTCGATCGACCCTTCTCTTCCTTGGATGACCTCTTGGTCTTACGCCGTCGATTTCCTTCTGGTCTTTGTGGGTCCGTTCTTTTGAGATGACCAAACTATTTCATCCTGGCTTCGACACAGATCTCACTAAGGAATTTTTTCACTTGGACTAGATGGTGTATCACATCGTTTTCTTATCCCCCCCCCTCATTTTCTGAATCATAGTTCTTACGAACTTCACTTCCGCTGCTTGTAGTTTGTTTATGTTTCTGTTGGTCTGGATGCAGGTTTCTAGACTGTATGTGGTAACTGGTACAAAACAGTTCCTGTAGAGTACTAATTTTGGTCTTAATGGAACTTGTTTATCCCAAATAAGTTTTCTCACAAGATGATAAAACTGTGTTCCATTCTGTACTCTACTAGTGATTTCTGCAGATGGTCAGCTATCTGTTGTTACTACACTGCCAAGATAACGGATCTGATGGACTTGTTCCAACTTAGATCCATCTAGAGCAGAGGTGCTCTCGTTGGGCATTTCGTCTCGCAGGTGCCCAGCACTGTAAGTGGGTGGGCAGGCAGGTGATTAATGTATGCTATTCAGACACAATGACGTAACATCAGTCACATCTCCCAATCACTCGATCACCGCGGCGATACAAGAGTTTGAAATGGAGGTAGAAAATAATGAAAGAAGAAAGGCAGAATTTCACGCAATTTTAAATGTACGTTGTAAGAAATGAGTTATTTATGTTCATTGCAGTTTATGTATTTTGACCGGATACAATAAAGAGTTAGGCCAACAAGCTCAATTACAATTTTCGATGATAAATTTTAAGAGGAGGTTAGAAATATTTCTAATATAATATGGAGTTAAGGCAGAGGCTTGTGGTTGCTGGGGTTTAAATTATCTGATAAATTCACCAACAATCCAATCATGCTTACTGGGAATAATATCAGTTAGGTTATTTATCTGACGGCACACTGTATATCTATTTGGTAGATGCATTGACATTATTGTTGTTGTTGTACTTTAATCTTGGAAAATAAATATCTATGTCCTCACTCATGATGAAACACCCTCACCATTTCGAGGCTAGCTATCGTCATCGAACGCCTGATGGTGATACCTTAAAATACTATTTTCAGAAATTCAGTGAACAGGAAAAGTTACATACCACTACAACAATGTGCAAAATCAAGCAGTAAACTTGTTGAATGATGTAAATATATTACATTTTGCTGAATGAATGACAGGAATTTTACTTTTGTTAATGAAAATACTGTCATTCCAATACAAGTAATTGTAAATCGTAGCTTGTAAACTTAAACCCTGTATCTTTGTAAATTGTAACATAAAAATTATAATGTGTCAGTTTTCTTTGAATGTATAAATGTGAGGAAATAAAACAATGTTTATATGAGCACAGTATAAATCAAACCGGAATACATTAAAAAGGTCAGTTTTCTTGCGATTATAGCATTTAAATTTTTTAAAAATTTATACTGTACCCAAGTTAACATTTTGCTGAGTAGCGGAGGAAAACTTCTTAGTCACAATCGATAGACACTGCTTCACTTCCCTGCCAAGTGTTTTCGTTCTCTCGTTTCACTGTGATGTATGCATGCTACGTAAGTTGCCTGTGTTTTGCGTCGGGCCAGCCAGACCGCACTGGGCTAGCCTCAACAGGTGCCCAGCTGAGCACATCTGATCTAGAGTGATGTTAGTATGGATATTCTCTGGACTAACGGGCAACACTGTCATTTTGGACTTGCTGAGACCAAATTGCTTGAATGTAGCATTCCAGTCTTTTAGCTTCTGTTGTACTTCAGCCTCACTATCACCTCATATCACCACTTCATCTGCAAAGGCAAGAGCTTTAAACTCAGAGTTGTTCTTGTTGTTGTTGTTGAGTTTCTTAACTCTTTTCATTATTTTATCCATTACTGTGATGAACAAAAGTGGGGATAATGTGCTGACTTGTTGTACACCCTGCCTAGTCTCAAACCACTCCAAATATCCATCCCCTATTTGGACACAACTCTGGCAGTGGTCATGCAGCATTTTGACTTTATCATTTATAGTACATGGTGTGGATCTATTCTCATGCCATTCCCAGATTTTTTGGTCTCTGTACATTGTTGTTAGCCTTCGCAATATCTAGGAAAATAAAGATGACATCTTTTCCATTTTCTCAGTACTTCTCCATGATCATCCATACAGAAAATATTAGATCTGTTGTTGACCTACTCCTTCTAAAACAGTACTGTTCCTTTTCAAGTGTGGTTCAGTGGTGGTGGTTAATTTCTGTTCTATGATTCATTCCATTATTTTGAGTCCATGAGATGGAAGAGGGATGCCCCTGTAGTTGCTGGGTTTCCATCTGCCTCCTTTCTTAAATAGAGGGATGATGACTCTTTTAGTCCAGTCTTTGGGTAATTTTTCTTCTTTCCAACAGCAATCCTTGCACTCCAGCAGCTTTGATCATGTCAGCTCTTACCTCATCTATACCTGTTGCCTTCCGTCCATGTTGATTTTTAAATTTTTAATATTATATAATTTTTCAAAACTTTGTCCCATCTCATCTCTTATCTCTTTGTCATTCTAAGTAATGTTTCTTTCTGTAGTAATAATAGTAATAATTATGAAGTATTGCAGTTAAACAGCTCCCTTCTCTCCTACCACTTTACTTAATTCTTTTCCTTTCTTTACAAGTACAGTTTAACACTAAAAACTTTATATCATCCTTACTTGGTTTCCAGAAAGCAACAATTGCTGCACTCGTGTTATTTAAGCAAAGGATTGTTTCCTTTTAATTATCTAGTCACCCTTGTCCTAGTCTGACATTTTACCTCATCTTTCCCATCATTAAATTTCTAACAGAAAGCTCTGGTGTGCAAATCAGAACCTCATGTTGATCTCAGAAAGAATCACCATCATCATCCTGATCTTGCACAGCTTCTAGCCATTGGCTTGGACTGTTTGTCTTCCCACCGTCTCTCTGTCATCACTTTGCTCCAATCCTCCCGTACTTTCTTCACCCACTTCCACTTCTTTCAGGTATCTGTCTCTTGGTCTTCCTGCTGCTCTCCTTCTTTCCACTCTCATCTCATATATCATTCTGCGTATCTTATTGTTCTCCTTTCTTCTTTTTCTTTTATTATTATCATCATCATTATTATTATTATTATTATTATTATTATTATTATTATTATTATTATTATTATTATTATTATCATTATTCTTGCATTAGGGCCTACTAGGGACCACGTTCAAATTTCAATTCATCCTTTGTTGTTGTTCCTTCCTTTTCTTCCAAAATTCGTTCATTGTTTCACTATGTTTCTTTTTTCTTTCTTCATACCACTTTGTGCCAGGTTTCTTTGCCTCCCTCCCTTGGAATCCTTCCATCTTCAAAACTTTCTTCCGGAAAATTTATCTTTCCATTACTACTACTTCTTCTATGATGTTGTTTCTGTCCAAGTCTTTTTTGATCTCTGAATCCAAATGGTTTTTGACTTTTTCTTCCAAAGAGGTGTGAAGATCTTTTTGGTTAGTCTACTGTCATCCATTCTGTAAATATGTCCAAAAAATAGCAGTCTCCTCTTCCGTACTGTTATAGATATGTTTTCTAAGTTCTGATAAATTCTGTTATTACTTCTTAATTTCCAAAATTCTGTAGTTTTTAGAGGGCCTAATATTTTTAATATTTCTTTCTAGTACTTCCAATCTTTCAAGCATTCACTGGCATATAAGAATTCTGGTTTCTCAACTGTGTTGTAGTGTTTTATTTTAAGATTTTTGGATAAACATTTTTTGTTGTATGTATTTTTTGTTACACCATATGCTCTTTCCATTTTGTGTAGGCCTATCCTTTCCTCTATAGCAGATTTTCCCAAACCATTTTCTTGGATTGTTTCCCCCAAATATTCGAATTGCTTTACCCTTTCGATTGTACCAACATCTGTTCCTAGCAATTTTGGAGTATTTTTTATATTCGTCATGAATTTTGTTTTCTTTGCCAAAATTTTTAAGCCTGCCATGTTGGCTGTCTTTTCCAAAAGATTTACTTGTATTGCTGCATTAGTCAGGCTTTCACAGAATATGGCAAAATCATCTGCAAATGCTAGGCAATTTATCGCAACACCTTTGTTCTTTCTTCCCAGCATAAGTGGCATTATATTATGGTGCTTCAGTTTTTCGTTCCAGATTCTCACAACTTTTACCAAGGTACAGTTGGAAAGGAGTGGGGATAAGCCATCAATCACCTTGTCTGACACCTGTTTTTATTTTAAAAGGTCGTGATATCTCGCCCATAAATTTAACTTTTGAGACTGTGTCTGTAAGGGTTTCGCAGATCAGATTTGCCAGTTTAACTCCAAACTCACGTATGGTTTTTTCTAAGATTTCTGTATCAACAGAGTCAAAAGCTTTTTTAAAATCGATGAATGTTATGACTGTCTTTCGAGTTCATTTGTCTGTGATGAATTATTTACTTCAAGTTTAATATCTGTTCAGAGCAGGACCTGCCCTTTCTAAATCCAGCTTGATATTCACTCAGTTGACTGTCAAATGTAGTTCGTACTCTGTTGAGTAATATTGTTGTGAATACTTTATAAGCAATTGGTAGAAGAGAAATACTTCTATAGTTGTCAACATCTTGCTTGTTAACCATCTTATGTAATGGGTGTATTAAAGACACTTTCCATTCTTCTGTTTTCCAAAGTCTTCCCCCAGAGGAGTGTGACTGGCCTCGGTAGCCGGCACAATTCCTATCCTCGCCGCAAGATGGGGGCTTCATTCATTCCATCCCTGACCCGGTCAATGACTAGAAAACAGGTTGTAGGTTTTCATTTTCTTCAGTGATTTTTGGTTCTGACCATTTCAAAAGTTCAGCTGTTATGGAATCTTTCCCACTAGCTTTTTTATATTTTAGAGATTTAATTGTATAATTTTCTTCGACAGTTGGCAGCAAATCAGTTTTTAGGTTTTTATGAATCTCTGGAAATTTTAATTTGCAGCTTGGTTCCAGACAGTTCAGAATGTTTTCGAAGTGTTTTGCCAGTATTTCACAGTTTTCAGCATTGTTAAGGCCAGTTTTACCATTTTCATATCTGAAACAAGTACTCGGAGCTTGATAGCCCTTCAAGTTATTCTTGAAGGTTTGACTGAAGTTTCATGAATTATTTTGTACGAAATTATCCTGTATTTCCAGTAGCTGTGATTTTTCATAGGATCTTTTGACACTCCGTATAATTCTTGCTGTTTCTTTCCTTTGTAGTTTAAATAACTCATAATGTTCATTTTTTCTGGAACATTTCCATATTTTCCATGTTTTTGTTCTTTCCATTAGTGCTTCGCAAATGTCATTCCACCAGACCTTGTTTTTTGTTTTAGCTGACCCAAATATCTTTTCTTGCTGCATTGTTAATTTGTTTTGACACTTATTGCCATTTACCACATTGAGTTATTTTAATTTCTTTCTGAAAATTCTTAATTGCTTCTTGAGAAATGTTGAGTTTATCTGTATTACATTTCATTAGTCGTCTTGATTTCTTTTGTGTTTTGGTTGGTAACAGTTCAGCTTAAGTTTTGAAGGATAGTGGTCAGAGTCAAAATCCCAACTTCTTATTACTTTAACATTCGTGACTTCTCTAAAATTCATTTGAGAAATCACTACGTGGTTTAATTGGAATTCACCTAACATCGGATTTGGATATCTCCAGGTTTTAGCTTTCCTTGGGAGTTTCTTGAAGAACATCGACATCGACTTCATATGGAAGGATTTACACAGATTAATAAGCCTTATACCATTCGTGTTGGTTCTTTTGTGTGCTGGATGTTTCCCTACAGTTTTTCTGAAGATCTTTTCTCTGCCTATTTGAACATTAAAATCACCCAGTAGTATGATAACATTTGATTTTGGGATTTTAGATATTTCATTGTTCTGCAGATCCCAGAATTCTTCAGTTTTACTAGGATTCTTTTTATTATCTTCATTTATTGGTACATGACAGTTGACAAATGTATACTTTTTGTTCTTACACTTAATTGTGAGAAGAGATAACCTTTATGAACTTGATTTGAAATCTAATACATTATCAACTATTGTTTTATGAACATAAAAGGCGGTGCCTAGTAGTGGCATTCCTTTCATATATTTTGATAGCTAGTTTGCCCTTAAAGATTCTATAGCTTTCTGTTTGTCACATTGTCTTCCACAGATCTTGTCTCTTGAACTGCTAGAATTTGGATTTCATGTTTATTTAACAATTTTTCCAGGTCATTCTGTTTGCCAGTTAGCAAAGGATTTACATTCAGGATTCCAAGGATGCTCCGACTCATCCTCATTGCAGATGTTGGGACTCCCCAGAACCCTAGGTCCCGTTGCATTGCATAGCGCAATGGTGGATTTCTCATTCGAGCTGCCTCCTGTTGTAGCGCTATCTTGAAGCGGCCATTCCATTCTGCAATTGAAACTGTATATTGGACAGGGTGGGAACTGAAATTCCAAGTTAAGATTGGATTGTTAGTCCGAAATGATTATTTTCTCATGGTTTACTCTACTAAGTTCTTCCGCTCTGTATGCCGTTGGGAACCAAGATTCCTCCTCCGCCTTCGAGACACGTTGACCAGTTTTCACCTGTACACGTAGGCAGCGGCCCTTTAACAGGGTACTACCATCCGGAGCCAGATGGTCCCTGGTTTTTTCACGAGGATGATACTCCTCCCCCTCCTCCTTCCCCATCACTTGCAAGATGAGGCCCTGGGCTTGGGACTGGCATAGCAGAGTTGTTGTTGTTGTTGTTGTTGTTGTTGTTGTTATTATTATTATTATTATTATTATTATTATTATTATTATTATTATTATTACCGTGTTTTAGCGGTAGTTATGCGTAAAAGAAGGTGCGGGTGTGAATGGGTTTCAAGCTACGAAATTATAGTGCATGTAAAATTAATTTAAAATTTAACAAAGTTATATTTTCTTTTCAAAAACAAAGCAATAACAGACATGGCAGGTACAATGTAGCAAAACAAGGGGAGTTACAATATTTACAGGTTTTGGGCTTCACGCCCTGACTTCAGCGATCAGCTCAGTTTTACCACAAACACAAGTTTTAACAGAGGGGCAGAAAACCCCATTCATCCCTAGGAGCCCCTGGCTCCGAATTACACAGAAAAGCCTCCGCAAGGCATATGACACTCCATTTTCAAAAGAGCGATCCGCTCTCAAAATTTAAGCCTCTCAAAGGCCACACCAAACTCTACCTTCAAGCTGTCCTCTAAGGACGTATTCACAGGGGTAAAATACCCAACCTACTGAGGTCTATTACATGAAAAGAAGGTTGATTACATGACCTCTAAAATAACAATTTGAGAGGAGGCTAACCGCACTCCTGATACACTTTGTTTAAGACCTACTTGGCACTAGGCCGTTAATACAAGGGCTAATCCCATACTACAGAGGTGACTTAAGAAAATAACAATTTACATTACATCACGGAAGAATGGGTTTGAGAAAATAAGTTCACCTCAAAACAATATGAGTGGGAACTCGAGAGGGTTAGCACTCTCTATCCCAGTATGTAGTTTAGAAGATAGGATAGGTACCAGTAGTCTTTACATTTTAAAGGAAGGTTACATGGTGGAAGGCCTAGAACCCGCCCCGAAAGTTAAACTGCTGAGCAAGCAAAGAAAGAAGTTATTACTTGGCCATTACCTTGTTGTAGACGCCGCCGAAGAAAGAGGCGCTTCCCGCCTCCTGCTATGTACTTAATACACTGAAAGATGGAACAGAAGTGGCCCCGAGACCCTAAAATCAGCAGTTTATATCCTCTCGCGGAAGATTCTAGGCGTTAGGGGAAAGAAAACACCCTCCCACAAAATTTTTATTGGCTAGGGAAAAGAAACCCCTACATAGAGGAAGAAGAAACACATTATTGGTGGAAAATTAATTAAAGAAATTCGGGATTGGCTAGATCCAAAATAAGGGGAAAAAGAGGGGTATACAGCCAACTTAAACAATGACAGAAAGAAATTTAACAAAGAACAAACTCTTGAAATAAAAATTTCTCCAAAAAAATAGTTCTTTGACTCCGCACTAGGTCGCACTATTGTTGATCTTCAGTAGTGTCCTCTAGAAGAGAAAGTTCACACTTCTTACTTCAAGCGAAACAAAAACACATCAAAAATGACACAGTTCACAAACTCAAAAATTTCCAGGTAGTGACATCTTCTGAGAAATTAGTAGATTAATAGTGTAGATAAAGTTCAGGCTTCCTCCAGAAGAGGAGTTTCAACTGGCGCAACTTTTAAATAAACAGAGTAGAGGTGTACCGCCCGGTACAATTATTATTATTATTATTATTATTATTATTATTATTATTATTATTATTATTATTATTATTATTATTATTATTGTTATTATTATTATTATTGTTATTATTATTATTATTATTATTATTATTATTATTATTATTATTATTATTATTATTATTATTATTATTATTATTATTATTATTATTATTATTATTATTATTATTATTATTATTTGCTAGTGTTGTAACTTCTCACTAATACATAGAAGTTTTTTGGTGATCAAGTAGCAAAATATTTAAGAATATGTACTAAAATATTCTATTTAGTGGTCCGCCTGCTCAATACATGTTAAGTACATTAATCTGGTACATGTTTCATTCCCTAGGGAACATCATTACCCTAAAATAAATATAAATACTACACAGAAACAAAAATCACAATTTAAAATAGTGAGACACAAGCTAAAAACCACTAAAATTAAATGGGACATTTAAATAGATTACAAAATGTGAACGATAACATTTTTTTTCTGAGTACTCTTGGGGTCAAATCACATTGAAATCCATCGGAATTAATCAAAGAGGAGTCCTTGAGATTGGTATAGCCATTGTTTCTTCACATCTCGTATTGCTCTCACCATCTCCACCCCCACCTCATCGAAACCTACATTTAGAATCACAATCACTACTGATCTGCATTTAGGGCAGTCGCCCAGGTAGTAGATTCCCCATCTGTTGTTTCCCTAGCCTTTTCTTAAATGATTGCAAAGAAAATGGAAATTTATTGAACATCTCCCTTCGTAAGTTATTCCAATCCCTAACTCCCCATCCTACAAACAAATATTTGCCCCAATTTGTCCTCTTGAATTCCAACTTTATCTTCATATTGTGATCTTTCCTACTTTTAAAGACATCATCCAAACTTATTCGTCTACGGATGCCCTCCCATGCCATCTCTCCACTGATAGCTCGGAATATACCACTTAGTCGAGCAGCTCGTCTCCTTTCTGCCAGGTCTTTCCAGCCCAAACTTTGCGACATTTTTGTAATGCTACTCTTCTGTCGGAAATCGCCCAGAACAAATCGAGCTGCTTTTCTTTGGATTTTTTCCAGTTCCTGAATCAAGTAATCCTGGTAAGGGTCCCATACACTGGAACCATACTCTAGTTGGGGTCTCACCAGAGACAAATATGCTCTCTCGTTTACATCCTTACTACAACCCCTAAATACCCTCATAACCATGTGCAGAGATCTGTACCCTTTATTTACAATTCCATTTATGTTATTACCCCAATAAAGATCTTTCCTTATATTAATACCTGGGTATTTACAATGATCCCCAAAGGGAACTTTCACCCCATCAACGCAGTAATTAAAACTGAGAGGACTTTTCCTATTTATGAAACTCACAACCTGACTTTTAACCCCGTTTATCATCATACCATTGCCTACTGTCCATCTCGCAACATTATTCAGGTCATTTTGCAGTTGCTCACAATCTTGAAACTTATTTATTACTCTGTACAGAATAACATCATCTGTGAAAAGTCTTATCTCTGATTCAACTTCTTCACACATATCATTGACTAGCAGAAGTACCCGTTCTTCGTACGGGTTATCAGAAACTGGCTTTAGTTACTCATACTATCGGTGCGACCGTGGACCTCTAAGATCTTTTTCTACCATGTTTTTCCTTCATTCCCACCTAGATATACCTGCTCCCTTCACAAAGCTGCAGGTTTAGTGTAAGTATACTTTCGCTAGATAGTACCACAAATATAAATATTATTGAATGTATTTGTTTGATCCAACATTTCGTAACTATTACAAATAATCGAGGAAATACGCGATGCATAAAATAAACTACTATAATTATCCAGAATTATAATTCTCAGGGCTTCTCACTCATGTCGCACATCATTTAAAGAATCTGAGTATAAATTTTTTTCAAGTCATGGGCGAACCATCTTGACAATTGTGTACAGTAGGTATATAGGTTGTTTTCATGGTTAAAATGATCGTAAAAGTGGACTAAAATATCGGCACTAATAACATCAGTGATCCTACTACTACATGATTTGATAGAAAATAGTTTAAACTGTAGGTTACAGACTCCGCAAAATGCTGAAACCTAAGTCAGTACGTAAAATTTGAGGCCCGTCGGCAACTGCTAGTCACTGTACTACGGAGATCTCTGGGGCTATTATTTTTATACTTCACTCCCTTTCCATCCCTGTCCAAAGGAGTGCTTTGAGCGTCTCACACAACAGTTTACTTTTTCCAGATAGTAAGTCATATGTGTATCAGTTACATTGGCAGCTATGCCCAAACGTACATGCATAATCTAGTTGCTGTAGAATCCTGGAGCTGACGTTGCCATGCTTACGGCCGTTCGTTTCTTTATCCGATTCCTAGAGCAGGGGTAGTATGTTTCCAATATCTCCATAACGGTTGGTTTTAGGCGAAGGGTTTACCGAGTTTTGTTCTGTGTGTCAACAGGCTTAAAATGAGCCTTGTCTCGTCCTTGTACGACAAATTCGATTCTCCTATATTAGCCTATTATTTGTATATTTTTATATCTCCCCCCATCGCCCCCCCCCCCTCAAATTGTTTTGAAAATAAAATACAGCCCATGTTACTCACTGGCAATGTAGCTTTCTATAGGTGAAGGAATGTTTAAAATCGGTTCAGTAGTTTTTGAGTCTATCCGTTACAAACAAATATACAAATTTTTCCTCTTTATAATATTAGTACAGAAGTATAGATTATATCCCTACACATTCGGTTACCATCAGGAAGGGCAACCAGGCGTAAAACATTGTCAAATTCAAATGTACGACACAGTTCGCACCCGCAACCCCACAGAAGAAGATACTCATTTTAAAATTTCACCCGCTTTTTTTTTTCTTTTCACCCACTTAAGTGGATTTTCCAAAAAGAGTGTGTTCATTTTTAAAGCAGATTCCAAGTACCAATTTTAGAGTCTGTAACATCTTCATTTTTTGAGATATATGTATCCTCATATAAATAATTCAACTCCTTCCTCACTTCTTTTCACACACGTCCCCCTTAAGTGGATTTTCTGAAAACGAATATTTGTGTCCTTTTGTTTTTAAAGGGGATTCCAAATATCAATTTTCATGTCTGTAACATGTTAGGTTTTTGTGATTTATTGTAGATAATTTCACTGCTGTAGAATCCTGGAGCTGACGTTGTCATGGTTACGGCCGTTCATCACTTTATCCGATTCCTAGAGCAGGGGTAGTGTGGTGCCAATATCTCTGTAACGGTTGGTTTTAGGGCCTTAAAACATGGTTTTCGGGTCCATAGGGCTTACCGAGTTTTGTTCCTTGCGTCAAGAGGATTAAATTGAGCTTTGTCTCATCCTTATACGACAAATTCGATATTTTGCCTATATTAGCCTATTATTTTTATATCTCCCCCCCGCGTGCCCCCCACCCTGAATTGTTTTGAAAATAAAATACAGTCCATGTTACTCACTGGCAATGTAGCTTTCTATAGGTGAAGTAATTTTTAAAATCGGTTCAGTAGTTTTTGAGTCTATTCGTTACAAAAAAACAAATTTTTCCTCTTTATAATATTAGTATAGATATATATATATATAAGAAAACATAAAGATCCAATAATACTGCCTTGAGGAATTCCCCTCTTAATTTTTATAGGGACAGATAAAGCTTCACCTACTCTAATTCTCTGAGTTCTATTTTCTAGAAACAGAGCAACCCATTCAGCCACTCTTTTGTCAAGTCCAATTGCACTCATTTTAGCCATTAGTCTCCCATGATCTACCCTATCAAATGCCTTAGACAGGTAAATCGCCATACAGTCCAATTGACCTCCTGAATCCAGGATATCTGCTATATCTTGCTGGAATCCTACAAGTTGGGCTTCAGTGGAATAACCTTTCCTAACTCCAAACTGCCTTCTATCAAACCAATTATTAATTTTGCAAACATGTCTCATGTAATCAGAAAGAATGCTTTGCCAAAACTTACATACAATGCATGTCAAACTGACTGGCCTGTAATTTTCAGCTTTATGTCTATCACCTTTTCCTTTATATACAGGGGCTAGTATAGCAACTCTCCATTCATTTGGTAAAGTTCCTTCATGCAAACAATAATCAAATAAGTACCTCAGATATTGTACTATATCCCAACCCATTGTCTTTAGTATATGCCCCGAAACTTTATCAATTCCAGCTGCTTTTCTAGTTTCCAACTTTTGTATCTTACTGTAAATGTCTTTGCTGTCATAGGTAAATTTTAATATTTCTTTAGTATTAGTCACCTCCTCTATCTGGACATTATCCTGGTAACCAACAATCTTTACATACTGCTGACTGAATACTTCTGCCTTTTGAAGATCCTCGCATACACACTCCCCTTGTTCATTAATTATTCCTGGAATGTCCTTCTCGGAACCTGTTTCTGCCTTAAAGTACCAATACATACTCTTCCATTTTTCACTAAGATTACTATGGCCATCAATTATGCTTGCCATCATGTTATCCTTAGCTGACTTCTTTGCTAGATTCAATTTCCTAGTAAGTTCCTTCAATTTCTCCTTACTTCAACAGCCATTTCTAACTCTATTTCTTTCCAACCTGCACCTCCTTCTTAGTCTCTTTACTTTCCTGTTATAATATAGTGGATCTTTACCATTCCTTACCACCTTTAAAGGTACAAACCTTCACATTCTTCAACAATTGCTTTAAACCCATTTCAGAGTCTGTTTACATTTTTATTTACCGTTTTCCACCAATCATAGTTACTTATTAAAAACTCCCTCATGCCTGTTTTATCAGCCATATGGTACTGCCTAACAGTCCTAATTTTAATCTCTTCCTTTCTTTCACATTTATTTTAATTACCACAAAAACTGCTTTGTGATCACTAATACCATGTATTACTTTGGTTTCTCTATATAGCTCATCTGGTTTTACCAGCACCACATCCATAATATTCTTCCCTCTAGTTGGTTCCATCACTTTCTGAATCAGCTGCCCTTCCCATATTAACTTATTTGCCATTTGTTGTTCATGCTTCCTGTCATTCACATTACCTTCCCAATTGACATTTGGTAAATTGAGATCACCCGCTACAATCACGTTCCTTTCCTTATCATTTCCCACATAGCTGATTATCTTATCAAATAATTCTGAATCAGCATCTGCGCTACCCTTTCCTGGTCTGTATACTCCAAAGATATCAAGCTATCTATTATCTTTAGAGAATTTCATGTTTTTCATCCTTAACTTTTTCTTAGTACTTCTTTCACGAGAATGAATGCCCCATTCTATCTCTACGATACACCTTCCAGTTCCTTGAGAAAATTTCTGCATCCATTATATCATTTCTGAGCAATGATTCAACTCCTATTACAATATCTGGTAAGTATATATCTATTAAATTACTTAATTCTATTCCTTTCTTTACAATACTTCTGCAGTTGAGCACTAACACTTTTATGTCATCCCTACTTGATTTACAGTTCCCTGTTCCCTTAACACCGCTCCCTAGGCCACCCTGTCTTCCTGAATGTACCTCCCTAAAACCCTTCTATACAAATTTCCTAACTTATATGTACCACTGCAGTTTAAGTGAAGGCCATCTGAGCACAGATCCCTATCCCCTACCCACCCATTAGGATCTAGAAATTTCACTCCCATTTTCCCACATACCCACTCCATAGTCTCATTTAAATCCCCAATCACCTTCCAGTCAGTATCCCTCCTACACACTATTCCACTGATAACAATCTCTGCTTCCTTAAACTTCACCCGTGCTGCATTTACGAGATCCCACACAACCCCAACTATGTTGGTACTTATACCTGCTTGTCTTACGTTGTTAGTACCAACGTGAAACACTACCACCTTCTCCTTTCCCTCCTCCCTCTCTTCTACTTTCCTCAACATCTGCCTTAACCTAATTCCTGGATAACACTCTACCCTGGTACCCTTTCCTCCACACACTTTCCGGACATGTCTAACGATAGAATGCCCCATGACCAGAGCGCCAACCCTACCCACCTCATTTGATTCCCTCCCCTCCTTGTCAGTCCTATCATTCCTGACAGCTGCAGAAGCTACTTCCTCCTCCCTTTTCTCCATCCCATGACCCTGTTCCACCTGTCTTTTCCTATCCACTACTCCACATTTCCCTTTCCTACCTCTTCCCTTTCTCCTACTTCCACACTTCTCGGCAACAGTTCCCTGTTCCTCATCTTCCCTCGGTTGTTCTACCTGCAGTGACTCGTACCGATTTCTCACTGACACCTGTCCTGAATTTTGATCCTGAATGGAGGCCTTAGCCTGCAATCTCCTTCCTCTTAAAACATTAGACCACCTGTCTTCCACAATTCCTCCCTTTCCTTTCCATCCCTCTATTACACCTACTGTATCCTGTACATTGTTTGGAGGCCTACTTTCCTTCCTGTCCTCTGAGAGAATCCTAATTATCTCCCTCATGCTCTCCAACTTCTCCCTCATACTCCGTAATGCCTGGCCACACCCATACTTCCTACACTTGCACTGCTTAGCCATTTTTTACTAAATAATGAAAGAAAAGGAGAAATAAGGTAACTTATTCTGTTCAAAATAAAAATGAAAGGAAAAAATATTGTTTAGGTAGTTTACAAAGATAACACGACAGTAAGTTAATTAATATAGGCTACTACTACCTACAATACTAAATTGTACAATTTTTTTATTCCTACAACATGCTAACACGATGAAAATTGCTGTTAATTACTGGAAACAGAGAATAATACACAAGAATTACACCTAGTGCCTTCCCTCCATTCATCTTCCTCAATCCTACTTTCTCCCATGTTAAAGCTCTTTCCATTTGCAGTACATCTCCTTCCACTTTAATTACTTCATCTCCTGAGATGCCGTTTGGATTTAGCAATTCTTCAAAGTACTCCTTTCACATAACTTTGAGTTACTTATTTTCCTCCTCCTCCTTGCCATCCTTATTCACCATTTTGGCCTAGTCCATCATATCTTTCCTTCTTGTGCTTTTAACCATTCTATATAATACTTTCACTATATTCTTCCACTGTCTTGGTCTACTTTATCATCCCTACCCTTTTTTTTCTTTCTTTCTTGACTGATTATCTTGTCTTGCTTTCACCATCAAGTTTGTAGTCATCATCGTTATTTCCCCTTATCCAGTTCCTGCCAGGTCGGGGTATTTATGGCACTTCTCCATCTTCCTCTTTCCTTCCACCATTCCTCTTCCACAATCTTATCCCAGTCTCAATTTCGTCTTCTTATGCCGCTCTTCACTGATTCAATCCACCTTGTTCTAGGTCTTCCTCTTGCTCTCTTTGCCCTTGCACTTTGTCTCCAGCATCTGTCTTTGAATTCTATTTTCCTCCATCCTCTTCACATGTCCAGACCACCTTAGTTTATTCTTTTCAATTCTCTCATTTAGCTTTTCTAACCCAACTTCCTTCCTAACATCTTCATTTCTCACTCTGTCTTTCCTTGTCTTTCCTATTGTACTTCTTAGGAATTTCATCTCGGTGGCTTGAATTCTACTCTCTTGCCTGCTAGTCAAAGTCCAAGTCTCAGCTGCATAAGTCAGTATGGGCACATAGTAAATTTTGTACATTATATCTTTACTTTTCCTGGGTACTTCTTTGCTCCAAACAAGTTTTCTTACACTTTGGTAGAATGCAGTGCCCTGCTGTACCGTGCTGCTAATCTCCATGTCTGCTCTAGCATTTTACATTCATTCTCTTCCTATGTATTTAAAACTGTCCACAGTTCCCAGACACTGACTTCCAATTTTCACAGTGCCCTTTCCTTGCCTTTTCCCTCTCGACATCACCATAGTCTTGCTTTTATCTGTACTGATTTTTATGCCATATTTCTCAATTTTTTCGTTCAGTACATCTAGTTGTTGTTGCACTTATTTTGCTGTTCTTTTCCCAGATTACATAATCATCTGCAAACAGCAGTCAGTATCTTCATCTCTTTATCTGCATAGGCTTCCTTTGTTTCCTTTACAATTTTGTTCATGACCATAATAAACAAAAGAGGTGACAGCACGCTCCCCTGTCTTAGTCCAGTCTTATTCCTAAACTATTCTGTCTTTCCAACTGGGGTCAGTACCCTACTAACACAGTTGTTGTACAGTACATTGCTTGCACCATTTCTAACATTTCTCTTCCAAGTCTCCTTTTAACCATGGTTTTCCAAACCTTCTCCCTCAGGACACTATGATATGCCTTTTCTATATCTATGAAAGTTGTGACCTGATCCTTTCCATATTCCCAGTTCTTTTCCATCATGCTAAAGATTGGATCCACTGTAGATCTTTCACTCTTGAAGCCATATTGTTCCTCTTGTAACTCTCCTTCAATCTTTCTTCTCATTCTTCTTTCTAATATCCTTTCCAGTATTTTAAATACCTGCAATATAGGTGTGATTGCTCTATAGTTACTACAAACTTTCTTGTCCCCTTTCTTAAACACTCATATTATTATCCCTTTTTTCCAGTTTTCTGGTACACATTTGTGTTTCCACATACACTTTAGTAGTCGGTACAACCATTGCGTACCAACAGGTCCAGCAGCAGTTGCTTTTCCTATCTTCATCTTCTGCACTGCTAACTCCACCTTTAGCATTGTTATTTAATCCTCTGTTGTTGAATCCTCACACTGTTTGTAGTAGTGTTCTAAAAGCACTCTTCTTCTTGTTCACTGTGTCTTCTATTCTATCATTCCACTATGAAGTTTCCTTCCTTTTCTTCTTACTAGTCCTTCCACACTGCTTCTGCTTTCTCTTGGACTTTGTTTCTCAATATTCTCCATTCTTTTTCTGCTTTTTGGTTCATCCATTGGCACGTTGTGTTTTTTTTTTTTTTTTTTTTTTTTTTTTTTTTTTACTGATACCTTTCCCTGGATTTCTCTCCTTTCAGCTCCTATACTTTTATTTTTCTCTCTTGATTTTCTGTCCTTTCTTGTCCTTAGTCTGTCAGGTTCATTACCAGCAGTCAATAACCATTGTTCATGACCTCTGATGGTATTACTGTAATGTTCACAATACCTCTCTTCATCTTGCTGTCAAAAGGCATATAGTTCTCCACCAGCTATCTAGACCAGTGTCAACCGCACGAGGTTATTTTATGGCCCTCTTTCTTTTTGAACCAAGAGTTCCCACCCTACAACTCATTCCTTTTGCAGAGAACCAGCAACCTTTCCTCATTTCTTTATGAACCAAGAGTTTCCAACCAACTCATTCTTTTTGCAGAGAACCAGCAACTTTTTGCCTTCCTCATTTTGACTCCCCGAAGCACATTTTGCATCCTTGTCTTTCTTTGCCAATGCATGCATTCCAAACCCCTGTCACTATCATGTTCTTTCCTTCCTGCTGCTTCTGCATTTCTTCAGAGTCGTCTTTTTCTCATGATATTCAACCTGCTTGTGAAGCACACACTTGTACTTCTTCAGGTTCTTTCCCTTTAGTGATATTTCAACTTTTATCATTCTGTATCCTATTCCCTTTACTTCCTCCTTTAAATTACTATTCCCACTCCATTCTCCATTTCCAATCCTCTTCTTTGTTCTCTCCTACCTTTCCATTTTCAAAAATCCTCGCACACTGATACCATACAGTGACTCTCCAACAGTTCATACCCTCCCTTTTACTTCCTTTCTTGAAGATAGGTACAATTATTCTTTTCTTCCAGGCTTCTGGTGTTTTCTTTCCATCTTGTTTCTGCCAATCTGAACAAATACAATTTCCTTCTTTATATCACATCTGTTATCTGTTTGACCTACCCAGTCAATGTTTTTATATTTAGTGTCCCAATCTGCAGTCTGTTTCCGTTTGAGAGCAACTTAAATTTTTTTTTTTTACTTCTTTTGCTGACACACTACGCCTCACACAGTTGAGTGTTTTCCTATCATGGTGAACTCTCTCAGCCTTTAATAATCCCCTATTTCATCTACTTGCCTTTGCTAGCAGAATCTAGTGTTTACAGTGCCCTATGTCTTTGGTATAGGCTAGACCGAATTTGTTACTTCTCTTGATATGTCTCAGTCTCATTCTTGGCTTCGACAATATGAAACTGACTGAGGTATGAGTGAGGTTAGTAGCACCTTTCCTTATGCAGCCAGTCCCTGTTATGAATGGTGTGAAAATGTTGCTTATAGGGTTGATTGGTACGTGCATTTCAGTGGGTGTGGCAGACTGATATGTGATAGCATCTTCTGGCTCGATGAGGAAAGCAATGGGACACTACCTGATTCCCCATGTACACCTCTTTAGCGACACCTAGGCAATCTATGAGAGCTGATGGTAGAGCTGTTGCATCAATCAATCAATCAATCAATCAATCAATCAATCAATCAATCAATCAATCAATCAATCAGTGAACAAACAAAACCCCATGGCGCAACAGTCCCGAAGGGCCATTGCCTACCAAGCAAACGGTGCTCAACCCAAAGGCTTGCAGATTACGAGGTATCGTGTGGTCGGCGATAAATTATCTCGGCCATTTCGTGGCTTTCTAGACCGGGGACGCCACATCTCCATCAGATGGCTCCTCAATTGTAATCACGTAGGCTGAGTGGACCTCGAACCATCCCTCAGATCCAATTAAAAATCCCTTTCCTGGCCAGGAATCGAACCTGGGGCCTCTGGATAAGAGTCAGGCATGCTAGCCCTTACACCGTGAGACAGACTCAGTCAATGAACACTGATCCACATTTAGGGTTGTCACACAGGTGACAAATTCCCTATCAGTTCTTTACATAGTATTTCCTTAAATGATTTCAAAGAAGTTGGATCCAGCCTGTATACTCACGGTATATGTACACTTCATCTATAAAGCAGTAGGTGCATTTTATACTTGCTTCCAAGTGTTGAATAAGGTCACTCCTTTAGATTACAGATGCCTTTGCTGTCATTTCACTCAAGTAAACACTGCTAGATGAAGATAGTTTTTCTGTTTTGTCTCCCATTGAAACGGTAAGTCCTTTCCCACTGTCCAAACTATTGACCATCTACAAAATATGTTAAATTAAAAAATAAGGACTTCCTTCAATATGTAATTGAAGTACTTTTGCTTGCAGCCTAGATGAGAAAAAATGAAATAATGCAGTAAACTATATCTTCATATTCACAATGTGGATTGAGCGATGTTGTGTAGTTGTAAGCTTGCATTCAGAAGATGGTGGGTTTGAATCTTCCCAGTCTTAGCCCCTTCCTATCTCAGTGTTGCTGAAAACCTACGTGTAGCAGTTGGAGAACAGTGAATTACCATGTAAGAATACGTGGATAGAGAACACACAAAAGAAAGATGTGGGCTGCAGCCTTCGTCAGTGGAGGATAGAGTAAGAATAACATTAGTGTCTTAAAGGGAGGGGGAGATACAATCCTATATGGGAAAAGTAAAAGGAAAAAGTAATTGGTCTAAATTACAGTTACTTGAGAAATATTTTGCTCGGTTACAATTACAAATTACTCTTTCAAGTACTCAGTAAAATTTCAAATACTTCACATCTTAAAGAAATCACCAACATTCTTTTTGCATAGGGCTGGAATGACACAAAGGTTTTTAATGAAGGAGATATTACTTCATTTTGAGTTTTTTAGCACAGAGTCATTAACCTTTTCACTGCCGAGTTTTGATGATTCAGGCGAACCCTCTGGGCCGGGTTTTTAAAAAAAAGGAAGAAGCATTTTTACAGATAAAATTTTACTGATAATATTAATGGAATGCATATCGTCCCCTTAGCTCCGCAGCCCAATACGAGGTCGGAAATGAAATGAGATTATATTTTACAGCATATTTTTACGGCCGGAGGCCCTTCCTTATGCAAACCTCAGTTGAGAAGATAATGAATATGAAATGAATGATGGTGAATGAAACTGGGTATGGAAGTGGAAGGAATCGGCTGTGGTTTATAAATAGGAACTGTCGTGCTTGGGAGAGCAAAAGGGAAACAAAAAAAAAAAAAAAACATTCTCAGGACAACTGATGGTGGGGTTTGAACCCACTTGCCTGCCGAATGCAGAGCTTGGCTCCATAGCCATAGAATGTTAACATGCATGGCCACGCTGCTTAGTAATAATACTATATTACTGAAGTATAAAATTGTTGATCCAGGAACTGGTATTATCAAAATCATTAACATTTGGGGAACAATTATCTGAAGCGGGGGTGACAATTCTGCATCAGATTCATCTTTACTATTTTGTCTCCCACTTTCTTGTAGTTCAGTATTGCCCCCTATACCCTATTCTCCATCTTATTATCAAAATATATCTCTCCAGAATCACTATTTATGAGGAAACATTCAATTTCTTTGTCAACAAGAGATGAATGTATACTTCAAAACGTCATGATGGCTACACGTTAGCGGGAAAGATGTTCCACTCCAGTGAAGCTGATATAACATCAGATTGCTTTCAAAACACACAAAATGGAGTGGTATATCTGCCTTACAGAACTTCTTTGAGCATTCCCACGGAATTTCACAACATGACTCTATATACCGTTCATGTATGAGATCGGTGAAGTACACACTGCGCCAAAACGTATATATCCGGGTTTGGCAGACGAGGCACGGCATTCAATAACGGATATATACGGGATTGGCGTTGAATGGGTTAAGTGACTGTCAGTAAATGAGACTAAGCATGTTACCATGGAACTTTCAAACTGATCTTTTCTCATAATTTTGATTTTGGTTACCGGTAGTGAATTGTCGCATTTCAAATAACTTGCCATTTATACAATTATTTTCTTCTTCTTCTTCTCTTCTTTTTTTCTTCTTCTTCTTCTTCGTCGTCGTCCTCTTCCTACTGTTTTCCCACTGGTGCAGGGTCTGCTATTTTGATCTTGGCTCGCTATTTTGAATGATCTTGGTCATCGTGTGGTCTTAAGTTGAGAGTCTTTATATCAGTATTTACTGCGTTGTGTCAGTACTGCTTTGAACGTCCAAATGGATGTTGCCCATTAATTTCAACGGTGTGGATGAAATTGGCTACTGTTCCAGGTGCAGCATGCAGGACCGTAACCATACCATTGAAGAAATTTTTCCTGTGGCTTCTCAGTGATGGGTGCGATGCCTATTTGCTGGCGAACGGTGTCGTTTTTGACATTATGCAGGAGTGTTATATCCATCGGCCAATGGAGCATACGCGTTCCCATGTCGTGTAATTGGCACTCTGTAGCTTTTTCAGCTGGTTGACATTCAACACCGCCTAAAGCAACAGGATGTACTACCGTGCAGTATGTTTTGGACTTCAGACGTAGTGGCGTCCTTCTGCTGCAGAGTATACCTGTGACTTCCTCCATCTTATCCACGCTGCCCTTATCCTACTTTGCACTTCATCACATATCCTGCTATCATTCTGTTGGTGAGATCCTAGATACCTGAAGCACACAGTCTTTGTTAAGGTCTCTCCATCAACTTGGATGGAGCCATTGCTTGGGATGGTTTCCAGGTATTCAGTCTTCTTTTTGTTCACTATAAGTCCGTATTGTGAGAGATGGCTGTTGCATCCTTCAGATTGACGCTGCAGGCCTCTTCTGGTGGTATCAGCAAGTGCAACATTATATATTGTCCCCTTTTCCGGGGTCGCTCAGTCTGCGGAGCGAGAGTCCCAAAGGGTGGAACGTTCGCAGGGCCAACTTTACTATTTTGGGACAGACCTTAAGAAATTTTTAATTTGCAGGGCTATAGGTGACTGGATAGGTGACAGCATGAGAAAAGAAATCGAAACAAAATAACAATAACATTTATTAAATGAATAACAATCTGGACATGCAGATGAGAAAAGAAAAAATCTATTTGCACCAATATAACTCAAATTGACTGCTTCTGATCTGTAATGTAAACATATGTACACTGCATGCTTATGGGATCCATTCGTTACAAGCCATCTTTATTTAACCACCTTGTCCGAAACCATGCTTCAGGTCAAAATCATTGATTTACGGAACTGTAACATTGAACCAATTATAATGTTAGGGACAATGTCATTATGACCAATATTGCTACATTAGATCATTAAATTGTACAATATTCCCTTGATGAATTAATTCTTTACCAATTTTACTGTTCCTTTGTACAAGTTCTGGTCAAATCCCCATCAATTAATTCTCTAAATCACCATGACTCTTTGGAAAATCTATTGATTAATTTTCTGGAAATTTCCTTTACAAATCTTCGGGAAATTCTTTCACCAATACTTAGGAAAATCGCTTACTAATACTTGGAAAATCTTTGAACATTATCGTAAGAAGATCCTTTAACATTTACTTCGTAAATTCTTTACAATTCCATTGGAAAATTCTTTTAACATTTCATTGGAAAATTCTTTGGCAAGTTTCCCCTCCTTCTCAGATTATGCTCGACTGTATTATTTTATTGAAAATTTAAAACAATCATTCACTTACTAATTTTACTGTGGATAGATAGCATAGTATCGCGTAGTGAAACGTGCAACAAATGGAAACACAACTCCACATGACAATAAACCACATGAAAAATCATCAAAAGGAATGTCACTCTTGAATCACATGGATAAGCTGTCACTCAATTATACAATCTCCCCCAATTATTTATCAGCAGGTTTTATCATAGTATCAAGATTATTATTATTATTATTATTATTATTATTATTATTATTATTATATTATTATTATGTCTCCCTTCAGAATTAGGTTGAAGACCCTCGCATTATTTGTAGATAAGAGCAATGAATCACCATGACACACAATGAATGACCAAACTAGGATGAATAAAAAAAGAAACACTCATCACCACCATCAGTTAGGGAATCATCAAAGAATGCACTCGTATAACCTCATGGAAAAGAATTATTGAATCTTTACTTTACACAATATAAGTTGTTGAGCTCGAATCTGTCAAAGAAGCTGAGTACAAGAGTAAATCTACTGCATAAACTAGCGGGCAGCAACTGGGGTGCAGATGCAAACACTCTTCGCACTGCTTCACTTTCTCTAGTATACTCGGCTGGTGAGTACTGCGCTCCTGTGTGGGAAAACAGCGTACATTCGAGCAAGATTGACGTACAGCTCAATGAAACCATGAGAGTTGTTACTGGTACAGTGAGGTCGACTCCTACTCAGTGGCTGCCTGTTTTAGCAAACATTGCTCCTCCAGATCTGAGGAGAAAAGCAGCAAAAGTACAGTTGCTCAAGAAGACCTTTGCACACAGGAACTCACTTTTGTTCAATGCCTTACGAGATCCAACTGTGATGAGGTTAAAATCCAGGAATCCACTCTGGACTGATCTACACTCCTATGATAAATTCAGTGTAACAGCAGAATGGAGACAGCGATGGGAACAATGTCCACCCACTAACGCCTTTCTGATTAATGACCCAACGAAGAAAGTGCCAAGTTTCGATCTTCCTCGACATGAGTGGTCAAAACTCAACCGTTTCAGAACAGGCCACGGCAGGTGCCGATATATGATCAAAAAGTGGGGATATTGTGAAAGTGCTGCGTGTGAGTGTGGTGCTGAGAAGCAGACATTGCTTCATGTTGTTGAGAGCTGTCCACTGTCAGCATTTAAGGACGGTTTACGGACTCTGCATGAATTGACACCAAGTGCAGTGGACTGGTTGTCAAAGCTGGACATTCTAGTTTAATTACCTCTATATTTTAATGTGTATGTTAATTGTATATTTTTACAGATTATGCTTGTAAATGCCATACGATAATAATAATAATACCATAAATCACAATGTCCTAACGACTAACATGTACCCTAGCGGTCATCATATAGTCTATTATTATCATGAAAATTAATCATCACAATCGTTGCTCACATTTAACTCTCAACAACCACTTTAAATTGTTCCGACTCATTATTATTATATCCATGATTATTATTCCTAAAACGCATCATCTCGATGAGCTGCCTACTGTCCACAGCTATCACCTTCCCTTCTAATGTCAGAATTACTTCACAAGTCATTCTCTACCAATGCTTCGATTAAGTCATTGCTTTAATATAATCCGATACTTTATTATTATCATCATGATTTTTAATGGTCACACATCATCATCATCATCATCATCATCATTATTATTATTATTATTATTATTATTATTATTATTATTATTATTGTTGTTGTTGTTGTTGTTGTTATTATCCTTCATTCCCCCGTAATCCATTTCGAAGACCTTACTTACACGTAACCTCGTGAAATTCACTAACAACTGGGGTTATCAATCACTGAATCCACACAGCAATACTCCAAGAAATCAACAAAATGAAATTGCATCAATAAATCAATGACTACTCTACCATCACCACAATTTAAATACTACATCTCTAACTAATCTACGTTTCATTATATAAGAATACAATCCAACTAGCAACCTACTGAAAGAAAGGAAAATGTGACAAGAGTACTTATTATTCCGATGTAAATCTCCGGCGTCTTGAATATAGATGTAGATGTAGGTTTCTCCTCCAGATTATGGTGGATTGTAGATGAACAAATTCATCGTGCTGGCTCACACACACGTCGGCTTAACACATCAGGATTCCTATGCAGTCAAATAGCGTAGAATCACTCCAGTGGTGTTTTAGAGTTCCCCAGAATTTCCTTCTTGGTCGGTCCATGATGACGACTGGCCTTCGTCGATGTTGCTGAAACTAAAACTTTATATTAAAATTTCATCCACACTCGTTGAAGACTAACAGTTTGCCTTACAATACCTAACTGGTGCAATGATGTACAATGTGGTTCAATCCTGCAGAAAGCTTCAAATCTTGACCTCATTTATCAGTTTAGAGCACTTCATTGAGTTGTCATAATCTCGAATAGTCCACTATGTTACTGTTGAAAACGATGTTCCTAGGCTGGATTCACTCTCGAAGTTTCCTTTTCAATGATTATCTTCCCTCATAATACCTAATAGAATATTCCATAAGTTTCTATGGCAAAACTCGACGTAACGTCTTGTAGTGACTGTCCGTGGTTTAGAAACTTTCTCCCAGGCAAATGTACTGCAATGAGATATCGCACTAGGCTGATCCATCTGAACAGAAAATTAAATTAGCACTCTCAAATACCATAATCGTTGTGTAGTACCATCTCATAGTCAACTGATTTCTTCAACAGCTTTAGCAGTGACTATCGTACTCAGTCTGTCTCTCAGCCTTATGAAAAAAAAACCACTGTTCGTCTTCCTTCCAGAATGATTCTCTGACTATAGAACAGCTTCACTAATTCTCATTGTTCGACAGCTATTCTATAACGTGATTCGTTATTCCAAATTTGGAGCAGATTTTTCTCGAATCTCACTCACCTTCGTCTCCGGCACTTGCTATGTGACGTAAACCTTACGACGTATGATGTCCTTGACCGCCTGACACAGTCTCCTTTCACCAGCAGCGGAACGGCCAGGTAACCTGCTGATGCTCATTCGCGCGTAGACCCATGTTACATTATAAGAATTGAACCATCCTCTCTAAATCCAATAAAATACCATTTGCAATTTTTTTATTTTTTATTTTTTTTTCTATTGGCTTTACGTCGCACTGACACAGGTAGGTCTTATGGCGATGATGGGACAGGAAAGGGCTGGGAAGGAAGCGGCCGTGGCCTTAAGGTACAGCCCCAGCATTTGCCTGGTGTGAAAATGGGAAACCACGGAAAACCATCTTCAGGGCTGCCGACAGTGGGATTCGAACCTACTATCTCCCGAATACTGGATACTGCCTGCAGTTAAGCAACTGCAACTATCGAGCTCGGTAAATACCATTTGGATGGGTACAGTATATACAGAATAAAATAAGAGTTTTATCTGTACATTGCTCAGAATTTATAAATAATGTATTTCTGTATTGGTCGTGTCCACAGTAACAAGAAAATGCACTTTTTAATTGTCCATAATTTCTGTCTGTCTGTCTGTCTGTCTGTCTGTCTGTCTGTCTGTCTGTCTGTCAGTTTGTCTGTCTGCACGCGCATCACGAGAAAACGGCTGAAGAGAATTGAATGAAAATCAGTATGTAAAGTTGGGGAATAAATCGCTACAAAATAGGCCACAAATAATTTTATTCACACTGAGTGGAGGCCTAAAATTTAAGATAATTTATGTCTGAAACATTTTTACCTTGTCGGCTGTAATAAGAGATATTCTTGAACTCGGATTTTTTCGCTAAGTCCGTATCAGCACTGAGTCACAAGAAAATGGTTAAATAGAATTTAATGAATATCAGTTGGGGAATAAGGAACTATAGTCTATGTTATAAATAATTCTATAAGATGCCATAATGTCACAGAGCCGGAAGAATACTAAATGTGAAGGCCTACAATATAGAAAGCTCATAAAATTGATCAACAATAACAAAGAAAAGAAGTTGGTGATGTTCAATCAGTACTTCATACCAATCTTAACCTATGGTATTGAAACCTGCACCCTCACTAACAAAGACTCATCAAGGTTGCAGGCATCCGAGGTGAAGTTCCTTAGGTCCACAATTCAAAAAACCAAACTGGACAAGTTGAGGAACGATGTGGTTAGGAAAGAAGCTGGGATTGTTACATCATTATTAGATCGGATCAGCACAGACTGAGGTGGTTTGGGCATGTAAGGTGGATGGAACCAACAAGGACAGCATATGTTAACTTGGGACATGTGGCAGGGAAACGGATGGTGGAAAGACCAAGAACCCACTGGATGGACATTGCAGATCGAGGATGGACACTGGAGGACATTATTAACAATAGAACGTGTCTCAATAAGACAGAATGGAAGAGGCTCACCAACATTACCTGGGAAACTGGAACTGTAAAATGATGATGATGAATAATATTACATTGACCATTGTTTGTTGTGATGTGTTTTCTGCTGCCACTCATCTCTCATAGATGGGATTACTGCTGTGTACCGAGTATAATAGCCTGCCTGAATATTGGCGGAAAGTAGCTGGGAGTTAGATTTCTCTCTTCTTTAGCAAGCCATTCCTTTCCTCTGGTTCATAAATTTACTGATACTAATGGTACGTAACACACTGGTTCATCATAGCATTCCCGCTATTCAATCCCTATTCTTGAGGCACTGATTAGAATGAGCAGTGTGAACTCTTAATGGAATAATGGTAGAGGAGTGTTCGCGGCTGTCTGCGGCCTGGTCATTCACTGGAATTTTGGACTGTTGGATCGGCACCGTAGTACGGTTCGTTAAAAGTAAGAAAATGTGCGGTTTCTCATTTGATTGAATATTTTGTTAAGTAAGTCGGATGAAAGAGCGGTCCCGAACTGCTATATCCGCGTGCGCTGGTGTTATGGTTAGCCATACCCACATACAATGTTCCACAAAAATATTGCTCCTTAGTACATCTATGAAAAAGTCTGTGATACCAGTGAAGGACAATATCAGTTCAATATGGCTATTCATCAGTGATTGTGTGAGAGTGCTATACAAAATACAATATACTGGTAATCATCGATTTATATTTAAGGCTGCCTGAGAGGTGTAGCTTACTGCTAGGTAGCCTGTACTATTCCTCATGAATCTGGCTATCTATTTATTTATTTATTTATTTATTTATTTATTTATTCATTTATTTATTTATGTCAATAGTACATTATAGATTACAGATGAATATTACAAAATGAAATAAAATATTGAAATTACAATAATTACATAAAATTATACAGTTATTTACAAAATATTAGCCCAGAATTTGGCCACATTAACAGAACTGACACTGGCCTGTGCTAGATCAAGTTCTGTGCAATTAATAAGGTGCTTTGTCATTGTACCATGCCACATTCGCATTCACATAGGGAGTGATCCTCCTTCAGGAGGCCCTATTTCTTCGTATTGTCCTTGGATGTTCCAGCGCTTGCTCTTAAGTCTGTTCAGTGCCTTCCATGTAGTTCAGGTTTCTTCATGACCAGGGGGCAGCTTTTTCTCCAATTTTAAGCGTTCTGGATAAAAAGGGATCTTCTGATTCCAGAGTAGATGTCTGGTCTTCTTTGCATCTACACTCGTGGGGGATGAGGAGTGCATAAAACTGTTCCTGGACTTCAATCTAGTTGATGGTAGTTTGTGTCCATGCAGGGGGTGGGCTGAGCTGGTAGAAGCCCTTAACCTCTCCACATTTGCAGTGCAAGGGAGTACAGTTTGTCTGAAGGTGTTGGTATCAGACATCCTGTAATATGTCTGCATGTTTCATTCAGGGCGACATCGACCTTTTTGGCATGTGTAGATTTATACCAAACAAGACTCGCATATTCCCCTGCTGAGTAACAACAAAGTGCTAAGGCTGTTGTCCTTACCGTATGAAGATGGGCAGCCCACTTTGAACCTGTCACTTTTCGGAGCAGGGAGTTCCGTGAGGAGACCTTTGCTTTGATGTATGAACAGTGCTTCCTGTTAGAGAACGAACCGAAGTAACACCCAAGTACTTAGGTGTGTAATTATGTTCTAGAATTTTGCCCTTCCACTTCACTTGTGCTTCCTTGAGGCTTGTTTGTTCTTCAGATGGAAAGCACATACTTGAGTTTTTGATGGATTTGGTTTGAGACTATTGGTCTCATAGCAGCGAGACAAAATATCCAATGTTGAAGTGAGATTGTTTTCTACTCTTTCAAAGCATTCACTCTGAGTAGCCAAGACCAGATCATCAGCCTATAAGAAGCTTTTAGTATGAGGTGAATGTGCCTGGTCATTGGTATGTATATATTGAAAAGAAGGTAGCTAGCACACTTCCTTGAGGAAGACCATTCTTTTGATTTCTCCATCGACTTCACTGACCCTGAAAGTCAACAAAGAATCGTCGATTCTGTAAAAGGGCGGCAACAATTCTGGTAAGCTTGAAATCCTTCATAAGGCTGTACAGTTTTTGTAATGTGATTTGATGTTGTACGGTGTCGTCGGCACAAGAAAGGTCTACAAATGCTACTCCTGTGCTTTTTCGGGATTGAAAACCATCTTCTATATACTGTGTTAGGTTTACTACTTGTGCAGTGCAGTTCATGACTGATCTAAAACCAGCTTGCTCTGGGATTAACAAAGGCTCCACAGATGGTGCAAGGCGGTTAAGAAGCATCCTTTCAGAGATCTTGTAGAGGTGACACTGACATCGCTGATGAAGGGAATGGATGATTTTCCCGAAATGTGTATTTTACATTAATAATTTTCTATCATTATAAGGTGTATTGATAAGGTCGACTCAAAATAAAACTTTAATAGATTCAAAGTGAGATGGGTCAAAAGTTCTTTCAGTCATTAGGATCCTTGCCGGGTTTAAGGATAGCAACTACTCTGGCCTTCCTCCAGATTTTTGGAACGAGACAGTGCTCCAAGCAGTTATTGAAGGGTTGGAGTATCCATTCTTTGGTAGCATTACCAAAATGTTTAATTTGCTCTATAAGAATGTTGTCTAGACCAGGTGCTTTACTCTTGCACATCTTGATGGCATTTTCCAGTTCTCTGAAAACAAAAGGTTTGGATATTTCACAGGTTTCATCTTCAATGTTTCTTAGAAATTTTGGTGGTCTAGCTCTGCATTTAACTTTGCCATTCAACAAGAGCTGATAGGCGACTTTATTTGGGGTTACATTATAATGAACAGATGCCTTGGTGGAGTCATTGTTCAAATGTTTTAGTAGTCTCCAGGCTTTCATGCTGCTCTGCAACATATCCAATTCTCTCATCAAATTAATTCAACGTCCCTTTTTCAATTTACCAACAGTCTCTATCAGTTTATGGCCATCTTGTATTTTTTCTTCACTGAAAGGATCCACTTCAAAAAGCAAAATGTAGTTTTCCAGATCTTTTACTGCACAAGGATCTAAACCTTGTATGTACTGTGTTCTGCAGCTACGTGGGATTGACTTGCGCGAACATTTCTCGATAGCATCAGTGAACTTACATATGATTGTGGACTTGGATCAGTGTTTATGATCGTTTCATCTACACTCTTGGTGAAGTTATCCCAGTCAGCTTTCTGAAAATTGTATCTTCTTTGAAAAGGTAACTGTTATTTTAGGTCAAACCGCTGAGAACACCTGACACCTAATTGGTCTGTGCTGAGTATGAGGATATGGTATGAGTAGCAAAAAATAGTAAGAGCTCAGGATTGAATCTGCGTCTCCATCTGCCACAATTGAAGGAGGGTGGAAGCTTGCTGTCGTGTATTAAAGACATGTGATTAATTTCTGCCCAATTTGTAACAACTAGTCCATCTTCGTTGTCATCTTTATATCCCCAAATGTAGCTATGGCTATTGAAGTCACCCATAACAAAATGGATCTTACTTCCTTGAACATTAACGTGCTGGGAGCAGTGAAATGGAACATTTGGTGGTTTATAAACTGACATTATCATGCAGCTGGATAATTCTATTGATATCACTTCTATATTATCATGTTCAGAAATGGAGGTTGATATTATATTGAGTTTAGGGCTTGCAAAAATGGCACTGCCATATTTTCCATGAGGTCTCTCAGTGACAAGTCCCATTCCTTGTACTTTTGGTTGGTTTTGTGTACTGCTTCTGTGAGTTTCCTGAACACAAAGAACGTCACATGTGTGAGAGAGGCACATTTGCTGTAATATGGCCTCTTTGTTCAATGTCATGCCCTGTATGTTTACTGACAGGATTGTTAGCTTTGGTCCTGAAAAGGACCCTTTGAAATATTTGTTAACCATACCGAGGTTGTAATATTGCTACTGGAGAAAGAGAATCAGCCATCTAGTAAAAGTCATAGGTCGTAGTCCATTGCCCTGGAGACTCCTGGGTGTATGACAATATCACATGTAAATACACCCTTCTGGGAGGTTTCTCTCATGTCCCCCATCATTATTATATGAGTGAAGAAAAGTAACAACCTAGTTCAAATTGATCCATTTAGAGTTGAGAGATTGAAAGTGTATGTGAATTCACATAACAAACTTGTACAATGGGCTTTTATTTGTTACAGGTCATGTGGAGGTTGTGGACATGAAGGTTACTGTGTGCCGGGATGCGGCGAAGGGGAAATGTGTACGCCCGCTATGTAAATACTACCACATCCCCATCGCACTGCCCCCGGCTAGTGAGATGGCACAGCTGACAACCAACATGCGTAGCCAACAAGTATTTGGTTTTAATTCCTAGTTTACAGACAAGTCTGTTTCTCACTTGCTCTTTAAAGAGATTTATTTTTTATTTTTTTGTTGTTTGAAAAACAAATTGAACTTGTTTATTATAATGTTTATATAATTATTATAATGTCATGAAATGACACAAAATATATTGATTTATGATGTTAATTTTACGTTATATAAAGTTATTAAGTAGCAGGTTGCCGTGGCAATGTGAATGTGGAGTGTGCATGGTGGGCTCTGCTCAGGTCCACAAAACATGAAGGATGGCAAGGTTTTTATACTGATTGTCCTAGTTTCTTTTGTATTATATAAAAAAAACTCCCTTGT
The DNA here is from genome assembly GCF_040414725.1 of Anabrus simplex. Lineage (NCBI taxonomy): Eukaryota > Metazoa > Arthropoda > Insecta > Orthoptera > Tettigoniidae > Anabrus > Anabrus simplex. The sequence continues at coordinate 315,642,538 of NC_090271.1, forward strand.
AAAGGGTTGATTGACAAAACACTTGTTTTGTATCGTTCCCTAAGTAGGTTAGTGCTCCTAGGTCTTGAGAATGCCCCCGGCGTCGCAAGAGAGAGAGGTGCAAGTGAGATAGATGGGGATTATCAGCACTGACATGTTACAGACTGAGTCACCCACCATTCTGCAAAGAAGAAGAAGAAATTTATTATTTGTTATAACATTAGCGTGCGTCGTGATATGGCTTGGCAGCCCACATAGTATATTCTAAAAACTAATTGCATGTAAACTTAACTTCTGTATTGTTATAAGATGTCCAGAAAAGGAAATCTCTCATATGATTATTTAAATTTCTGTGGTACTACTACATGTGTGAACATCATTGCCAGGGAATTGTCACTGCCATGATGTTATGGAAGTATAAACTGTGAGTTCCTGCCAAACCATAGACACACAAACAGAAAAATAAAAAAAATCCTGATTGGTTCTAGTCAAATGAGTGATTGTAACTCAGTCTCTAACTGGTGTTCTGTCCTTAGAGGCTGTGACAAAACGTATTTGGATGTTTCCCTTACAAACGTACATAGTGCAAGCAGGACCAAAGAGCCTCGCAAGAATGAAAGTAAAGAAATCTGGAGGTCTTCTTTGCACTAAACTTGTACTGTACTCCGTGATATCTCTCAGACGAAAGAAGTGCCACATTTTTTTAAAACTGAAGTAAATGTTCCTGTACAGCATTTAAGAATCCAAGTTAGGTCAGGGCAAAGGTTTTTTCTTCTTAGCAGGCTCGATTGTGTGTTGTTTTGGTTGGATTCTGTCGGTTAACAGTCAAGTTGCCAAACCTCAGTGAGTTGGTGTTTGGTATTAAAGGGCAAGATAAAAATGAATTATTGTAAATATGTAAACACACCCACGGTTTGTTGTAAAATGAATGTGATAATGAATTATTTGAGAAGGGTATTATACTGTAATTAGAATGTAAACTGTAGGTTCATCTTGTTTTTAAAGAATTATATTGTTTATATTTGTCTTAATTCATTATTAGGGAGTTGGACTTCATGAAAGCTGCAGTCATCTTCTCATCAGATGAATGTCAGAATTGGTGTTGTTAAGAACAAAACGTGTTATGTATATAGATTTATGAGAAGATGCGTGGTATCAAGGACAAGTTTTAAGAAGTGGATGTTACTTTTATTCAGGAGTTAGAAATAGTGACTATTGAAAATTTAGGCCATGTTGTTAAGCAAAAATCTTTCCCTTTAATACCAAGATTTCGAAGAGTGAGCTTCCAGAATTGACTGTAGTCAAGGGTCTAGGCAGCATTTTTACGGAAGAGTTCCGGCAGAGCAGGGTTAGCTTGAGATGCTGCTTGCTAGCTTCTAGGTGTCACCACGTTTATAGGCTTTGATTGCTTCTTTTAATGCCTAAGAAACAGGATTGCGAGTTCGTACATCGCAGGCTTTTTGTCCACAGTTAGAAAAATAAATTTCCAGCACCGGCTGCCCCTGGAAGTGGTGTGGCAATGAGGTAATCGGGCCTGGAGAGAACCCCCCCTTCCCTCCCCCTCCCAACCACCTTTCACTGCAGCTTACTGGGAAACAAAGCACTTCCATTCTTGCTCTCCACAGCAAATGATTCATCATGATGACTGCTCCCACCCTGTTAGGAACCAGGCATGTCAGGTCCTGCACCTCCACTAACTGATGACATAAGGTTGCTATCATAGAGTTTATAACGTAGTTGTACATTAGCATTGTATCCACGTAACATGTAACGTGACAAAGTAGATAATGTAATCCCTCAGTAATTATTTAAATAGTTAAAAAAATCACTTATGCATTCATTCAAGAATGGACATGCTTTGTTTGAAGCAATATATACCCTTGCATTTTACATTGCATGTATCCTATTACTTGAGTGTGATGATGTAGTTGTTAGCTTTCTTTCTGTATGCTTAGATCCTATAATTGACCTGGCGTTTAGTTTTGGCTGCGAGCCTTGTACAGTGCAGTGCATGCATGCATGCTTAGACTGCTTTTGAGGACAGAGTCTCTAGAGATCTCATAGCTATTCAAAACTACACTTCCTAGGCTATCATCGGTATATTCAGTAAATTTAGAGATATATTTTAATGTGCTTGTTAACTCCACTGGAAATTGGTAGATAATCAATTTGTCTACTTTGTGCATCATTCACTAGATAAGTATAGAAGTTTTTATCATAATTATTTTGGGTGAAAATATATGTTGGATACATATATAATAAAATATGAAATTATAAGCTACTTAAAAGAAGTATCTTCACTTTCCAGTGGATTCAAAAAAGAGGGGATCTTTTCAAGGGACAATATTTGAATACTCTGTTCTTTGTTTATGAAAATGTTAAGTTCCTAAGGCTGTGCAAGGTTGATATATGTATTTGTCAATTACATGTACAGAGCAGCACTGTCTGCCTTCTACTGCTGCAAGGACTGGGGGCCTCAGGCTAATCTACTGCCTGCTACAATTTTCCACTCTCTCTGCTCTCTCATATAGATATAATATGCATTTTGAGAAGATCCCTTCTCGTTTGATAAGTGATGATTTTTAATGTCCACTCACCACTACGTCTTGGTGGTCTGTCATTCTGAGCATAGATCACACAAGCTTAGATTAATCACATCCTACAGAAGGAAAAGAAAAGGATTGTACACCACAATTTGTACATAATGGAAATATAGAGAGTAAGTTTTTGTGACATTTTTGCTTTTGTCAGGCTTTGTGGCAACCCTGCAAGCGGCTTGTTTAGGTCATGCATATTTTAGTTCCCCCTTCCGAGCCTCGACTAACAAACATTCACCCCGCATAGTCCATTGGGCTCTCCAGTGGCGTCATGTGTTCTTTGGAACTCTGGGGCATCACAATGTTTAGGGGAGAACCTTTCTTACAATTTATGCTGGGAATAACTCAATATGTGAGAATTCAATTCACCTTCTTCAGACTTTGAAGTTACATCATCTTAATAACTTATTGCTTGTTTACTAACTTCTTGGCACTGAGAACTGTACTCGAAGTTGTTTCTATTTAAGTGAATGTATAAACAGTCTGTAGCTGAAGTTAGGCCAGGGGTCATCGGGAATGAACGCAGGGTGGTCAGGAACCGCTGTAATGATGTAACAGTTCAGTTTAGAAACTTTATGGGAATAATTTTATTTTGATAAAATATGTATTTAATGATAACTCACTGGCTGCACAGTACTGCTGCTATCTAATACTGGGATTCCAAGAAATTAATCAATTTGTGTGGATGTACAAGCAGGCATCTTGCTGGAACTGAATATATGTAGGATAGTAAATTAATTTAGAAAATTAAGGATATTGGTAAAACAAGAGCTATTCAGCAATAGTCGTGCAAACCATTTATGTGTCCAAGGGTAGGATGGGTTACTGCAGTCCTAATGTCATAATATAAAAGTCCTTATAGCTGTTGGCTTGGATGAAAGGGGGAGGGGGGAAATCTTGGCACTAGCCCTGGACAATTTGAAGAGCACGAGACGTCACTGGGGCTCTCAAATCGCCCTGGACTGGAAGGAGATGTGCATGTTTTTAACTCCACATAGCTAAAGCATAATTCCCCCCTTGACTATAAGTAATCAAGGCCTGTTTCCCACTCTTTCACTTATCTTGTAGGCTGGCTGTCTTTGAGTCCAGTGTACTGTATCTAGTTGAATCTATTTTTGAAGATCAGATGAGAATGAAAGCATGAGTCACTTTTGAGAAAAGAGGATCTCACATAGGACATGACAGTGGCTCAGTATTTTTTCATTTTATCAATAATTTTGTGATATTTTAGTAATGATTGTTATTTAAGTCTCACTATAACCATTACTTGTACCTTGTTATGTTATTGTTAGACTTTACAGTTCACATTAGCTTATTCAGGAATGAGGAGAAAACTGAACACAGGCATAATAATAATAAAATAATAATATGTTATATTTTAAATTACTTATAATATTCAAGTAACATGACATAAAGGAGAAATCCCAGGTTTTCTCCTTGTTGTTGAATAGCTTGTATAAATAAATTAGGTGTGGGAATGTGTAAGACACATAAAGACACCTATACTCTCTGTAGAAGTTAATATCTGCAATTGAGTGGATAGTTACACCAAAACTCCAAAATGCCTTTATTTTTTAATGAAGTTATTTATAAGAGTGTAATGAAATCTTTCAAGATATTTACCACAGGAGGTGAATACAATACAATTAAGTGAAAACCTGTTTGTTTTACTGATTGTGCCAAGGGAGGGATGGGAGGGGGGAAGGGGGTAGGGTGTGAGTATGGAAATACTCTCATGTCGGAAGTGATTTAGAGTGTAGAATGTACCTATACACCAGTACTGTGAAATATTAAGTGACTCATTTTTATGGCTTTAACTGAGGCCTGTTTGAAGGTTATTCTTAGGTGTGGCATAATTACTACAACAAACATGGTGCTTTACTACTCAAATTGAGTATTTGAATACATAGAAATATCTGTAAAAAATAAAAATTTCAGTGGCTTTTATGTGTGAGGAAAAAAAGAGATGATTTTTTATAACAAAATTTCTGTATTCTATTGGCTGGGAGAGTTCCCACACTCATCCATAAGCAGCCAGTGCCAAAAATATCTTGAAAGAATATTGTGAAGAAATGTTTGTGGGGACATTTCATTGAGTTGTATATTTATGTCATTCAAGTTTTAATAATATTAAAAAAAATTGAATTTCTTTATTTGAGTGCTTAAGTTACATTCCACATAACTCTGAATATGAAATTAAAAGTATCAAGTTTTAATGTATTAATTGTTATTTTTCTTGAACCTTTTAAACATTGTTTAGTTTGTTTTAACATATATTTATAATTGGAGTGAAGTGTCTTCACAAAATTTGAACAAGTCGGTCAATAAACTAGAATCCCTCCCTGAAAATGTTGATGTGGCAGATATTACTCCTTCAGATGCATGATCGGGTATTAACCACTTCCATCTATATAAACTTGATGGATGTGGCCGCAGTAAGATAAGAGAAAAATTAAAAGAAAAAAAGAAAAAATTGAGAAATACCCCCTGTCCCCCCATTTTCTGAGTACAGTAGTCAATAAACGATTATGTGAAATGAGGTGTGTGTTTCATTTATCATTGTGTTTATAAGGCCTTGTATGGATGCATTCAGCCAATATGTTGAAATAATCTACCAAACTGAAGATTGGATTTAAGTTAAGGTTTAAAAATTAGAAAGACTGATGTTCAAATACAATATTTGATTTATACTTTATAACCAACTCTCACTGGAGAGGTGCACTTTCAGTTTTTGTTCCCACCCAAACCAAACTTAGTCTGAATTTTCATCATTGTGTGCTGAAAAGTGCCCTCTCCTCTTTATTAACTTCCTTTCTTTATAATCTAACAGGTAGCTTCTAATTAGACAAATAGTATTCGGGAATGTTATAATAAGCTTTGGATTTTTAGAATCGAAAATACTCATCTTGTTCAAGACTCCCAGCTCAAAACTTTTTGCATCATCATTTATATATCGCTCTATGGTAAGTATAAAAGAAGAACATAGGCAAACATCAGCCTGGATTAGAAAACTGAGGGAGGAACAACAACTTAACCTATGTGATGAAAAAGATGCACACATAGTCAGGAAAAAGAAGTCATCATCAGTTAGAGATGAGGAGGTATCTTATGTCTGGCAAGCACACTGCCAGGGGTGGATGGTGGCAAATCGCGGTTATATAAAGTTCAGGTGTGGTTCTGTTCTGGACAGGTGAATAATGTATTGAGTGCCTCTTAATAGGAAAAATGCAGAGGCAAAAATTCTGTACATGACTCAAAAAAATGCTCCTCAATAATAAAAAAGAAACACCAATGAAGTCCTGTGGCAGAGAGAGAGAGAGAGAGGAGGAGGAGGAGGAGGAGTTATGATAGCCGAGTCGCATCATTCATAACTTTTCACCAAGGGGCTGATGATTGAATCTCAGCAAATGCATGATGAGGGATTCTGAAATGAAGTCACATTCTTGTGTTCAAATTCCAGTGGAGATACCAACAGTTGTTTAGAACTACAAGCTTGGGTATGTTTTATTGCTTTGGAGTAACACGAAGGTGAGGCCTCTATTAGAAGTTGGAGGATTGGTCGATAGTGCTGATGATGAGTCAATACGTCCTTGAGGGACTGTGGGTCATGGAAGGACAGTTGTGCATGAAGTTCTTGAAAGATATATTGTCAATAGACTTCACTGTGTATTCCACATTTTCTGCTTTGTTAAGTTGTTCTTCCTCTGTAAGTATTACTGCATTATCCTGTTTGATCAGTTTCGTGGTAAGTGTGTATTAAGCAGTACGATTAACCTTAATCAGTCTCATGGATGAGGCAGACATTATTCCTTCAAAATAGGAGAAATATAATGAACAAAATGAGTCTACTGTCTCCTTGCACAAATATTTCCTTTATTAACTACAGTGCATTTGCATGCAAGAAGATTAAAGATGTTCGTCTCGAGTGAAACACTTTCAGCTCTCATGAATTTGGAAACTGCTAGGAGACCACATGCAGAGAACTTCCAGGAAAGTTTTGCAGGTGAGTCTTTCATTTACTCAAGATTTCTTTGAATCATTACAGGTTGGAAGAAGACTATCATCTAAGTTGCTTCATACTAGCGTGCATTGCATACTGGATGCTTCACATTTTATCACACATAATAATTTCTTTTTACAATCTGCTTTACGTCGCACCAACACAAATATGTCTTATGGCAATGATGGGATAGGAAAGGGGACTAGGAGTGGGAAGGAAGTGGCTGTGGCCTTAGTTACTGAACTGGAGTGAATATGGGAAACCACAGCAAACCATTTTTAGAGCTGCTGGCAGTGGGGGGTCAAACCCACTATCTCCTGAATGCAAGCTGATAGCTAAGTGACCCAAACCAAACAAGCACTTGCTTGGTAAAATAATTTTTATTTGGAAAAGTTTTATATACAAGAATTTCCTCTTGCATCAGCAACAAATACTGGTATGTATACAATACTTTACGAAGGGAAGTTATGATCAAGCAAGCTGTAATATGAATTTAATATGAAAGAAAATTTTGTCTAACAATGAGTTTGTAAATTTTCTGTATAACAATGATACAATATAACATATTATTTATTTATATATATTTGTTTATTTATCTATCTATCTGTAGGGCGGAACACTTTAGTCTAACAAGGGACCCTACCCAGACATCAAAAGCTAGGCTCTGGCCTTCTGAGCCCAACTTGGCAGGTTCATATCTGGCTCGGTCTGGTGGTATTTGAAGGTGCTCAAATACATCAGCCTGGTGTTGGTAGATTTAATGGCATGTAAAATATCTCATGCAGGACAAAATTCTGGCACCTCGGCATCTCCGAAAACCGAAACGTTATTAGTGGGACGTAAAAATAGTAGCATTATTTATTAGACATTGAGATGAGAATTGGTGGACAAGTAGTGCATTGAATTGCTAAGTTGTAAGCAAATTATTAGCAGATAATGTTAATAGTTTCAAAGAGGGGAAGGGAAGGATGTAATAATAATAATAATGATAATAATTTTAAAAAATAAAAGAGACAAAGAGACATCTGGCTGCAATTCTGGGTGATGGCAAGGATTCGGAATACAATACAACCTTTTAAATATATAATAGAAATGTAATATAATGAGTCATTATTATCTAATTACAAGAATATAAATGGTGGTTTAATATTGTCAATGAAACCTTCAAAATATTTAATGAAAGATGATGTATATCTGTCAACGAGAGACCCAGTTTCCTGAGACATGAACTCGTGTCCTTAACCTTCTGTCAGTCACAATATATAAAGTTTCAAGACAGGTTGCAATGAGCCTGAGAGATTCCCCAACGTATAAGTTTCTGGAAGTTCAAATGGGCAGCTATGAAGTACTCCTTATGTTATATAGGTGTGTTCGAGTCGGTTAAAAATGGTTTAGTGAAAGCCTGATCCCAAAATAAGCTGCATTTTATAACCAACTATTTTCTTCAAAATTTTAGGTATCTTTGCAGTATTTGCAATTTTAATCGCAGAGCAAATCTTATGTTTTTTTTTTTTTGCTATGGGCTTTACGTCGCACCGACACAGATAGGTCTTATGGCGACGATGGGATAGGAAAGGCCTAGGAGTTGGAAGGAAGCGGCCGTGGCTTTAATTAAGGTACAGCTCCAGCATTTGCCTGGTGTGAAAATGGGAAACCACGGAAAACCATTTTCAGGGCTGCCGATAGTGGGATTCGAACCTACTATCTCCCGGATGCAAGCTCACAGCCGCGCGCCTCTAAGTGCACGGCCAACTCGCCCGGTGAAAATCTTATGTTGGTGGGAACTATGTTCATAGGTCTCAGTAATAACAACAAACATGGGAAATATCATAAACAGGCCTAAACAGGTCATATATTCATCAGTAAGAATTCTACAAGAACACTAATATTTTTGACACACAAGAAAATCAGTGTCGTTTAAATGGGCAGTAATTAGAGATCACTAGCATTTATGTGATACTACACATGGTGACAACAAATGAAATAAAAATGTTTTCTGGATTGAACATAGAAAAATACGCATCGGCACCACAGTTTATTTATTTTAATTTTTTAGCCAACATAGGACTTCTTAGGTTAATGGAGGTTTTTCTTCTTTTTGTCAACCCAATACTGTTTCTCCCTTTCTGAACGTAATTTTCTTTCTGCTTCTGGAATCGCTCTTCCTATTCTCTGCTTGTTGATTTTTGTCTGTAGTCTAGTGTGTTTATATTTCAATATTTTGAGTGTATTGGTTTTGTATTTTAAATCTTCTATTGTAATATGTAACTCTCTCATGTCTTCTTTAAGTTATGTGATCCATCTAATATTATTCTTACTCTTACTCTTCCATAATTTTTCTATTATTGTTCTACTGATTCTATTTTCTGGTGACCGTATTAGATAATAAATGAATAAAAATAATAAGAGAAACCTGTGTTGTCAGAAGTTTTGATGTAAACTCTGACATTCTATCCAGCTTATCTTACCACATTCACTACGTATTTATCAGTTTAAATATAAAATACACCAGAACCCATGTTTCAACCTTTTCTTGTGTCTTAACACTCACAGAAGTTATGGTAGCACCCACTGCAAACAAAATCTGAATGCTGTAAACAGATTACTGAGGAACAAACTCTGCATTAATACTTCAACAATCTTCTCTTCCCAGTTTCAGCTATGCACATGATACATCTCCATCCTTTTTGTTCTTGTCCTAGCCTAACCTTCATCATCCTCCTCGAGCTCTACTGGACAGTATCATTTCAACCTCATCTGCAGGCTTAATGGCATTCCAGTTGTTTTCAAACTCCTCCTAGAAAGTTATTGTAGAACAAGCTCATTTGAAAGCTGCCTCAGATACACTCGCCTTCTGAGTGATTTCTGGCCGTTTCTTAAATAAATAATCTGAGAGTTGATGCCTGCTACATTAAACATGGCATACAGTATCACCATAGGCCAGTGACGAGTGTTTCTGGCTACCCTGAATGAGGCACACATTTTGTCACATGTATCAACAACTCCCTTCGTCTGGTTATAAAATGTATTGATACAAGCCTTCTGTTTTTCCTTCATTTCTGGGTCTATTTTGAGTCACTGTGTAGAGTTGATATCAGTAAAACAGTTGTGCCTCTCTTTGGAACATATGATACCAAAGTAGTAGAATCTTGAAATCAGAAGAGGCTGGATTATTGTTCTCTTCCTCTCAAGGAAGTAAATTCAGATGGCAGCTCTCTTTTTTTTTTACTGTTCCCACATAAGACAACTTGTTTTGCTTCAAACCTTCAACCAGAGGTACACTGGTGAACCAATTATCAGCAGTGATGTTGTGACCAGATCCATTAATTGGTTCAGTGAGCTTTTTCACAACATCTGTAGGCTTGTTGCTGACACTGACAACTGCCTACCAGCATATATTTCTAAGTTGTAAATATAATACATTTTTGCATCAACTAATGCATAAATCTTTATCCCATACTTATTGGGTTTCGAAGGTATATATTGCTGGAAAGAACATTTACCTCAGAAACCTTCCAACTTTTCATCTGAAGTTACACTTTCACCCAAACTATATAATTTCATGCAGTTCATCACAAACCGCATAAAAATATTTCGCACAGGTGCTAGTCGATCATGTTCCTTTCTTTCTTCACGGGTTTGGCGGTCGTCAAATCTTAAATAACGAATCAAGAACTTAAATCTCCTGAGGCTCATTACCAGTGCAAACTTCTCTATACCATCTCCATCAGTGCCCCAGAGATCTTCAAGGCTCTGCCTATTCCCTCTGTAAGATCCTGCCAAGTACAATACGCCAATTTGGTCTATAAGCTCAGCATCCCTTTCGCGAGTAAAATTTTGTTTCATGTAGTCCACATACTGATTTGTGTAAGTTTCAGTAGTGTATATTATTTCCTCCGTAAATAAACACTGCCAGGAGTCGAGTGGTGATTTAGCTTGCCTTGCTTCTTCTATAACTCCATGTAGATTTCGTGCGAGATAGTGCTTCCTGGCACGGGCCCGTTGGGATGGCGGCACCGTACACCATTTTGTCTTGTCTTTCCCTTCATAATAATTAGCACTGGCCTCTAATGCTCCTTGTTCATCGGCATCACTGTTGTCATTTTCTTGTTCTGTTTCCGAGCCACCATCTCTTGATTCCAGAAGATCGTCACTGTTTGTGTCACTTTCACCTTCCAGCAACAGTCATTGGACATCCGCCACATCTTCTGCTCTGTTTGAGTTAAAATGTTCCTTCCCACTGGCCATAATGGATAGTAAATTTAAAATAAAGAGAAATTGGGACGTAACTAGCCACTATGTGCCTGTGAGGCACCGGGCTTATATTGCACTATCTACATGCTTACATGGGAAATTACACAAAATTTAGAGTAAAAAAATCATTTAACTACTTACAGAACAGTAATTGTTTGCATCTCTTCGAAACACCAATCGCCACAGGAACATTTGCAATGAAATGAAATGGCGTATGGCTTTTAGTGCCGGGAGTGTCTGAGGACATGTTCGGCTCGCCAGGTGCAGGTCTTTTGATTTGATGCTCGTAAGCGACCTGCGCGTCGTGATGAAGATGAAATGATGATGAAGACGACACATACACCCAGCCCTTGTGCCAGCGAAATTAACCAATGATGGTTAAAATTCCCGACCCTACCGGGAATCGAACCCGGGACCCCTGTGGCCAAAGGCCAGCACGCTAACCATTTAGCCACGGAGCCGGACAGTTGCAATGATCTACCAGATCAGTTGAAACACTTCTGGCTTATGGAGCGAGCGAACACAGACTGCCTCTCACATGACTAATGAATGTGGCAAGGAGTGAGGCTAGTCAGAGGATGAGAATTGTAGGTCTGCGCATTGGAGTGGGAGCGACCGATGACTACAGCCTGTGCCTGTCAGATCAGTTGCGACCGACGGAAGGTTAAACTTTATTGATGGCATAAATCCATATTACATTAACTCAGAAGTGCTTATAACTAAAAGCTAAGTTTCCTAACGGTCATGAATTTACCACATTACATTTTCTGGCATTTTTCATAAGCAGTGTGTGACACCAGTCAAAAGTAACAATATCTTACTTATTCACACTTCTCATCATTCTCTGCATTGGATTATGGAGGGCAAAATTAGTTCTATGCCAATTAGTTTCAAATGACTGATTAAATCTTGTGCATAGGAGGAATGCAGTAATTCAGAGCATTTTATTTGAGAGTTGAGCAATGAATGAAACTAATATCAACGTTTTTATGTCTTTCTTGAAGAGATTGTAATTTCAGAGAGTTTTCGGATTTTTATATTCTATGCAATCATATTGGATACCAATCTGTAAGAATAAATATGTAAAGACACTGACCTGCGAATTCAAACTTTCCAATCATTGCGTGAAATTTACATAGTGATCTTTTATATATTATGGCATGCTGATTCTGGAACTGAAGTCAGATTTTCCCTATCACATCAGGTTTTTGTGCAACTTCAAAATGAAAATTTGATAAATATGCAGCACGTGCACATGCAAGATTACCATTATCACATGTAAAGAAGGCTTCTTTCTTATTATTTTCACCCATCTGAACACTCCTATCTTACACTAGTATACTTATGAACATAATATAAAGATATGTAGTGTATTGTTTAACAGATCCATAGAAAAACACAGCTAAATGGACCAAAATTTACCACGCATTATGCCTCATAATGTACTGAGAATGGTAAGTCTATGGTTTCAATTTTATAATGTCCTACCTTAGTAAAAGAAACGTCTTTGCCTTGCTTTTTGTGTGTGAGGAGTAGTTGGACCTTCTGTCTTTAGTAACCAACAGTAATCTGCCAGCATGTTTTTGTTCCATTTCCCTTGATATCTACATTCCATTTCCTGTAGATCCTGATGGAATCTTTCTCCTTGCTCTTCGCTCAGCATTCCTAGGTTCTCAGGGAAATAGTCCAGATGTGAATGTAACATGTGCACTTTCAAGCTCATTTGGCAGCCTAAATCTTGGAAAGAAACAAGCGATCTATCCACCATTTGTTTGTAGTCTGAATCCTTTGTGTTTCCAAGAAAGTTTTTGACCACATTCCGGAATGCTGTCCATGCCGAGCGCTCTGCAGCGCACATAACGTCTTCAAAATTAGCATCAGAAAGAAGTTTTCTGATATCTGGACCTGTGAAAATACCCTCCTTGATTTTGGAATTACTGATGCCTGGGAATCGATGACACAGATACTGAAAGCATTCACCTTCATTGTTTAGGGCCTTAACGAATTGCTTCATAAGCCCTAATTTGATATGAAGCGGAAGTAACAGTATTTTGCTCTTGTGAACAAGAGTTTCTTGTTTTATGTTTTTCGACCCTACAATCCATTGTCTACGTGGCCATTCTTTTTGGGTCCAGTGATCTAACCTTGCTCGACTGTCCCACTCACACAGAAAGCAGGGGTGCTTTGTGTAACCTCCTTGTAAACCTAACAGAATACCTATCACTTTGAAATCACCACACACTTGCCACTTGTGTTCCTGGTACTTCAGTTTATACAACAGCATTTTGAGATTTCCATATGTTTCTCGCATAATAACTGAATGAGCAATGGGAATGGATGCAAGTTTGTTTTCATTGTGAAAAAGAACGCACTTCAAACTACATTTGGAGGCATCGATGAAAAGTCTCAAGTCAATAGGGTCATACTGTGGTGTTCCTAGTTTTAAGATAACCTCCGGAATGTTGTTGCAGTAAACCAAGGCTCCCTCGTCAGAAAAGAAGGGTGTAAATTCTTGTTCACGATGTCTGTACCAACAGTACATCACCCCTGGTGCCAACATGTTCCTTTCACGAAGTCTAGACCCGAGTAACTTAACAGATTCCTTTGTAAGGCCAAGATCTCAAACAAAGTCATTTAATGCACTTTGCTCGAACAGTCTCGGTTCTTTTTCAACAGATTCAGGGGAGGAATCACAGTCAGAATTAGTGCCTGCCATTTCTGCATCAGATTGAGAAGAGGGACAATCCTGTAAATATTCTGGACGCTGTGGTACTGGTGTATCAGGGCCATGAGGAACGGGTAAAATTACAGATCGAATATTGCTTGGATACACAATGTAACCTTTGTTGCTGCTGTTAAATCCCTTCACATTCACAGAACAGAAGTAGCAGTGAGACTGTGGTCTGGAGATTTGCCACACCATTGGAATACCGAATGGCAATGCAGTTCACTTACCGTTCACCCATTGCCGTTATTGCTCTATGCAGGTTCTACAAGCCTTATGTGGTGCCCACGGCTTGTCTTAGGCTCCAAGTTTCAAGCCAAAGTATGCATAGTAGGCCTTTCTCACGAACTTGGTTATATTGCGCACCTGTCACATCGGCACGAAACTTCCACACACAAAGCAGAATGTATCTGGATTGTTCTTACAGCCACGTCGTGGCATGTTGATTGATGTAAGTTAAATAAAAATATTAACACAGTACGTCACTCACAAAGACAAAAATTTCTTTTCACTAGCTAGTGAAACACAACTCAGACTGTCGCGGACGAAGGACAAGAGAATGACGCCACTCAGCCAAAGCCGTGCATTGCTGGCTATGTTGTACATTGTTGCCAGCTCTACACTCTGAGCATGATAATGCAGGACTATGAGATGGCTGGAGGATGCCGAATTAATAAAATAATAAAATAAATTAATAAAAGAATATGGAAATCTAAATTAAAGCAACACTCTTCCTAATAACGTAAGAAGTGCATTAGTGCTTGTGATGAAACAAACGTAATATAGAATTTTTGAGAAAATGTGATATGATGGGGAAAAATTAACATCGGATCCTGATTCAGGATGCAGAAGTCATCCTAAAAAGGCAATACAGGATGGCGGCAATGAAACCATTGCAGGACAGTGAAATTTATGTTAGACAGACAGTTCAGGATATGAAAACAGTATAGTTAGGATTTCATATCTGAATACAATATTCTAACAATGGATGTACCAATGTTACATACATGTGTTTAAAGGTGAGCACATTGGATAAATCTGTAGAATATCTTGTTATGCAACAAAGTCTTTTCATTATTAGTCTGGGGAGAGACAGAGGTAGAGGTACAAACTAGGCTTGATGAATGGGTAGCAAAGTTCAAACAGTATCAGATGAAAATTAGCACAACAAAAACTGTTGCACTGAAAATGAGTAGGAAAGGTACTGGCTGCCATATGAAGCTTGAAGGTGAAAACATTCAATGTGTACAGGTATTAAAATACCATAGGAGTATTATTTCGAGCAGGCGTACTGCAGATAAAGAAATACAGTAGTAAACAGAGTGTCTAGCAGATCCAACTTCTACAGACTTGTAAGACATCTACTTTGAGATAACAAAGTGTCCATGAGAACCAAGATGACTCTGAATAAGTCATACTTTGTGCCCATTCTCACATACAGTTTAGAAACATGGGAACTGAAAGAGAGAGAAATTAGTAAATTGCAAGCACGTGAAATGAAATTCGTATGAACCACCCTCTAATAAACATGCAAGGACCATGTAAGGAACCACTTGTAAGGGCTAGAAAGATGATTGTGTACTTTAACTCTATGTATACAACCTTGGACATATGATCAAAACCAGGATAGAAAGAGTTTGTGAATGCCATGTGCAGAAAGTTAATTTAGTAAAAGGCTGTCATTACCCATAACAAAAGCTTGGAAGCGTCTGTATATAAGCAGTCAACCTGCCCATTATTTTCCACAGTATCAACAACATATTGATAATATAGCATGAGGTTAGTTCAGGTTGAGCATCCAGAAAACAAATCCATGTTGCTCTTCTGTAATGATATGTTTGAAAAGGGGTGTTATTTTATGACTTGCTATATCTTCAAATAATTTTGGTATTTGAGACATATTTGTGATAGGTCTGTATTGCTTTATATCTGTTTTATCCCCATTTGTAAACCCTGGGATATCAAAACTTTTATTTTTCAGTAAAAGTACTTTGGGCTAGGGAAAAACAAAATAAATTAAGAAGTTGTGGCGGCATCAGGAAGAATGAACTCGCCCCACATACAGAACGCACCCTTGTGCACGATGCAACATTACATCAGGGTATAGCTTGCAAAACTAGCGTCATTCGGCTGCGTGGAGTGAGCATGAGCATCACGCCTGTTTGTGTCTTGTTGGTGTAATCAGTGTAACCTATCTCACATGCAAAGGTGTACTAAAACTGTGTGTGGTGTAAATAAATCTTATTATCCATGAGGACTGGTTTATTTATGAACGATGTGGAGCTGTCTACAACCAAGACTCCATAAAGTGCTTCAGTAGAATATAATGGCATTCTTTGAGAAGAAATGGAGATATCAGATCAGGGCCATATGATTTATTTACTTTGAGAGAGCTTAATTTAGAGAATATGTCATACCTGTTGATGTTAATGTTTCTCAGATGAACAGGAAGAGGATAATCAAAAGAAGTTTTGTTATTTAAACTGGTAGAAAATACAGATGAGAAATATAATGCAAAAATATTTTTTATGTGTTCTCCAGTTTCATCTCTCATTTCAGTTAGATGCATTGATGAAGGGATGGAATCCTGAGACTAGTTTAATTTCAGATAGGACCAGAAAGATTGTGGATTGGAATAAAGGTTAGATTCACACTCAAATATGTACTTGGAATAACATAGTTTGTACTTAACATTTCTGTCTTAGTTTGGAAAATATTTCATAATAATGTCTTGAGTGCATAGATTTGTAAAGTTCATTAAATCTGCTTTTTAAAATGAAAGATTTCATTTTAGCACTGAACCACTTAGGAAATTTTGAAGTTCTGTAACATTGCATAGAAATGTAGCAACGGTTACCATAATGTAGAATGGAATAAAACATGTCAATTGCTGAGTCTATAGATTGGCAGTCAAATACCTTTTCTCAATTAAGACTTTACGACCACATTTCATTTTGAAATCTGAACGGACCAGCCAGAAGATGTTGATAGGGAAAAGAAGCTGATCTATAAATCGAGCATAACTTATTATAAAGATAAATTTGGATTGAAGGCCATTAAAGTGATAGGATTAAATACCGTAGCAGGAGCTCGAGGGATTAAATTTCTCCCCAGTCAATTGGGTGGAACAAAACCTAACATTGTTTCTTAGTTTTTCATTGTGAATATTTAGAAGTAGTTTAATTTTGATGTTCTAGAACTGCAAACTATTTCTTTATTAGCTTTACAAGGCTCCATTTCATTTCTCAGAAGTCATTGCTATATATTATAACTCTTGTATTATAAGGACATTACATTATTCTTACGATCGACAAAATTATTGTAAGCCAAAATTATGCAATTCGTCGGTTTGTTATGCTTTGTCCATTGTGGCAGCCTTCAGCTGAGGGAAGTTTAGTTAATATTTAAATTTTTAAATCCCCATTCTAAAAGTCATGATTATTAAACTCTAATTTATGTTCAGAACAATTCATGGATAGGCCAATATGTATATCTAAGTAGGGATGATGTCTGTCAAGAGGTACGAGAGTCAAGACTTTTTGTAATCTAAACTGCAGGTGAATTAGGAAAGACGACCTAAAATATGATTTCGGGAGTTAGGTGTGTAATTGAATTGTGAAAGATTAAGGTACTGGTATGTAAAAGTGTCTGATATTAATCTAAATTGAAATGAATGATAACCATGGACAGAGAGACAAAGTCCTCTTATTTCTATACCTACAAGTTGTGGCTGATTGTAATTACCTCCAAGAATAAGAATACGATTATCATTGTTATGACTAATATTTTTCACTGTAATACTAGAAGTGTGACCAATCTATAGATTCGTTGGTGGTAAAAGGGAAAGAGAACTGTAACTAGACCCATCAAGGATGAACTGGGCGAGAGAATATGGAATTTCCTTCTTTGCTAATTGCTACTCAGCTGAATGACAACCTCCTCAATGAAACATCCTCGGAATCAGGTCTTCTAAACCTGATACCTGTCTATTCTGGGAAAAGAAAGTAAATTACAGTATATCTAGTACAGTATTTGGAAATCCTGTACTCGGAACTCAACGCAAGTAAAATGAGCCTTGTTAAAAATGACGCCTCAATTTAAGCAATAGGCCTAATATTCAAAATATAACCAAATATGACCTTATATAATTAAAATGAGCAAAATATGATTAAACAATGAAAACATCCATAATGTGCATTTAAAATCAATATAAAATTGCTTTAAAAGCGTAAGGGATCCCTCAATCACACTTATTTTTCAGATTTCTGGTAAAATAAGCTCAGGAAAGAAGTATGAATTTACCTTAACTTCTGAACATTAAACTATTCGCCATTAGCTGCTGAGAATTTGCATATAACTTAGTAATTTGATGTACTTCTTGTCCACCAACTCTCATCTCAATGTCTAGGGGTCAGTTGGGCAGGGACATTTCAAAGTTAAATTTTATCACTTACTTTGCACATCCTTATAAACAACTCACACTTAATTATTTTTCCATATTCATTGTACCCATTTTTGATGGGGTATTTTTAGTGTAATTGCAGCAGTAATGCCATCTAGAGGAGTCAACAGAAAGGACAAAGAACAACTCAACTAACAACAATAGTCAGTGGGTTTGAATCGCACTTTCAGCAGCCCTGAAGATGGTTTTCTGTGATTTCCCATTTTCACACCAGGCAAATGCTGGGGCTGTAAGCCTACATTAATTAAGGCCATGGTTGTTTCCCTCTCACTCCTAAGCCATTCCTATCCCATCTACACCATAAGACCTATCTATGTGGGTGCAATGTAAAGCAACTCAAGAAAACAAAGAAACAACAACAGCTGGGCTGTGTGATAGTATTGTTGATAATTTGTAGGGACTAAGACTTTATCTGTATAGTTTCATAATCAAGAGGGGTAATTCTTACTTAGGCCGAGTCAGACCATTATGTTACAGGCACAAGCCCAGCCTTCCTAACTGAATACTACTACTACTACTATTACAACTACTTAGGTAATTAGTAGGTAACGTATCAGTAGGTAAGAAATCCAAGAGAATTGAATGTCAGATTGGTGAAACAAAGCTGAAACAGGTAGATAATTTCAAGTATTTAGGTTATGTTCTCCCAGGATGGTAAGTGAAATTGAATCAAGGTGTGGTAAAGCTAATGCAGTGAGCTTGCAGTTGCGATGAACACTATTCTGTAAGAAGGAAGTCGGCTTCCAGATGAAACTATCTTTACATCGGTCTGTTTTCAGACTAACTTTGCTTTATGGGAGTGAAAGCTGGGTGTACTCAGGATATCTTATTCATAATTTAGAAGTAATACTCATGAAAGTAGCGAGAATGATTGTTGGTACAAACAGGTTGGAACAATGGCGGGAGGGTACTCAGAATGAGGAGATAAAAGCTAAGTTAGGAATGAACTCGACGGATGAAGCTGTACGCATAAACCGTCTTCAGTGGAAGGGTCATGTGAGGCAAAAGGAGGAAGATAGGCTAAGTAGGAGATTAATGGACTCTGTTATGGAGGGTAAGAGAAGTAGAGGGAGAGCAAAATGTTGATGGTTAGCGTTTGTTTGTAATCATTTAAAGATAAGAGTATAGAACTAAATGAGGCCACAGCACTAGTTGCAAATAGAGGATTGTGGCAACAGTTTAGTAAATTCACAGAGACTTGCAGACTGAATGCTGAAAGGCATAATGGTCTATGATGATGATGTATGTATGTTATTATTAAGGCAAAAGTACTCAAACCATAAACATCCAAAATTATATTTTTGACAACTTTTATAATGCAGCTAAAATTAATAGAGAATTTTGAGATTTTATCTTTTGGTCCTTTTAATATTGCTACACTACTGTATACTAAACAAATAATGTATAGGCGAATGCACTCTCTGGATATCCCCAAATGTGAATACAGAGTTCAAGAAATTTTGACACGCTGTTTTCCTGTGATGTTCCTTCACACATCCAGACAAATATGGAACTGAACCTCTTTTTGACTTCTTCGTACCTAATCCGAGTGAGATATGAAGTATAAGGCCAAAATTTGAAATGTACTGACAACATTATAATTTTATTTAGAGATTATTAAGCAATGCATATTTATTATTTTATCAACTACAGTAGGTTTCCTTGAAATTTTGAAGAACTTTAAAAATATCATAATAATATATTTATATTATTAGGAATTGCCTAGTGAAGGTGGTAAAGCTTCTTCCTGTCTTCCACAAGGGCATGGGTTTGATACCCTGTCAGGAAGTCAAAAAATTCAGAAACAAACTTTTGGACAAGTACACTCAGCCTACAATTATAAAAAGTACAGTAGATGTCCGCTATAGCGAGTACGGCATATAGCGAGAACCCCGTTATAGTTTCAATATTTTGGTGCCTCTTCAAAATTTGTATATTAAACTGTGTATTATCCTTCGGTTACAGCGAGAGCCGTATCACTGACGCACCCGTTATTACGAGCGATTAAGCGCGCGCGATTTTTTCCGTTACCGATATTTATGCACCCCAGCGATTATGTTGCATGCAATCGATTATCTTCGGCATCGTTTCCTCGCTATGCCTACTAGCGAGTTCTCTCGTCGACATTCGAAGGTCGGCTGCTCTTCTGTAAAGAGAATTCGAAATAAAGGAGAACATATTTTCGTAATAAATGCGTAAATAACGTGTCCGATAACAGTTCTTAAGTCGTTAAAAATAAAGGCTGACTGAACGATCGCTCAATTTTAATGCTAAATACTGCAACTAAGTAAACATTGGATACACCTCGAGATATGGCAGAGTGTATAATTGATTTCAGAGGTTAGTTTATATTTTCTTGCGTCTGGTTAAATTCCGAAAAGGTTATTATGTAAATTTATAGTGAGAAGGTTATTTTTCTACTGGCGCTTGAAGTATGTTTTCATCATATGTATAGTACGGATAAGTTAGGGTAGGTGACGCTGTTGAATAAGGACACAGAAACGTTTGCCACAAAATGCGATCGATCATCTTTGGTACGGTATAGTTTTCTCACTATGTGGGTTTGCGAGCTCTGTCGTCGACTCGAAGGCGATGTTGGAGTCGATTACTGAATACCCAACGACTGCTGCTCTCTAAAGAAAATTAGAAATGAAAGAGGATAACAAGTTTTCGTAATAAATGCGTAAATAACGTAGCCGATAGCAGTCGTTAACTCGTTAAAAATAACGGCTGAAGTAAACTATCTCTTAATTTTAATGTTATATACGGTACTGAAATTAAGTAAGAATGTGGTACACCTCAAGATCTGGCAGAGTAGGCCTACATTACTGATTTCAGAGGATAGTTCACATTCGCGTCTAGTTAAATTTCGGAAAGGCTATTCACATGTACATTTTTAGCGAGGATAACTCATTTCTCTACATGCGTTTCAGTTTTCATGACAACATATACGGTTAGGTTAGATGACGCCATTTGAAGAAGAAAACTCTGGAATGATACCGTACCGTATTTCTCCGAATCTAAGACGACGTTTTTTCCTCAGAATCTCATGCGAAAAGTCAAGGTTGTTTTACATTCGCGGCCTGACAGTAATGAATACCACTAGCAACTACCGCGGTAACCACGCTGCATCTTTTCATCCCCGCACGCGCACGCACACATAAAATTCGGTGTAAATAAACGACCGCCTCTTTGTTATACATCGCTAACCGTGACAACCGGTTGTACAGTGCCTGTGTGTAACGTAACTGGATCTCGGGAAATAGTGAAGAGAGAATGACATTCTATTAGCCTCTACAAAAACGTTTCTCAAATCTGCAGAATGGCATCAAAACATGCGAGCCTTCGAAAGACCACGGCTACTCAATGACAGAGTTATAACGCGTCTACTGTACCTGACTCTCAGAAAAATTAACTTTTATAGACAGCAGGAATATTGATGGATAGCCATAAAGATACGTGGAACAGGTATTGCCGGCAAATTTTCAACGGGTTCTCATCGATATTATGATGCCAATTTTAAGTTAATGGTTATTAAACACTCAGAAATGTAGAATAATTGTGCAGCCGCAAGAAAATGTGGCACAGACCTAATTTAAGTTAATATTTGGCGTCAGCGTGAAGACAAAGATAGCTTAAAAAATAGTACAAAAAATGCATTCAATGGTCCGCAACAAGGACGCTTTAAAGAAGTCGAAAATGAAATTGTGAGGTACGTCCACGACAAACGCTAGGGCGGAATGGCCATACCGTGGCGCAATACTGTAAACTCGTTCGTTGACCTTCAGCTTCCGCGGTTAGGCCTATACATCGCTAGCCACTGAAGTTGGCCGAACCCGGCAAGCGAGACGTGCGTGTAGCGGTAGCCGGTTATATCTGACGCTGAGTGAAAGTACCGTAACAGTTTTATAGACAGCAAGAATATTTTTCTGACGGATCGCCGTATTGTAGAGTTGCATGGAATAGGTATTGCCGGCAAATTTTCAACGGGTTATCTTCGGTATTATGATGCCATGGTCATTAAACCCGCGAAAATAAAGAATAACTGTGCAGCCGCAAAAAAATGCGGCATAACGAAAGCCAATGTTCGGCGTCTTAAAATAGTCTAAAATGTGTACTCTACAACAAGAGCATTCATATGATTTTACGAAGCCTTTTTGAGCCTGATTTAATTTTTTTGGAGGAAAAAGTGGAGTTCGTCTTGGATTCGGAGAAATATGGTATTGTAATTTTTTCAGAATGAAATTAAACATACACTTTCACGTAGTATCGGATTTCGAAAAATAACAAACAAGTAAGCCGTAGTGTGGATATCATCCGCGGAAATGCAAGTTTTGAGCAAACTGATTGCCATTTCGTAGCGATTTTAATGTTATGGGAGGTGTTCTGCCTTTAATTTAAAAATCGGATATAACGACAATCCGCTATAGCGAGTAAATTTTCCGCTGTTGTTAATTCTCACTATAACTGACTTTACTGCTAGTTGGCTCCTGGGTGCAAAGGCAGAGAGCTAAACACTCTCTCCTTATAGTGTTCTGGTTATGAACAGTAGAAGCCTCTAACTTCCACTACTCCAAGGGCCTTTGTGGCCTATAAGAACATGTCTTTGATTATTATTCATTCTGAGAGTACTTGTGATGATCTGCGGTGTTTCCAATGACAACATTAGCATCACCTATTTATTACTACATTAGCTGCACATACTCATCTTTGACAGGTTCTAAAGCAGGGGTTCTCAAAGGGTGTGCCGTGAAATTGTTGGACAGTGCTGCGAAAAAATTGCTTGTGTATTCAATATCTTAGTAATACAATTTATTAATATTACAAAACATGCAGTAAGAACTAAAAAATAAGATGCTTTGTCAATAATATTACACTATTGTTTCAGTTTAGTGGGATATGTGGGCTTGTTTACTTCTGCACAACTTGTTCGTCGCGAGTAGAAATCACAGAAAAATACACCCGTAATTCTTGGTCTGCAGAAAGATGTTGCTCGCGTTTCTTACCTTTAATGCAGATCAGTGCCGAAAATCTCTGTTTGAACAGATTTATTGTTGAAAACTATTAATATGGGTATGGTATGCTCTGATAACACTGAGATATCTCTTTTCACTGAAATCCAGAACTGAAGTAGTATTTCTTCCCTAAATTTCAGCTTCAAAGTTCGATCGGCTTGAAGTTCAGCCAATTCTTCTGCCTCTTCTCATGGTATATATTTTGTGTCCTCAGCAGTAACGACAAAGGGATTGCGAACCCAGTCGCATTCGTTCACGTTGAGGGAATGAAAATATTCTTGCAGTTTATTCTCCAAAACAGAAATATGTTCTAAAATGAGACTGGAACAGATGTCAGTATCAGCTGTGAGAGAAAACATTTCAAGATCACTTTCTTCAACTTTTGACTTCCACAGTTGAATATTCAGCTTAACAATTGATTTTAGAATATTCTCTTTCTTTCCCTGCATACTGGCATTGAGATTATTCAAATGGCCAAAAACATCAGCTAGGTATGCAACTTTCGAACACCAAGTTTTGTCGCTAATGAGGTCAGTTAACTCAAGCTTTTGTAATAACTCATTTCTAAGTTCATAAAATCTTTGGTGTGAAGGATTAGAGTTTTGTGAACAGCTCCTCATTCCTGACACATGACATTGAGGAGTATATCGTTGTTGCCGGGACAAATGTGATAACATTTTTGGAGATATACTGACCCGCAGCACATCCATTATGAAGAGCGAGAATGCCTTGACGATATGCACACAATATTGCACCTTAGATGACAGAACCTTATCGGCCAAAGTTCTAAGCTAAAATATTTCACATAGGAGGTTTTGTCCTGGCAGCGACAATGTATTTTAGAGCTCTACTTTTAAAGTGATTGACCATTTCAACAATTGAGCTCATTACGTTCCTTAGATCTGAAGGAATGGTTTTTTAACACAAAAGCTCCTCAATGTAGAAACAATGTGTGGATCCAGTGTGCAGAAAATCTTGCTTCAACCTTGTGTAACGGTTCAAATCCCGTTACAAGTGCACCCGTCCACCTCCCGAGTCCCAGACTAGCATTTATCTCAGGGGTGTCGGTTCATTATTTAAGTCATCAAATATATAAATATAGAGGCATCAGTGAACACGGGAATGAACGGGGCAACTAAAAATAAAATGGGGACAGCTCAATTGTAAACATAAATTTAAGGACTCCATGATAGGACTAGGAAGTGACATTTAACTTTAAAATGGGCATAACGTCTAACTACAATAAAAAAGATGTATGATAATGGTTTCCTTTGAAATAATGGCCAGAAGGAGCAATTTATTGCGCCATCCGGCGCACGGAATTTTGATACAATTGGCAACAACAATTAATTTTACAACACATTACATAAAGCAAATCACTTGCTTTACCGCAAGTGGTAACAATATGCTGATGATGTTCATCCTGGAAAAGGATTTCACTGAAAAGAATGATAGTTGTGGGGTATATTTCACTTATCGATCGCATGAGGATCGAACCTATGTCCTTAAGACTCGAGAGCCCAAGGATGAACCATGTTTATTGTCGGCTTCTCGATTTAAATTAGATGACGTACCTCCGACTATCTATAATACATTTCCTGGGGTCGGCACTCAGGGTGGGAAATGTCCTACGATCAAAGGGGAGCATTATCACGAACGGGTTCTATTTTATATCCAGCTGATGCCATGCCACTGGAACTAACATCTACAAATTATTTACACATAATCTAAATACTGCCCAACTCGGCCACATGGTATCAGTAGGTTATTGTCTCGAATGAGATAACATGAGGAGTATTGGTAATTACAGGCCGATGAACTCCACTCGCCCCTCAAGCAGAAAATAAACAAACCAAGCATTACAGTAACATGACTCTCGACTGAGCCAGCTAGTTACAGGAAAATATGTGATTATTACTCCCACGATATCACGAACTGAATGATGGCGTCATCAATACTTTAATTCATTATTATTAGAATAATCATCCATCCATGAAATTTCCATTATTATTGTTATTATTCGAAAATTAACACTATTATTATTATTATTATTATTATTATTATTATTATTATTATTATTATTCGATGATTCCTGACACCGCCACGTTTCATTATGATCTTGATTATTACGGGACGCAAAACACAAATGTTATTACTGTTATTATTATTATACTATCACTCATGTGATTATTAATATTATTATCATATCACTCATATGATTATTATTATGTGTTATGAGTTCGTCACGTCCGCAAACACCTCAACATACCGGTTACATTACGTCTCTACAATGATCACCAAACCAAATGTGATTATTATTATTTTATTATAATTATTATGATATTGATCACTACGATTTATCCCCATTCTAACGTTATTATTATTATTATTATTATTATTATTATTATTATTATTATTATTATTATTATTATTATTACGGTATCATGATTATCATCACTGGTCATTTTAACTATCACAACATACCATGATTTATGTGGAATCTGAACCTCTCATTATCTTTACGTCCGTAGTATTTCAACGAATAGCTGCGCAGTCTATTAATTTCGTACATGCTGTCACGGGTTCGAATCCTGCCCGCTACGTAATTCAGTATTTCTCTGTGACATTGCCCGCATATTTTACACTCATTTCTCCGTGTTCATCATTAATTTCATACATTTCCTCGTACCATATTATTTCAACACAGCTTCGTCAATATGCTAAGTGTTTCCCATACGGAATGTATATCTCTTTCTATCTCAACATTCTTTTATTCATTTATTTCTCACAGAGTTATCAACTGACTTATATTTTTCATCTATGACATCGTACGACATTTTTATATCCGGACTGCGTGATCTTTATAATATCTCTCTTCCCATTCGATTTATTTCTGAGGTCATTCTCCCCAAATTCATCGCAACAACCTCGAATTATATTGCCAACATTTGACAATCATGATCACGTAATTCATCACACTACGTGTTCCGGTTAGTACTTGCAAATTAAATATCTGACATTTATTTATAAAATATTTTGGACCGTAATTTAAACAATATGTCTGTTAGCATATAAGGATTATTAGCACCGATATCATTACTCATAATTATTAATTCACAAATTTAGATTATCATTCATATTAAGTCCGAATTAGAAAAACATACCGTCATTAACGACTGTATGGAGAAGGCATCGGCTCACCAAGGGAAGTTCATAAAGACGAAAATATGCTAATAATTGAGACGGACAAAATAACCATAATCGGTATCTACATTAGCCCAGCTAGAACAGCAGACGATGCAATGGAACATATAGTTAAGGCAATAACAGCGGTAAAAGATAACAGAAATGTGATTCTGGGGGGCGACATTAACTGTCGTTTAGACAAACCTGATCATAAAACTAACATTATTCTTGATTACTTACAAGATGAAGGCTATAAACTGATAAATAAAGCAGAAGAAGTAACCTATATGGCTCCAAATGGTAAAAGTACTGTTGATCTTTTTTTTGTCAAAGGACGTTGCCTAACAATTCTTGATCGAGAGGTCATGGCCTCACATCCGACAGCAGTTCTTAGGAAGCATATACCTGTCGCCATTAAAGTTGAGCTAGGAAATCAAAATCCAGTAACCAAGAAGAGTCCTAATCTATGCATTACAAGGAAAGTGTGTATGCCTGTCATAGAGGGTGGAAAAGAAGACTTGAAAAGAGTACCACAGATGATAAATGAAGGAATGATTGACGCTGCTCTGGATAGTGTTCTGAACCTCATAAAGAAAGCACAAATCAGGAAGATTCCGAGGATCGCCAAACCATGGTTCGACAAGGAGTGCTACACGGCCAGACAAGATACTCTGGACCTTTTACACAAGGCACGGAAAACAGGTGGGGAATCCACATATGCTGAGTATGCAGTGAAAAGGAAAACATATAAGGAACTACTCAGACGAAAGAAGGCGCACTACCTAGAAGAAAAGGCTAAATTGCAAGCTCAAGATGCTATGAAAGACCCTTACATTGCTCTCAAACAACGAGCTACGTGCCCTTCTCCAGAATTTCCAATAGCTACATGGGAGAAACATTTCTCGGAGATCCTTAATCAGCAAAATCTCGACATAGCCCTCCCACTTCGAGAAAATCTACATTGTACAACAAGACCTATTGATCAGGAGGAAGTCAAAACTGCTATCCAGTCCATGAAAAATAAGAAGGCAGTTGGCCCAGATGGAGTTTTCAATGAAAATCTGAAAGATACCTGTGACATTCTGCTTCATACATGGACCACTCTGTTCAACGCGTGTTTGACGACAGGGAAAATACCCGAAGGTTGGAGACAGTCGCATATCAAAATGCTCTTCAAAGGCAAAGGAGACAGGGATGACCCTGATTCGTATAGAGGCATTGCCCTCGAAAACAACATTTATAAGACCTATGTCAAGATCCTAGAGAACAGACTAATTGCAGAAACAGGAACTATGATCCCCGAACTCCAATTTGGTTTCATGAAAGGAAGAGGGACATTATATGCAGTCAAGAATCTCTTGGACAATATACGTGAATCAATGAGGTGGTCAAAGGGGAAATTTTATGTAATCTTTGTAGACTTTAAAAAGGCTTTTGACCTCTTAAACAGAGAAATACTCCTTAGAAAACTAGCGAATATGATTGGAGCAGACAACCCACTAACCATAGCCATAAACAACATACTTGCTTACAACAGGGTCACGATACAAGATGGCAAAGCGTCCTCAGCAGCCATTATACAAAGCAACGGGGTACTTCAAGGGGACCCCCTTAGTCCGATACTATTTAACATAGCCTTAGCAGATATCTCAAATATCATCCACAAAACATCGGTTGTGATGTACCAGTATGCAGATGACATAGCAATAGGATCGAACAACAGAGATGACCTACAAGCTGTAATGGATAAACTCGATAAGTATGCCGACATGAATAGTCTCATAATCAACAGAAATAAAACAGTGCAAATGGTTTTCCGGAAAGGAGGGAGAATAGCAGCAAATGACAAGATAACAAGCAGTGAAACAGCCCTGGAAGTTGTGAATTCATTCAAATACTTGGGAATTACGCTCCAGCCCTCTTCTACTTCTTTCAGAATTCATATAAGAGAAAGGTCATTGGCAGCCATAAGAAATATGTATGATTTGAAGGAACCCACTAAACTGTCTCTAAATACAGCCATGACGCTGTTCTATGCAAAGGTTCTACCTGCCCTGACATACGGTTTGGAGCTAATTTGGGAACATCTAACTCTATCTGACCTTAGAGTTATTGAGAATGTCAAGGCTAGATTCTTGAAAAGAATTTTGGGTATTTCCAAAATGTCACAGTCAAGACTTGCTTATGAGCTAGCCAGAGAAACCTTCCTTATGGAAGACATAAGAATGAGACTACAATTACCCTCCACACGACAAGAACAGGAACTACTTCATATTAGACTAAGAAAACGAGCGGAAATTGACTTGGAATTCTACGGGACGGACGCAATGATTAATCGAAGCTGGACTGGGCCGAACAACGAACTGAGGAGTGCTCTGAATAGACTGGCCATACATGGTTTCCATCACAAACTGTGCGTACGACCGGGTTTTCATGACCCATCTGTGCAGTGCGTGTGCGTGTTATGTAACAAACGATGTGAACGATACCATTTTAGTGTATGCAGCAAAAGAACAGCTTCCTTATTGGATTACTCTAAAATGTAATGCACATTTGTGCGCAATTTCTTCTTATTATTAACGACTCCCGATAATTTCAACATATCATCACACAGAATTTACTACTACTCGCTCTTCACATCGAAATACGATATCTCAAGAATTATTATTATATTTATGATTATTATTAGTGGCATTCCTTTCAACTTTTGACAACGTCAAACGGAGATTATTAACATAACAATACAAACACAGCTGGCCTGACACAAGGCTGGATTTTCCATCAAGATTATTAGACAACTTGTCGTCAAATGAAATAACATAACTGCAAACTCCGGGTCGAATTGAACACTACACAAAATCAAAACTTGTCGAAAAATCTCGACTATAAAATACTGGTAATACATGCATGACTTAACTACTATCCTATATCTACAGAAATTATATGTACAACAAAATGAATATATACTTTGACCCGACATTTACGTTAAAATTATTTAATCCCGTTCGTTATACAAATTTAGAATAGGATCGAGAAGCGACCCATTTCGTTACATAAGGTCACCAAGTCAAATTGTTACCCTTCACTGGATCATAATGACATCCCCAAATAAGTTTACATTTTGGTACTCATCTTTGTCGTTGTTATCTTTGGCGGCACAGTAGATGAAAGACCCACCTGGTCCTCTCTGCTGTTTATCCCTCCATAATGGCTGGTTGTATGTCACGAGTGATTTCCTGGCATTCCGCCATACTTATTAAATTATTACACATTTATCACTTCAAATATAAACACTGGTGGTATTCACTGAAATACTATCATAACACTTAATCATCCTAGACCCAATTTAATTTATATACACTGTTATCTCTTCGTCCTCCTTCCGCACAAATGACTTAACACAACGGCAGAATGTTAATATACACGCCCGACGCTGTTCGCGTTGTCTGTTCCGT
The DNA here is from genome assembly GCF_040414725.1 of Anabrus simplex. Classification (NCBI taxonomy): domain Eukaryota; kingdom Metazoa; phylum Arthropoda; class Insecta; order Orthoptera; family Tettigoniidae; genus Anabrus; species Anabrus simplex. Next base: position 315,672,211 of record NC_090271.1, read on the forward strand.
CCGACTCACGTCGTATTCTTGAAGAGTTTATCAAGATGACGGTTCGATTCCTATCGTACAGGTTCCATTAATTTAATGTTATTTCCTTGTACTGCTCGTCACACAGTAGCGTAACTCTGCATTTACCGTTTTTAGTAAAAGAAAGTATGTTCTCTCCTTGGAAACACTATCTACTATTTAAACTTCACACAATATAAATCTCAAAGTCTCAAATCGTAGCATGATTTGGAATGTTTAAAGTTTCTCTACTGACTGGAACAAGACGTAAATAATACAAGTCACTTCGCCCACACACGAGCACATCATGTAAGTACATGCGGTCGTTCGTACAAGTTGCAAGTTAATTCAGCGTCAATGTAAAATTTCAGAGTAAGGTCCACGACGAGTTAGCGCCAACCTGAATTCAGAAGTAACTACTACACGACGAGTTAGCGTCAACATGAATTCACAAGTAACTAAGTACTGAGCGTTCATTGTGCTCATATTTATCGGTGAATGTCTTCCTCGTGGCTCCACTGACGTCATGTCTGAGATAGAGGGGCGTGGATTTCTCAAATCGGCACTTGCACTCCGAACTGGAAATTATATATTATCTCAAATTAATCCCCTCATTTGGAATATATACTGAATCGAATATGATCTCCTGACGATCATAGATTTCGGAGATATGGATGGATTTCTCTCCTGACTTTTGGCTGGTCCGAAAGCGTCTATCTCAACGTGGTCGCCTTCCAGCCAATCCCCTCATTTGGAATATATACTGAATCGAATATGATCTCCTGACGATCATAGATTTCGGAGATATGGATGGATTTCTCTCCTGACTTTTGGCGAGTCCGAAAGCGTCTATCTCAACGTGGTCGCCTTCCAGCCAATGGCAATCGAGGAGCTCAAATTCCAAGAAAGCCCGTCTTCAATTAATTCAATTTGCGATCTATTATTGATTATTCTTCCACATATGACATCTAAAAAGTTCCTTAAGTTGATCCATATAACTGCAATAATTTATTTATGATTATTTTCGTAGCTAACTTTACTATTTCACCCAGATCTTTCAAGGTGGTATTCCTGAATCGCGAACTAAATTTTCGTGATTGGTCTACAAGTGCGCGGTCGGTTTGAATTTTCATCTGCAACAACCTAGGCCAACGATTATCGTGGAAACACTGTAATTTTCCACTCTCTGATTCCGAGAATCCGTGACGTAGCAGAAAGTTTGCGTTCGCCCGAAATATCCCAGCGCAGCGCTCGTGTTGCAACATTCCATTGTCTCAGGCTTGCCTTTCTCTTATTGTACGAAACATATTTGCGCACATACGTATCTTCTGGTCGCTAAATTAATAGACCCCCTGCCGCGAGGCAGCTCTATGCTGTTTTGACAAGCTAATCCTTCAGGCTCCAGTCTGTCGTGTACTTAGCTCGTATTTCAACACTACACAGATGAAATATTGTCAACTAAATTTTGCATTTCAATAAATGTACCATATATTCTTTCATATAACAAATCATGATTAAATTATGACCCCGATCATGCGGGTTCACAAGATGATATCTGTATTATTATTATTATTATTATTGTTATTTATTTATTTATTTATTTACATAGTTTACGCCCAGATTGGAGCACTTAAATCAAACCCAAATACATTTATGTTAACAAAGAATTAACTGAAGATTTAGCTTGCATAATCTTCTTCCTTTCCTAAAACCTCTTCATTCTGGCTGACCTGGCTGCCCTTTCTTCATCAGATATGACATATTGTTTGTGTTGTACAGTTTTTAATGACAATCTTATTTGTTTGTTCTTGAGAATCCTTTTTCTTCTCTATTTTCAATTTACTTCATTGTAATATTCAGCTCTTCTAAATCATTTTGAACTTCTTTAAACCAATTATTTTTTGTTTTACTTTTCCAAAAGTAATTAAATGGTTGTTTTATTATCCTATTATCATTTAATCTAGAAAGATGACAGAAAAAAGGCAATTCTTCTTTTTCTCATCATATCTATTATAGATTCACTTTCCCTATAAACCACTGCATTAGGCAATAATTTCCATTGTCCATCCACCTGATGTTTTTATTAATGATTGTTCCGAGTATCCTTCTGTCAACCTTTTGCAGTGTTGGTTTGTTGCTTTGGTGTTCAATTTAAATAGTGTTTCACAAGCATAAGTCGCTTCAGGTTTAATGACGGAACAGTAATGTTGAAGTTTAGCACTTACTGAAAGAGAGTTTTTCTTGTACGTTGGCCATGTAATTCATTGTGCTTTTTTTAACTTAAATGTTCTGCTTTCTATTGATGATTTTTCATAGGAGTTCCAAGTTATAATCTCACCAAGATATTTAAACTTATTCACAATTTTAATTTGTTTGGTATTGGCTAAGGTAATGGTTCATGCTGTAACAGGGGAGGTTGGCATTATTTCTGTTTTTTCATATGAAATTTGCAATCCAACTTTTCTTGCTATGTTATCAAGTTCTTCTATTTGCAATTTAGCTTCTTCCATATCATTAGCAAGTAGTGCAAGATCATCAGCGAATGCTAAACAATTGAGTCTTATTTTTCTGCCAATCTTGATGTTAGGTTGACACATCTTATTCCATTTCCGCATGATTTTTTCCAACACACAGTTAAACAATAATGGTGTGAGTCCATCTCCCTGCCGAAGTCCAGTATTAATGTAACTATTATTATTGTTCAATTTAATTCTGCAATGCTTGTCGCTTGCATGATTGTAGTCAAATTGTTACGTATATATGTGTGTGTAGTTTAAGACTAAAAACATGTAGGCGCCTACAGTAAAAGTTGCTGTATATCAGATCTGGATGTAGTGTGTGCAATAACTTGTGATATTGTAACATTGCGAAATACTGCTGGAGTAACTGCCGAGTCATTGCTCTGTCATCGTGTGTATTTAGCGGTGAGCTCACTTTGTTTAAGTAACCCAGGGTGCCGCAGGCAGTTTCACCATAGTGTGAAACAGTTTGAGCTAGGTGGGAGTAGATCATAGTTATTTCTGGAGATTGCGTAGGTGTGTCAACCAATGGTTACAAATACTAGGACCAGCGTCTTATAGTTTCAGTCAACGAGATGGAGTGGCCTCAGTCGGTCATTAGTCATTAGTCAAACAGAAGGTGAACAGTGAAGAAGTCAATTGGAAGGAGCAGTTGGATAGGATAGGCTTGCCACGAAGTCATAGAAGGATAGGCTTTCCATGAAGTCATATAGGACAGACTTACCAAGAAGTCATCTGGATAGAGAAGAAGCAGTCACATGGATACTTAGTCTTCAGTGAAACAAAAAGGATACATCACGAAATTAGGCTTGATACATCTACAGCAAATACCAATTCAAAGGAATACGTCATAATTACACTCTAAGTGTTGAAGGTACAGTCAAGTGAACCAGTGAGGGATTTATTTTTGTGTATAATTGTTAAATGTCCGGTCAAGAAGAATTCAAATTCATGCCTAGTTTCTTTCAATTGCAACGTCATAATTTTAAATTCTCATCTGTTTTAATCGCAGCAGTTCTCACTATTTTTATTGAAATTATTTCAAGAATATATTTTGTTCTATCAAATTAATTAATCGTTTTATTTAAACAGTAAAATTTCTTAACATCAAATTTAATGGGAAAACCGAATACCGATCTCCTTTTCCCAGAACTTATATGGTATGTTGTCACAAGTAAGCTTATTATCCCACACCCTAGAGATATTCAAGAATCTCATTCATTCTCTTATTGCTGCACTGAGTTGTAGCTGGCGCCCTTCAAATAACGTATGTGTAAGTAATCAATTAGAACCAAGTGTGAGTACAAGGTCCAACAATTGAGTATTTTATTTAATGAATATTAATTTTCATATTTTTCAATTTAAATGCAGTTTTATACATATATTAATTTAGTAAAGGAGTTAGAAACATACTACACTTGAAGTAAAACCTCGCATTTGACGAGTCATTGCTGGGGCTCCATCAGTGCACACTGAAATTCAATTGTTTCAATTCAGTCCATTTTCTTCCAATATCATTGTAGTAGAATCATATATGTCTGATTCTGTTGATGTCAGAGGTAATTCTTTGCAGGATAGGAACTGTTCAGTGAGTGATCCTTTGTTCAAAAATCTTATGTAGCTCATTAATTGATTTTTATGTCTGTTGATTCGTACAAATGAAGTGCAAATTTCTTACCGTCATGTAATTTTTCCACTAGTTTTTAATATCCGCTGACATCAGCAACTGCATCGTTTGACAAAGGTACTTTGTATATCTCCCTCTCGGCAGTTTCTCCTAACATAGTTTTAACTATTTCTTTACAGGCAGGTAAAATCAAAGTTTCTGCTGCTGTATGTGACTGCATATTCCTGGCAATTATTTCTGCTACTTTATAGCTAGGTACTAGCGCTTTTACTGAAGTTGTAATTATTTTATTCATTGCCTTGCCTTCTTTAATTTGAGAAGAGAGTAAACGACTGAAATAAGCTTCATCTTTATTTTCCAAATGACTGTGTTTCATTTTCAAGTGCCTCGTTAGTTAGCTTGGAACCATACATCCATTGCTTAATTTTCCGCCACATACAACACACTCAGGAAATTCACGATTTCCAGATTAAGTAAATGTAAATCCGAAGCTTAAATAAGAATCCTGATACCTGCGCACAGCACCAAACGATGAACTGCTCTGCTGCAGAAGTAGCTTCTCATTGACACTTGATCCGGGTGATTCACTTGTTCTGTTTTCACTCTGATATCCTTCAATTCTGTATAATTGTTGGTGAATTAACAACTCCATGTTACAACACAATATCTGTACATTTACTTTAGTTTCATAATAACACCAAATATTACAACTTATTCAACAATAAATTGTGCACTACATTTCAACATCTCTCCGTTTCCAAATGAAGTACTGAACAAACTGCAAGTGAACGTTGATTGGTTTATATATGCTCCACTAGGGTTTGGGACTGATCGACATATTTCTCTACTAATGTCCCAGTGGTTTGTGTACCCTTCATGAGGTTTCTCATTCTTTCGGGACTGCTCTGTAGCTCTGAAATTCCTCTAAAGCAGGCATAGTTACTTGTACATTGGGGTGTGCTGCTATATTCAGCATAGCGAAACAGTGTGCCGCAAACAAAAAAAGTTCGTGAATCCCTGTTCTAAAGGATCAAGATACAGCTACTTAACATTGTACTACTGGATAGCACACACACACATAGCTTACTCAAATGACCCGAACACTTCCCCGTATACAACTTCTTTTGTGGTACTATGCGGTGCGCAAGTAAGTGCAGATCTCCTACTAATTTAAGAGCTGGCCACATAGAGCTGTCCAAGGGAGAATTAGCTCAAGTGCATGTCCATGCCTGCAACCAGAAGCATTTACCTCTGTGATTTGTTGATAGTCATCAGCAAGCAGACACTTACTGGAATCTGTAGGCGTTTAAACTGAAGAGAGTAGTTAGTAGGTATTAGGGAAATTCATGAGATAAAAACTGATTATCCTTATTGCACCCTGTCAACATCATAGCCTCAATAACAAAATTATAGAGGGCTTTTACAAGTTTGGGAGCATTCGGATTCTGTAGTAGCACAATCTGAGCTCCTACTTTACGGAAGTGCTTATGTACAGAAAGTCGGGAGCAGTTACCGAGTTAAGGAACTCCACAGGATAGTGGACTACTTCTTCCTAATCTACTACAATGTCCAATGTCTTCATGCACCTTATACCTGCTGAGGATGGTATCATCAATAACCTCCTCTACATTGTTCCAGGAAGTGAGAATCGCACAATAACATAACCAGGAGTTTGTTTTTGATCACAGGTGTTGAATGTTGGGATAGACAGCTCCTATGAGGATCTCAAAATGTGGGACAACTGAGCATAGGCCATTTGGAAGTGTAATCTCCCCATCAAGATCTTACAGGGTCCCTTCATCAGTCATCTGGTATCTGCAAACTCTTTGCATTGAATGTCACCATTTAGACGGGCTCTCAGATTGCAGGCAAGACTTGCAGAATATTGATGTTGTGCTAGAAGATCGAACAGTTCAGGTATGCGTCCATTCGGTCAGCTCATATTCCCCTTGAAACGACAGGGGGAGTCTGATGGAAGTCGTCTGAAAACAGGACTGTGATGCTTCTCATGATTTGGTCATTGTTTCTGATATCTCATAATGCTCGATCCAAGGCTTCAATGGCATTTTTATGCACCATTGTGCACTCATCACAGATCAGCAGAGTACATCTTCCATAACTTTAGCCATATGCTATTTTTTGGGAAGATTGGACATGGGTGCTACTGTTCTACACCTTGGGAGCAACATTGCAGCTATGCTCAAGAATGCCATGACTGACAAGTAGGTTGCAACAAGTAGGTGACGAACATTGGCGAAGTTCTGAAATTCACCAATGGAAATAAAGACACAAAAACATACAACATTTGAAAGCTGAAAAAGCATCCAGGATTGATAAGGGTTCTGGAGATATATTAAAGGCAATGAAATGTTTATTTGATTACTGTCTGCATGAAGGAGCTATACCAAATTATGAAAAGTACTATAGTAGCCATAGTGTAAAAAGGAAAGGGTGAAAAACATAAAACAGGTAATTACAGGCCACCCACCTTCAAGCCAGCTTGTAAGTTCTGGGAAAGCATTGTTTTGTATTATATAAGATACATTTGCAAAATTTCTAACTGGTTCGATAGAAGGCAATTTGGGTTTCAGTAAGTTTATTTCAGGCAAAATCAACTTGTAGGATTCCAGTGAGAGCTTCAGGTGGTCAAATGAACTGTATCACTATTGATCTATCCAAGGCTTTTGATAGGTAGATCAGGGGAGACAGGTGACAAAAATGAGTGTTACTGGACCAGACAAATGAGTGGTTGAACGGGTGGCTAAATCTCTAGAAAGTAGAACTCAGAGAATGAGTGCAGGTGAAGCATTATCTGATCCTATAATAATTAAGAATTGGGGTTCCAAAAGGCAGTATTATTGGACCTTTATGTTTTCTTATATAATATATAAATAATGTAAAGGTAAAAAAGGAATTACAGATAAGGCTTTTTGCAGATCACTTAAAATATTAAAAACAATGCAAATCTTTCACCAGTTGCCATTCATGAAGCACTATAACACTTTAGGGATTAGCACTGCGTGTTGAAAGTTCCCAAAATCCGGATGAAGTCGAGGATCAAACACATAAATGAAGCTAGAAGCAAGTCCTTGAAGAGCAGCAGAACATACATGCTAGCCAGCACTGTCTTCCTAATGTTTATGAAACTCAATGAAAAATTCAATAGATCAAGGATCAAACCCATCACAGGCACAGCACAGTTCTGTTACAAGAAAGAATCAAAAAAGAGGTACATGACCTTTTCATGGCAAAAATGACAAGAAAATGCAATTGTCCATGACCAAATATATGTATCTGGGTGATGAATGTTAAAAAACATGTTGATCCAAACAACACTTCAATATTTAAAGTGTCCAAAACATGGGTAAAAAAATTCAAGAGAAAAAATATAATAGTTTCTCATAAAGTTACACTTGAAATCATCAAAGAATTCTGTTAAGATTCTGTCATACATAAAAAAAAAGGCTGAAGAATTTGTTAATGAAATATGAAGGGTACAGGGAAAGAAGGGGCTGATTAACATTTTACTGCTGTGAGCTCCCATCCGGGAGGTAGTAGGTTCGAACCCCACGGTTTTCTGTGGTTTCCCATTTTTACACCTGCCAAATGCTGGGGCTGTACCTTAATTCTCTCAATATCAATCTGCTAGGGGCTTTACGTCGCACCGACACAGATAGGTCTTATGGCGACGATGGGATAGGAAAGGCCTAGGAGTTGGAAGGAAGCGGCCGTGGCCTTAATTAAGGTACAGCCCCAGCATTTGCCTGGTGTGAAAATGGGAAACCACAGAAAACCATTTTCAGGGCTGCCGATAGTGGGATTCGAACCTACTATCTCCCGGATGCTGTACCTTAATTAAAGCCATGGCCGCTTGCTTTCCATTCCTAGGCCTTTCCTGTCCCATTGTCGCCATAAGACCTATCTGTGTCGGTGCGACGTAAAGCAACTAGCGAACATTTTACTAACTTTTCAGTAGAAGAATTTTAAACTTCAGAACCTTGTGGAACCTCTTCTTTTACTGATCTTAACGTCCAGAAATTCACAAAACTTGGTATATACATTATAAATGTGTAACTTATTTTCTTTATGGAATATTAACACGCAAAAAGGCTAATTTTTTTTACTATTTTCTAATTATGTACATGTGTAGGAAGAAAAGGGACTTCGTTGTACTGAACTGTCATGTTAAGTCTCTGTATTACTGTTTATTTTCATTTCAAATGAAAATCCATAGCCTGTTTCCAGCCATTTGACTGGGTCAGGAATGAAATGAATGAAGTCCCCATGGAGCGGCGAGGATAGGAATTGTGCCGGCTACCGAAGCCTGTCACACTCCTCTAGGGCTATGATTAATGACTGACAGACGAAATGAAATTATATTGAAGAGTGCTGCTGGAATGAAAGATGACAGGGAAAACCGGAGTACCCGGAGAAAAACCTGTCCCACCTCTGCTTTGTCCAGCATAAATCTCACATGGAGTGACTGGGATTTGAAACATGGAAGCAAGAGCATTGTATAAACTATGAACATTTTGCAAGCCCAATATCATATTTTACAGTATTTATAACAATTTACCAATTACTTTAATAACTATTAGACTACATCCATATCATCCTGTAACACAGGCTACAGTTCATTATCCATGAGGAATTTTTGAGATATTATCACTTGCTTCAATACCACAGAATCTCATTAACTCTTTTAAGTCAATGAACTTCTCAGCAGATTTGGGCAAAGTTTGTAGGAAAGAATATCGTTGTGCTATGTTGGGATAATTACCTGAAGGTGAGAATTGCATCATGAAGTGAATGATGCACTTATCTTCATAAGCTGGTAGGTCAAATTGACTGGAAGCAATGTGTCTTTTCCATTTTGCTGCTATGGAGATAGATTCCCAAGCTCCATTGTAAGTGATCCAGAAACTCAACAATGATCCTCTCTGGATCTTGATCTCTGTTACTGGCTGGAATGGAAATTGTGATTTCTTCCCATACCTTTCATCAAAAAACTTCTTCCAACTCCTAAACTGTGGTATACAGCGACTGTAGTGTGTTTAACTTCACTTACTGCGCTGCCATGGTACAAAAATGAGCAGACACAAGTAAAAACATATTATAATTACAATAACAGAATTAAAACACAAAGCCCAATTTGTTACTAAACACTTCAGGAAACTGTTTGCACAGAACACATACTTGTTCAGCGTCCCCTTTAGACAGATGATTATGATCCAAATTATCAATGTCAGCGATTTCCTCAGATGCTAGGTTACCAACACAAGATACATCATAATCATGCAGGGGAAAATCAACCAAATTAAATTTACAATTAGAGCAAAACTTAAAGAAAAAATTTCTACATTGAAGGTCCAAGACTAATCCAATACCAGACAAGAAATTGGTACCCAGAATCATATCACAAGAGAGGTTAGAAGTCACTAAACATCGAATTTTCCAAGTTTCACTCTTACAGATCCTAGTATTTCCATCTTATTCCTGTTAGCAGTAACACATTTAATTTCAACATGTTGTAAGGGAGGCAGTTTACAAACGCACTTCATTAAATTATACCATCTGAAATCAATTAAAGACGCAACACTCCCTGAGTTAATCAGAGCCACTAGTGGTTCATTGTTCACCTCAGTATTAACAAAAGTACCCTTGGGTACGACATGGGCAGGGATCCTTTTACACATTTGCGGACATATTACTTCTTTAAAATCATAAGAAAGGTGAGATTCAACAGGTTTACACATTTTAGTTTTAGTCAATAGTCATTGGGCATGTTTTTGAGAAGAGTCCTTTTGGAGGTGTTGCCTAGACCCACACAAAATTGCAGCAATTACTAGCATTTCGATTTACAGAAGGACGTGACTTTTTAAGATTGTCCCTGGACCTGCAATTAAAGCACTTCTTAACATTCATATTCTTGAATAACTGAGAGGACCAGAGGGAACAGGACACATAGAATTAGCAGGAGGAGGACGATGGATTGGTCTCAACTCGTCCCCATGATTAACATCTTCTGGACTGAGTGCGCCACGTTTAAATAAACGGATGTCCACTGTCGCACCAACAATCTGCTGACCTGTGTTGTTAGGTATTCCTACAGTACAGTTTTAGCTATCTGTGTGAAAATTCAAATAAATATTTCTCCAACAGAAGCTAATTAAACTGTGTTTTAAGTTCACCATGTCACAGCTGGCGCACTCAGTGCGCCACGTGCGTCATCATGTAAGTATATTTTTATTTACAAATTACTTCTGTATTCACTAGAATTGTCTTGCATTAGTTTTCTGTGGACTGTTTGTTGATTTCTACGTGAGTCACCAATAATCGTTCCGTTTATTTAGGGCTGCAAGATATCTGTCAAGTCCACAGCTGAACTGGTTATTGAATGATGATCCTGATTTCGACAAAGCAGATGACTGTGAAAATGAGGAAGACAATTCTGAAATTGAAAATGAGGAAATAATTTTCAGTGACCATAGCTCAGAAAGTGAACAGGATAATGACTCGGGGATAAGTGATGAAAGTTCTGGTGAAGTTGTGTTAGCCAAAAGTGATTGATTCATAGGAAGAGACAAAGTTTGTGTATGGAAGAAACAATGTTCTAGTGGATCCTCTAAGACTAAAGAAAAAAATATTGTCAAAATATTTCCAGGACCAAAGGGTGAAGCTCAGGGTGTAACAAGTGAACTGTCTCCTTTTCACAAAATTATTGATGTAAATATGATTGACAATATTGTAAACTTCACGAATTTGTACATAGCTACCAGGTTGGGATAACATTATTATATTGTAATGTAATTAGGGAGGTAAAATAAAGACTAATATTATGAAAAATATTTCAAGAATTAATTGATGAACGATAAAACATAGAATATAGGCTCTGAATTTACTTAACTTCGATGAAAACATTAACATACTTAATGGAGCACTCAGCGCACCACGCGAGTGCTCGAGTGATGAAAAAGAACGCGAGCGAATAATAAAAATGTAAACGGTAATTAACCCCAACTTCAAACATGGTGAGACGGTTTAACTTGACTCAAAAGGAGAACATACAACTTGTGAACAGGCTCCCATTTACATTCAAGTTATGCCAATAAGCCTGCTCAGACAATAAAAATGAATAATTTACTGTGGCTACTTACACCACAAATAAATACAATTACATATGAAGTACAAAATTTACCTATTTAGGTATAGTTAGTTTTGGTATAGCAGCCTTGAAAACATTGGGCAATGCACAGCCCAGCCTTGCACCCCTTGCACCACAATCTATTTTCTTTTTACGGTACAGGCAAATCATCAGCCTGTCTAAACGAAAAACAAGCCCAAATTTCTGGAGAGGTGAAGTATTTTTTATCATTTATATTTGGAGTAAAAGAATGCAGCTAAAAACTGCATTCGAAAGTGACTCAACAAACAAAAATCTTGCCCAAACTATCACTTAATATGTGATCTGGTTCGAAAGCAGAGTCTTCATCACTGTCATCTACAATATTTCTGAACCCATTGTTCCAAAAAAATCCCCAAGATATGTCTAACATTGAGCCAGCTTGAGGACATATTTATACAGTTACACCAAGATCTGCTATGTCCAGTCGTAACAAACTGTACAGGCAATACAAACTGACGCATGACACAGATGATTTTGAGCGGTACAGGATTCTGAGAAATGGAACAAAGCAACTAATTAGGAACTCTAAATATAAATACTTTCAGGAACTGATGAACACTAACAGCCCAAGACAAAAATGGAGTAAATTACGTACGTTAGGTATATTAATATTTAGAAATTTCATGATCCGTATTGAAGTGGGATTACAATATTTAAAAATTAAGAGTGTTCCACCTATTCAATACAAAGATATTTATTAATGTGAAAGAATCACATATCGTTCAAATGAGGTACTAGTTTCGGCACCAGATATGTGCCATCATCAGCCACAAAGTCAAATCGGGCAAACACAATAAAACCCTATAACAACTTTATATACACTATAACATCTGCATGGATGAATATGAAATATGACTTTAAAACAATTTTAAAAACACACTATAACATTTGCACAGATGAATATAAAATAAAATATGGTAGATGAAGTTGCATTCCATTTTAAAATCCGTTAAAATGATGACTCCGTTGTTGTACACCCATGGCGGTTTGTCCAGCTTATATATAACTTTAGTTTTCTAAAACTTAAATTATGCTGCGAGGTTTATTGTCATATGAAGTAGACACTATATGTGTTCTGTAGTTTGGTTCCGGAAAATAAACGTAAACATGAACTTGGTAAGATCCAAAGAATTAATTCCCACTTCAATATGGGTTGAGGAACCTGGGGAAGAAATTAGTAGTCGAATTAGGCAAAAGATCGGAAGGAAAGATCAAAAAGAAAAGTCTAGAAAAACCCAGAGAATACTAGAAACGAACTCACCTTGAGCAGCCTGAGTGATCGGCGGACAGAGCTGGACTGATGGATGCAATTATAAGGTTAAGGGGCGAGGCGTAAGGGAGGAGAGGGGAGGGGTAGAGGCGGAGCAACTGTCACGGAGCTAAGGTGGAGTGGAAGGATGTGGTAGTGGGGGTAAATGATGTGGATATGTACTGCGTATGGTTTGAAAGATCGAATTGTTTTTAGGTGGTCTAATATTTCTTAGCCATTTAATGAAGAGATCATAAAGAATATTAGTTTTCTCGGAAATTTCATTTAAATTATAGTTAGGGTTGAAATATTGATCGCAATGAATGAAACAATTTTCGACGATGTTCATAATTGGCCCTTTGTGTGCTATTTGAAGTATTTCAAAATCATGTTCTATATCAGTAAACTTATGATTTGAGTCGTGAATCTGTTGGCCTATAGCAGAAAACTTGTTATATCTTACCGCGTTGACGTGCTCTGAATATCTGGTTATGAAGTTGCGTCCTGTTTGTCCCACGCAGGAGGCGCTGCAGTCGATACACTTGAATCTATAGATTCCAGATTTGGAAAATCTGTTAGAGGTGTTGACTGATGTTGAATTATGTATAATTTCTGAGGTCCTATTATTAGTTCTGAAGAAGATTTTTACGTTATGTTTTCGAAAAACATTGGTGATTTGATGGATACCGTTGTTGAATGTAAAAGTAGATGAAACGTTAGTGATAGGTTTTTGTTTAGTGAGAGTAGTCTTGGGCCGGTGTCTAAATTTATTGATTATCTGTTCTATAAATGATCTGCTGTAACCGTTGAATTTGGCGATTGCTCTTATAGTGTTGAGTTCGCTATTGAGGTCGTTTTTAGACATAGGTATCGTGAATGCACGATGAACCATGCTATTATACGCTGCACGTTTGTGTGTTTGAGGATGTATGGAATCTTGACGAATAGTATTGGCAGTTTGTGTCTGTTTCCTAAAAATTCTATATGAAAGAGCAGATGGATTTCTGAGAATAGTTAAATCCAGAAACTTAATTACTTTATTATTTTCGGACTCAAGTGTAAATTTGATGTAGGGGTCAATATTGTTTAGTTCTTGCAGGGTAGAGGTCGCATTCTTGATTTCTTCATCTATTATAACAAAGAGCATTTACGACCAACTGTGTAAAATGTGATGGAGAATGGGGTCAGTTAATAATAGAAAACCTCTTGCGGAAACTCACGTGGTAGTTTAAGCCCTCCCTAAAATACATAAAATTGACGTCCCTATCCGGCCTATTATTAACTACAAACCCAGGCCCCTATATAAAATTGCGCAATTTGTTCAACGATTTTTAACTAAGAACTATCAATTTCTCTCTAAAAAATCCATCAAGAACACTACTGAACTAGATGAAAAAATGAAGTCATTTAATGTACAACCCAACCATACCCTTCATTCTTTCGACATAGTAAATATGTATCCAAGCATACCCACAACCAAACTTTTCTCCATTATTGAAGATAACTTTAACAAACAGAGCTCTCTCAGCAAATTAGAAATACAAGATTTTATTTCTCTTCTGAAACTGGTCATCAACAATAATTTCTTTAAATTCGATGAAACCATCTATCAACAAAATGGACTGGCTATGGTATCACTCGCTTCGGGAATTCTAGCGGGCATTTATTTAGATTTTCTGGAATATACAAAAATAAATAGCAATACTTTTCCAAACATCCTCATGTGGGCCAGATATGTTGACGACACATTTATTATAATGGATGAAGAAATCAAGAATGCGACCTCTACCCTGCAAGAACTAAACAATATTGACCCCCACATCAATTTTACACTTGAGTCCGAAAATAATAAAGTAATTAAGTTTCTGGATTTAACTATTCTCAGAAATCCATCTGCTCTTTCATATAGAATTTTCAGGAAACAGGCACAAACTGCCAATACTATTCGTCAAGATTCCATACATCCTCAAACACACAAACGTGCAGCATATAATAGCATGGTTCATCGTGCATTCACGATACCTATGTCTAAAAAAGACCTCAATAGCGAACTCAACACTATAAGAGCAATCGCCAAATTCAACGGTTATAGCAGATCATTTGTAGAACAGATAATCAATAAATTTAGACACCGGCCCAAGACTACTCTCACTAAACGAAAACCTATCACTAACGTTTCATCTACTTTTACATTCAACAACGGTATCCATCAAATCACCAATGTTTTTCGAAAACATAACGTAAAAATCTTCTTCAGAACTAATAATAGGACCTCAGAAATTATACATAATTCAACATCAGTCAACACCTCTAACAGATTTTCCAAATCTGGAATCTATAGATTCAAGTGTATCGACTGCAGCGCCTCCTACGTGGGACAAACAGGACGCAACTTCATAACCAGATATTCAGAGCACGTCAACGCGGTAAGATATAACAAGTTTTCTGCTATAGGCCAACACATTCATGACTCAAATCATAAGTTTACTTATATAGAACATGATTTTGAAATAATTCAAATAGCGCACAAAGGGCCAATTATGAACATCGTCAAAAATTGTTTCATTCATTGCGATCAATATTTCAACCCTAACTATAATTTAAATGAAATTTCCGAGAAAACTAATATTCTTTATGATCTCTTCATTAAATGGCTAAGAAATATTAGACCACCTAAAAACAATTCGATCTTTCAAACCATACGCAGTACATATCCACATCATTTACCCCCACTACCACATCCTTCCACTCCACCTTAGCTCCGTGACAGTTGCTCCGCCTCTACCCCTCCCCTCTCCTCCCTTACGCCTCGCCCCTTAACCTTATAATTGCATCCATCAGTCCAGCTCTGTCCGCCGATCACTCAGGCTGCTCAAGGTGAGTTCGTTTCCAGTATTCTCTGGGTTTTTCTAGACTTTTCTTTTTGATCCTTCCTTCGGATCTTTTGCCTAATTCGACTACTAATTTCTTCCCCAGGTTCCTCAACCCATATTGAAGTGGGAATTAATTCTTTGGATCTTACCAAGTTCATGTTTACGTTTATTTTCTGGAACCAAACTACAGAACACACATAGTGTCAACTTCATATGACAATAAACCTCGCAGCATAATTTAACAGTTTTAGAAAACTTAAGTTATATATAAGCTGGACAAACCGCCATGGGTGTACAACAACGGAGTCATCATTTTAACGAATTTTAAAATGGAATGCAACTTCATCCACCATATTTTATTTTATATTCATCTGTGCAAATGTTATAGTGTGTTTTTAAAGTTGTTTTAAAGTCATATTTTTCATATTCATCCATGCAGATGTTATAGTGTATATAAAGTTGTTATAGGGTTTTATTGTGTTTGCCCGATTTGACTTTGTGGCTGATGATGGCACATATCTGGTGCCGAAACTAGTACCTCATTTGAACGATATGTGATTCTTTCACATTAATAAATATCTTTATATTGAATAGGAGGAACACTCTTAATTTTTAAGTATTGTATGTTAGGTATAGGTAAAACCGTAGAACAACATGTATCAAGCATATCACTAGAGGCTTTAAATGATTATTTCGCACGGCCAAGAATAGCCTCTACCTCCTTCCCTAAAAGTTCACTACCCTTGTTTCAACAGCATTCTGTGCATGAGCAATTCTCTTTTAGGAATATCACTTCGAATGAAGTTAAAGGTGTGATATAGTCTATTACATCTAATGCCACAGGTAATGATGATATTCCTATATCGCTGATTAAAGATATCTTGACCGGGCGAGTTGGCCGTGCGCGTAGAGGCGTGCGGCTGTGAGCTTGCATCCGGGAGATAGTAGGTTCGAATCCCACTATCGGCAGCCCTGAAAATGGTTTTCCGTGGTTTCCCATTTTCACACCAGGCAAATGCTGGGGCTGTACCTTAATTAAGGCCACGGCCGCTTCCTTCCAACTCCTAGGCCTTTCCTATCCCATCGTCGCCATAAGACCTATCTGTGTCGGTGCGACGTAAAGCCCCTAGCAAAAAAATATCTTGGGAGCTGTTCTGCCAATACTAACACATATATTTAACTACTGCCTGACAAACGGAGTGTTCCCAGATGTTTGGAAAGATGCACTAATTAGACCCATCCCGAAGAACTCCAAGTTAGATTCTCCTTCAGATTATCGTCCAGTATCCATCCTACCACCTCTATCCAAGGTACTTGAATGCCTAGTTCACACAAAAGTTACTGAATACCTTACCAAGCATTCCCTCCTCAATCCCTTCCAATCCGGCTTCAGGAAAGGACATAGCACTGCGACAGCTTTACTGCGAGTGACAGATGATATTAAACGTGCAATGAACCAACAGGACGTGACTGTACTGACATTATTAGACCTCAGTAGTGCCTTTGACACTGTCAACCCTCAGTTACTACTGCACAAACTTCGAGAACTAAATTTTGATAGTGTGTCGCTTCGGTTCTTTTCCTCTTACCTTGAAAATCGCCGGCAACGTGTGACAGTGGGAAATGTGACTTCAAGGTGGCAAAGTAAGACCCTCGGTGTCTCTCAGGGGTCGGTCCTGGGACCACTGTTATTTATCATCCAAATTAATGATATATCGAAAACTCTTAAATTCTGCAAAGTGCAAATGTATGCAGATGATGTACAAATTTACTGTCATTCAAAACCGAGTGATATTGATACTGCAATTACTAAAATAAATTCTGACCTAAAACATCTTAGTGACTATGCAAATGAAAACAGTTTACTAATAAACCCGAATAAATCTCAAGTTATTATTATTGGTACCAGTAAAAACCTATATTCCCTTAAGCAACAGGACATCTCTCCAATAATTTTGAACAATAAAATCATACCCTACTCTACTTCAGTGACTAACTTAGGAATTATTATGACTGAGACCCTAAATTGGACTCAGCATGTGATAAGCAAATGTAATAAATTGCACAAATGCTTATATCCTCTGAAGCGATTCTGCAATGCATTCTCGGTTCGACTTAAAGTACAACTAATTCACTCTCTTATACTACCTATACTTGACTATTGTGACGCTGTGTTGACTGAAATTACCTGCAACAGTAACAAGAAACTCGACCGGAGCCTCAATAGCTGCGTAATATATATATTTAATCTGCGATATGATGCTCACATATCACCATATTATAAGGAATTGTCGTGGCTTGAGTGCACCAGCACCGTGAATTTCACATGTTATCACTTCTGCACAAAATACTTTCCACTAATACTCCCAACTATCTTTCTTCACCTTTTTCTTACCTTTCATATCATGACAACAATACGAGATCTGGCTCCTCTCTTACCATACCTGTAAACCGCACTGCTGCTTACAACCGCTCCTTTATAATCTCTGCATCCAGGGCATGGAATTTGCTACCTGCGAACATTAGGGACAATCCCTCTCATTGCAAGTTTAAAGTGGCGTGCCGCGAGTATTTGTTGAGTAGATCCTGCTGACTTGCTGGATAATTGTTGAGTGAATGAAAGAATGAATGGGATGAATGAACGGATTATTGCAGTGTATTTTACTTTGTGTATTTTAAAATTAAGGATTCTTTTGTTGTCATTTTTAATATTATTACTATTGTTTTTGCTATTAATATTATTTGTTTTATTTGTATTTGTAAGTACTGTATAAGTTATGAACATGTATACTCGTCTAGTGGTTAAGTGAAGAGAGGGCCTTGAGCCCTAACTTCGCCACCAATAAAGGCATTATCTATCTATCTACCACTGACAGTGCGACATATTTGGCGTGCACTCAGTACCCGGCACATCGAGCGCTTCGGTAGAGGTCACGGCAAGGAGAAACTACCCTTTTTATCGTTTCAGTTTGAACTACCCAATAACGGCTGTATTCTAGTGGACACTAGATAAACTACTGCCCTCAAGCAAGAGACAGGAACCGAATGGGATAAACATGCACGTATGGCATACGGGCGCCGTCCACGACCAGGAAAGCAATTCTCCCGTATCCCGTATAGGAATAGTGTTGAAAGTGTTAAAGTGTCAACCTAATCAATACACATCACTTCACAAGTGAAAATACATGTAATATTAATGTCTCAGCGTAATATGGTAATGCGAACGACAGGAAGCATGAACAACAAATGGCAAATAAGTTAATATGGGAAGGGCAGCTGATTCAGAAAGTGATGGAACCAACTAGAGGGAAGAATATACTGGATGTGGTGCTGGAAAGAGAAACTGAAGTAATAGAGGGTATTAGTGATCACGAAGCTGTTTTTGTGGTAATTAAAAATAAATGTGAAAGAAAGGAAGATACAAAAATTAGGACTATTAGGCAGTACCATATGGATGATAAAACAGGCACGAGGGAGTTTTTAATAAGTAACTATTATCAGTGGAAAATGGTAAATAAAAATGTAAACAGACTCTGGGATGGGAGCAATTGTTGAGGAATGTGAAAATAGGTTTGTACCTTTAAAGGTGGTAAGGAATGGTAAAGATCCACTATATTATAACAGAGAAGTAAAGAGACTAAGAAAGAGGTGCAGGTGGATGTAAGGAGAAATTGAAGGAACTTGCTAGGAAATTGAATCTAGCAAAGAAGTCAGCTAAGGATAACATGATGGTAAGCATAACTGGCAGCCATACAAATTTTAGAGAAAAATGGAAGAGTATGTATAGGTACTTTAAGGCAGAAACAGGTTCCAAGAAGGACATTCCAAGAATCATTAATGAACAAGGGGACTGTGTTTGCGAAGATCTTCAAAAGGCAGAAGTATTCAGTCAGCAGCATGTAAAGATTGTTAGTTACAAGGATAATGTCCAGATAGAGGAGGCAACTAATACTAAAGAAGTATTAAAATTTACCTATGACAGCAATGACATTTACAGTAAGATACAAAAGTTGAAAACTAGAAAAGCAGCTGTAATTGATAAGGTTTCAGGGGATATACTAAAGACAATGGGTTGGGATATAGTACTATATCTGAAGTACTTGTTTGATTATTGTTTGCATGAAGGAACTTTACCAAATGAATGGAGAGTTGCTATAGTAGCCCCGGTATATAAAGGAAAGGGTGATAGACATAAATCTGAAAATTACAGGCCAGTCAGTTTGACATGCATTGTATATAAGCTTTGGGAAAGCATTCTTTCTGATTATATAAGACATGTTTGCAAAATTAATAACTGGTTTGATAGAAGGCAGTTTGGAGTTAGGAAAGGTTATTCCACTGAAGCCCAACTTGTAGGATTCCAGCAAGATATAGCAGATATCCTGGATTCAGGAGGTCAATTTGACTGTATCGCGTTTTACCTGTCTAAGTCATTTGATAGGGTAGATCATGAGAGACTAATGGCTAAAATTAGTTCAATTGGACTTGATAAAAGGGTGACTGAATGGGTGGCTCTGTTTCTAGAAAATAGAACTCAGAGAATTAGAGTAGGTGAAGCTTTATCTGTCTCTGTAATAATTAAGAGGGGAATTCCTCAAGGCAGTATTATTGGACCTTTATGTTTTCTTATATATATATCAATGATATGTGTAAAGAAGTGAAATCAGAGGTAAGTCTTTTTGCAGATGATGTTATTCTGTACAGAGTAATAAATTACAAGATCGTGAGCAACTGCAAAATGACCTCGATAATGTTGTGAGATGGACAGTAGGCAATGGTATGATGATAAATGGGAATTAAAATCAGGTTGTGAGTTTCACAAATAGGAAAAGTCCTCTCAGTTTTAATTACTGCATTTATGGGGTGAAATTTCCATTTGGGGATCGTTGTACATACCTAGTATTAATATAAGAAAAGATCTTCATTGGGGTAATCACATAAATATGATTGTAAATAAAGGGTACAGATCTCTGCACATGGTTGTGAGGGTATTTAGGGGTTGTAGTAAGGATGTAAAGGAGCCCAGTGTATGGGACCCTCACCAGGATTACTTGATTCAGGAACTGGAAAAAATCCAAAGAAAAGCAGCTCGTTTTGTTCTGGGCGATTTGTGACAAAAGAGTAGCACAAAAATGTTGCAAAGTTTGGGCTGGGAAGGCTTGGGAGAAAGGAGACGAGATGCTTGACTAAGTGGTATGTTGATATAGATGTTGATTCCTATAGGGAATCTGAAATATTGTTCCGAATGAGTAAATTTATAATGCCAATATAAATTTTCCAGCTGACTCATTCCTGGTTGCCAGCGTTTCACCCCCGCGTGCTAGGCTGGGCTCATCAGTTGGTACCTAGCACACCTACCAAGACGTTGGCTAGTGCATACCGTGGAGGCCACTGTGTAGGCTAATTGTAGTCACCAGCAGTGCTAATGCACTATGAGAGACTTTGTCTCATTATCAAAAATTGATGCCTGCTTGGCCATCAGATGATATAGATGTTGATTCCCATAAGGAATCTGAAATAAATGTTCCAAATGAGTACATTTATAACACCAATATAAATGGTCCGTTATTGGACATTATAAATTTTCCAGTTAACTCATTCCTGGTTGCCTGTGTTTCATCCCCGTGTGCTAGGCTGGGCTCATCAGTTGATACCTAGCACACCTAACGGACCATTTATATTGGTATTGATATTATAAATTTACTCATTCGGAACAAATATTTCAGATTTACTATGGGAATCAACATCTATATCATCTGATGGCCAAGCAGGCGTCAATTTTTGATAATGAGACAAAGTCTCTCATGGTGCATTGGCACTCCCTGTGGCTACAATTAGCCTACGCAGTGGCCTCCATGGTATGCACTAGCCAGCATCTTCGTAGGTGTGCTAGGTACCAACTGATGAACCCAGCCTAGCGCATGGGAGTGAAACGCTGGCAACCAGGAATGAGTTAGCTGGAAAATTTATGATGTCCAATAACTGACCATTTATATTGGTATTAAGTGATATGTTCTGAGCTGTCAGTGGAGAGATGGCATGGGAGGATATCAGTAGACGAATAAGTTTGAGTGGTGTCTTTAAAAGTAGGAAAGCATACAATATGAAGATAAAGTTGGAATTCAAGAGGACAAATTGGGGCAAATATTTGTTTATAGGAAGGGGAGTTATGGATTGGAATAACTTACCGAGGGAGATGTTCAATAAATTTCCAATTTATTTGCAATCATTTAAGAAAAGGCTAGGAAAACAACAGATAGGGAATCTGCCACCTGGGCGACTGCCCTAAATACAGATCAGTAGTGACTGATGGAATAGTTCTGTACGGTACATGTTTCATCTTACTTGAAGGCTTCTTCTGCTGTAGCATCGTACTAAAAATAATAACTTAAAAGTAAAATCACTATTGAATACATTGAATACTGTTGAGTACATCATCTTGTCTTCTGAGAAATCTTTATAAAATGTCTGTGCAACAGTTTGTTTTGGTTACATTCTACAAAATTTCTCAAGAATATTTTAAAATGCACACTTAAAAGAACAACTAGAGTATAATCTTGTAAATTTTGTTTAATACAGTTAGCAGCTGATCATGGCTTGATTTGATTTTTAGTCTTCTGATTGTGTGTTTGTTGTTGAGCTGTAGCTCAGGAGGTGGAAGAGAATAGGGATTCACTTCAGCACTTTAAATCAACAAGATATTCTTTCTCGATCCAAACCTTGTTATTGACCAGATTTCTTTTTGAAAGCTTTTGGTATTCAGACAGTTTGACAAAACCAACTGTCAGCAGTCCAATAGGTGACCAGCACACCATAGCCTGCACTATATAATGAGGTGAAATTTGCAACACCACCCCATTCCACTGTAAGCTTCACTACTATCAAAGTCAGTCGGTACTCATGATAATGCCGAACGCAGTCTTCAGTGAAACATCGGGACCATTACATGCTGCTGGACCATGGCCTACAAGTCTGGAAAACACTGACATTACCTTCCTTCCTTTTTGAAAGTATAGTAGGATGGAACATCTTTGTATAGTAATATGGAAGCAAACCCATTCTCTTCACATAATTTAAAAAAGACCATGTTTATCCAGATGCACCTCCATGTTACCAGAGTTAAAATATACTCTCTGTCCATTTTCTAGGTGGATGTCGAGACATACGACAGTTTGATACCTTTCATGGATTGGGAAAGACAATATCGGCCAGAAAGTGCAGGTACAATAGCCACAGCAGCTAGTTTTGAAGGCTGAAACATACTTGGTCACTCTCTGTGTTCACATTTGCAGATATGTTTAACCCTCCAAGTGTCAAGTGTTCTTCTCCAATGCCAAGCCACTTACTGAGGCATTGTATACAGATTTAAAAAACTGCTGAATCACTCTTAGAAAGAGAAACATTTGACATCCAGTACACCATTTTCCTCAGAAAACCGTATTTGTGTAAGTACTAGATAATTCACTTACATATCTCGTGAAAAAACTTACAAAATTTTTGTTATTCAGATCTTATTGTTAACTACTATTGAAGAAAAACCACTTAGTTTTAAAAGTCACTATACACATAACATGTAGTCCTTTTTTTAGGTTTCAAAAATGTACAGTTCACTCAGTATAAATAAAGGAAGAAAAGTACATGAGAACTAAAATTATGAGCTGCACTCAGTTCTGTTGGCCGCAGAGTACTACTGAGAATCATTGTCAGAGTCTCCAGAAATGCTGCAGTTTATGGTACCGTAGCAAAAGGTTAAAATCCAGGATTTGAACCCGCAGTGTCCGGATTGGGAAAGTCACATACGTGAATTAGAAATGCCCACTGCTGGGTATGATAATACTCAGAGATGTTTAGTTTATTACTTGGCAGGAGATGTTCTAAAGTATTATAATAAATGTATTCATTGTGAACTCTACCGTATACCAAGTTCATTCCCAAGTGATGCATTTCTTATGGAAATAAAAGATTACAGCTCCAGCAGAAATATTTGGTTTTTAACTTGGCCATCCCAAAATGTTTTCAAAATATTTCACAGCAACTGAAACTGCAGGGAAAGTTGGGAAGAACAGCTGAATTTCTAGCTACCCTATGTTTGAATGCGTCCTTTCCATTTAGTGAGGAATGAGCTTTGAAAATCTTGAACTTTTGCCTTCAATACTGAACTTGATATGAATGTGTCGGATGCCTGCACTATGCATCGTGCTTGTGATGTTGGCATTCCAGTGATATTGCATTGCGTCGCAAGTGCTACCTTTGGAACTTCTAGGGTTTTTTTTTCTAGGGGCTTTACAGATAGGTCTTATGGTGACAATGGGATAGGAAAGGCCTAGGAGTTGGAAGGAAGCAGCCGTGGCCTTAATTAAGGTACAGCCCCAGCATTTGCCTGGTGTGAAAATGGGAAACCACGGAAAACCATTTTCAGGGCTGCCGGTAGTGGGATTCGAACCTACTATCTCCCGGATGCAAGCTCACATGTTAATAGACTTAACACTATTCAAATACTCTACATTAATGTCATGGTTAATCATTTGAGTATGTTATAGTATGATTATGGTAGCAATTATCTACCTGTATAATGTGGTCTCGCATCCTAATCTCGATAGAAAAACTGCCAGATTTTGGAGCACGATGCCTATATGTAGGGTAGCTGTTATCACCTGCAACTTTTTCATTTACAGCCTTTTTTAGGGAACTTCTTTGAGCGTTTTCTTTCCTTTTGAAAGGAGAATTCAGATATCTACAATGGACTATGCGAGTCTTAACAATCATGTACAGTTCAGGGTGGTCTTGAGGATTCTGCAGTTCTTCTTGGATTATGTTTTCAGTTTGGGTTCGCCAAATTTTGTCTTCTAACCAAAGAAGGATATGGTTGTGTTTATGCCATTCCACTGAGTGCATAAAGTACCAGCAAGATCCAAATATCTTCTTTTTGGTGAACAAATCAATTGGAAATTTTAGTTTTAAATGAAGTTTTGAGATAATATCTTGCCTGTCTTTGGGCATTTGATCAGGAAAATGTTTCCTCTTAATTTCATCCCAGTTTGGATTTATTATAGCCATGATGAATAAGTCAGGTTGGGAATATTTACCAATGTAACAAAATGCATCCCATGTCCATTCATGCATATACCTTGGACCTCCTGTAAAACTGGATGGTAAGGTGACCATCATTCTCAATATTCCAACCATGCTTCAGTGTACTTTTTCTTCCTTGAAGTGTGTTGTTGAGTTGTTGAGATCAGTTTTCCAGTTTCAACTTTTGCAAACATATCCACCCAGAATTCGTTAGATAGTTGACTGAAGTATGGTATGTGGTTGTAATCATATCAGAGTATCATCATCACATCATAGGGTATTGAAGAGCATCAGACAAATGATATGTCTCCGTAATTCTCTGAAAACCTTCCTCTCAAGTTTGGAGGACAATATCCCTCTTATCACGTTCTTTCCCAATCAGAAAAATGGCAACTTCAATGGTAATTGTTTCATTATACTGACCTCTATGTTCATGAACAGGTTTATGGTTAGCATTTTATAATTATTTCTTTCATTCACCTGTAATGAATTGAAAGCTATTTTGAAACTTCTTATTAATGAATTGCACTGATACAACCTAATTTGAAGAGATTTTGCTATAAGGTCCCTCATATAAACTAAGACTGTCGAAGTCGCATTTTATACTCTCCAAAACATAAGCTGCAGAATGGGAGGTGCATGTATAGTTCTTGATCTTGTAAGCAGCCTGCACGTGTTCGACCTGGCAAACATCTGTCGCCAGTCTGAATCTCACGTGTTAAAATGGTGGAAGAGTTATCATTGCAACACCATATTTTTGTATGTAAAAGTTTTGCTTTCATCTTTATGGTTGTGTAAACAGTCATAACTCTCGCTATTGATGTGCAGAAAGTCCTAATGGTGTGATAGGAATATTAGTGTTTGGTGTGCCGTTAGTGCAAGATGAATAATTGGGCCTATTTATTTTTGAGACAACAGTAAATGCAGAGAGCTACCAAGATGACATTTTGATGCTGTTCTTCCACCATTCAACAGAAGAAGAAGAATTGCGTGGGTGGTTTCAACAAGAATCAGCTCCTGCTCGTACAGCAGATTTCCTTTTTGCAATCTTGGAAGTGTTTGCAGACAGAGTGATCAGTGCTGGTCTATTTCCCCCGTCTTCTCCAGATCTAACAGTGTGTAACTTTTACTTGTGGGTAAACTAAAATAAAGTGCATTGAACAAATCCTCACACATTGGAGGAACTGAAAGAAAACATTATGAATGAAATGAGAAACAATACAGTGGTAGAACTCACTCGTGTCAGCCACATTGTGGTTACCAAGTACAATGCCTGTATAATCCAGGAAGGATGACACTTCCAGCATCTTTTATGAGGCAATATTTCATATAAGATTGTATACACACTTAAAGAAGGGGGCCATGTGCGACGTAAGCTGGGCTGAGGCAGCTGCTGAAGCGCAAAGTACAAATACCATGTATTTGGTCTGAGTTTATAATAGAGACTATAAAAAACCTCAATTTAAATTGGCTCTAGGTGCTTATCTTTGTTGAGCTTGATTTTATAATCACTAATAAAATATATTTGTAGAAATGTTGAATTCTGTCTTTCTTCTGGAAGTAATGTGCCAATTAGATGATAAACCTGACTTTGAACTCAAAATGATGGCATAAAACCCTCTCTACAATTTCTGGTTGTTGTAAAGGAAATAATCTGGAAGATATCATTGCAGTTTCGCATGCTAGAAAGGAAATGCAAGTGGTTGCTCCCCACTTAATAGGGATTTGAGAGGCTCTGGTAGTCCAACAATGTGAGCCAGTCTAATTTTGCTGGATAAGCAATAAAGGCCTTTCAACTCACCTTTTCATTTAAAGGCAAAGTAGTTCTAGCAGACCTGAGACATTGAGCCCGTATCAGCCTGCCTGGAATAAACAGCTGAAACATCATAAGAGAATCTGCAGTTGACCAGGTCTGCCTAACACAGCCTCCTGTGTGCATGCCGCCCTGTCAGTTCTGAGTTGAGCTCATTAATGGGACTGAGCAATGAAGCATAGGATCCCTTTTGCAATCCACCTTCAATAGCTTGACTTCTTCTCCTCTAGAAGCATGTTGGCCCCCACTGACAGGCTAAGCATTCCTCATGCCTATCTTCAGGCTCCTGGTGATGGGAAAGAGTTTGTTGCTCATGATTAGCTGCAAAGGGCTCCAATAATTATTCATATAATTCAGACTCCCAAGCATGAGTATTACACTGACTATTTGACTGCATGCATTCAATGCACTCCTCTTCTGATTCCCTCTCCCAAGTCTGGGCATTATGTTGACTTCAATTATCTGTTCTTATGGTTCCCACTCCCGAACCCAGACACTGGCAGTCTGGGGCTTGGCGTGCATTAAGCTGAGTGCTAGACTCTTGGCAGTGGTCTCGGTTTTATATACCTTTTATAATTAAAAGCTAATTGACTCCTTCCCTAAATACAACCTCACGTGAAGTAAGAAAAATATAATCGAACATTTTCATGCTTACACTTATGAATTACTATTAACTGAGGAGAATGGAATGAAGTCCCGTGGACAACAGGGTTGTCTAAAGCCAAGAAAGGTGTTTGGAGTTGTTGGGGAAATTTGTATCCCAATGTTAAAAAATTTCTTATTATAATTCAAGTCACTGATTATTTCAATACAACAAATACATTCTGTGCCTTTATAATGAAATTGATTCAATATAACAATGCATTTGGACTAGAGACAGTAGATGCAGAGGACACAAATAAAATTAACAACCTTCTAAAGACTCACAAATTTTTAGCAAAATGACACATAGCTATTTCAGACGAATTGACAATATTATGACTGGAACGAATGAAAACGTATTGGGCAGATTACAAGAACAAAACAGTACAACCTTCAAAGAGAAAATGAATATGGAATGACTCAAATGGTCCAGTGTGGTCAATAATAATAATAATAATAATAATAATAATAATAATAATAATACTAATTGTACCGGGAGGTACACCCCTTTTCCTTCCGCCAGTTTTGAATCCAGCCAATCCCTAATTTTTGTAATTAATTTCCAACCAATCCCGTATTTCTTCTTCGACTTTGAGTGTAACTTTTGAATTGACCAATAAAATTAAGAGGGTGGGGCTGTTTATTCGTGAAAGGTCTCGAACTTTCCCCGAGGGTTTATAAACTGTGGATTTTCTCGTCTCTTGGCCAATTGATCGTCATCTAGCTTAGTGCGTGTGTCAAGCAGGAGGCAGGAGGCAGGAGGCACCTCTTTCATCAGGCAGCAGTACACCGACAAGGTATGGCCACTTAACATCTTTATCTCTTGCTAGCTCTGCATTTTAACCCGAGGGAAAGGTTCGAAACTTTAACTATGTAACCAACTTCTCTAAAATATAAATATCCTTTCGGCTCATGTAAAAACTTCATAAAATCTTTAACTGTAACTCGGGGATAGAGAGTGATGTACCTTCTCGAGCTCCCATTCATATTGGTTTGAGGTGACTACGTTTTGTAACTGGTTTTCTTTCGTTTGGCAATGTCTTAATTTATTCTTATATTAATCACCTCCATAGTTTGGGAATAGCCCCTGTGTCATCGGCCTAGTGCCCTTTAGGGTTTAAGAATTCATTTCAAGGAGTGCAAGATTTCGCCTCCACTCATTTTGTGTTCGGGCCATTTAGTTAACTGTTTTTCCATTTACATGAAGGCCCCGTAGGTTGGGTACTTAATACCCCTGTATTATAATTTTTCCTATTGTAAGTTGTGCCTTCAGAGGCCAGGATTTGTAATTTAGTGCTGCCTTGAATAGGCTTGGAAAACTGAGAGCCTGTTAGCTCTTTTTCAAAGTTTTTATAAGATTAAAGAATGCCTCTGGTAGGCTTGATATTGAAATTGACTGAGCAAGTGCTCCATATATTAGGGGAGTTCTGCCCTTACATTAAAATTGTACTCTTTGTAAAGTTGAGCTGAGAGCTTAGGACATGTAAAGCGAGGGGCTTGAAGCCCAGGACTTGTGGAATTCTCTGTATTGTATTTTCCTTGACTTGTTCCATATTTGCTAATTGTAACTGTTATTTGCTGATTTTTTGAAATTCTAAAAAAATAACCTTTGTTAAAGTTTTAAATTAACTTTAATATTGTAGTTAGACCCATTCACCCCGGCATCTTCTTTCACCCCTGTCCACGGGTAACCCCATAACAAGTGGTAGCAGAGCGTGGTTGAATGGGTCTCAATTAAGCCCCTTTTGACGGCTAAACATCGGATTCGATTTATACTCTAACAAATTTCTCAGTCGCTGGAATTTTCTTTTTTCTAAATTTGTGAATTTCTTTCATCATGTCTGGCCCTCGTGAAGTCCTCCATCCTGGCTACTTGCGCAAGGAGAAATTAATTTACGAATTACTTATTAGGAATGTTCCATCTGGAGGCACGGTTGCGGCTGATACCACCAAGCTCAAGGAGTCTTTAGAATTACCTATTAGTATCCCAACTTTGGGAGAGAAGGAAATTGATGAGGCTCTCTCCACTATCACTGACAACACTACTGAGTTAGCATCTGTAGTTAGCTTTTTTGAAGTAAGTGATCCATCTCCAAACCAAATTAAAAGAGTGCAGGCTAGATTATTTCATTTTTACAATAGAGTTAGCGATCTATTGTCTCTTAAGTTAAAGGAAGGGCATGCTAAGGAGGCGAGTAATTTAGTTGATCATCTATCAAAAATGTGCAGTAAAGTTAGTCAATTGTTAACTGGGACAGCTACTCCCAAAACCGACAAAGCCACTAATGTAAACATAGTTAATGAGGAAGATTCTTCCAAGAGTGGAGAAGATAGAAAATCCATGGCAACTCAACAAACTTCTGCCCCATTCGGAAATGAGCCTGAGCGTCGTACATCCAATCCACCTTTCTTTTTAAATAATGCTGTGTCTGAGGTTTCTTCGCCCCCTAGGCCGTTACCTGTTATGTCACCTGACTTTAGTCATTTGCCTCATCCTTTGGCTATGTTGCTTAGGGGAATTGCTAAATTTTCGATGAATTCTACCAATGATGTAATTGCATTTTTAAGGTGTTTAGTTGAATTCCAGGACCACGCTCTTTTTCTCTCTCTCCTTCGCAAATTCTTCAAATTATTTACCCTTACTCCATATATGTCCTCTCGGCCAAGATAGTCAGAGCAATAGCTGAACAATCGTCTATAGAAGACTTCAACGCCCATTTGCTAGCTAATTTCATTCCGGCTCGAGCCATGTCTTCCTTAATAAAAAAGTACTATTACAGAGTACAGCGACTGGATGAAAACTTGGCAGACTTCATCCAAGATATTAAGTTTTACACAAGGGTATTTGCTCTACATTTCCCTGAAGATCAAATTGTGGAAGACATTTCCCCACCCTATAGGTCATACTTGTGTTTTGCGTCGCGTCCTCAAACGTTTGCTGAGTTAGAGGCTATGGCTGTCTCAGCCGAAGGAGTTAGGTATGCCGACACCTTACGAGTCGCTAAGGAGCCTCCTCCGTCTTCGAGTAATTTTCGGCCTCAACCTCGCCGAACCTTCACCACCTGCAAATGTTATGCTTGTGGATCGGCAGATCATCTCCGTAATAAGTGCCCTTTGATTAAAGCCAGTGGGACAAAGAATAGAGCAGGTTCATCACAAGGATGTTTCAAGTGTGGCTCCTTTAATCACCTCGTCATGAATTGCCCTAACGCCAATAGCACCCCCTTTCCAGCGAAGGCTCATGTACGGATCAGGGTTCTTTTAATTTATCATTCGAAGCTCCTAAAGAATGCCTTAAGATTGCAGCGGAGTCTCCCGCACGGGTACCTTTCCTCAAAATTGAGTTGAACAATGAACCGGTCACCGCCCTGTTAGACTGGGAGTGTTTGTTCTATTATTTCGGCTGAATGGTACTCAAAATTAAAGTCTGTCTGTAAATTTCCTGATTCTTGTTCGTCTTCGGTTCAATGCGTTTCGGCTAACTCCTCTCCCTTAGAAATTTTAGGGTTTATCTTCGACATAATTCGGATTTCTAAATTTACTTGGAAAGTTAAATTGTTATTGGCTAAGAACTTGTCTTGCCCGATAATATTGGGAGAGGATTTCATGACTTCTACCGGTCTAGTGCTCGATATTCAGAGCAAGTCGTGCACTTTCAAATTTGCTAGTAACTGTAAAATTCCTTTGCTTAAGTGTAGTTCTGCATCATGTTCATCTGTTTCGCCTACCCAGGATGAGATGTTGTTAGATCTTAGACATCTACCTGAGGAGCAGGCTGATAGTATTCGTAAGTTGTGTCAGTCATTTCCGGATGTATTTTCCGATACTCTTGGTGTTACTGACCTTATTGAATACAAGATTGAGGTTACGGATTCGATCCCAGTTAGATTTCCTTCTTATAGGATATCTCCTCCTAAAATGAAGGCTCTCAAGGAGATCATCGATCAAATGCTAAAGGATGGTATTATTCGACCCTCTAAGTCGGCGTATTCATCGCCTATTTTCCTGGTTCCGAAACCCCAAGGTGGCTTCAGGCCTATGATTGACTATAGAGCTTTAAATCGGAAGGTGGTGTTACAATCTGTGCCTCTTCTTGACCTACACTCTTGTTTTTCATGGTTTCGGAAAGCTACGTTCTTTTCTTTTCTGTTTGAAACGGGAACATGTATTTGGGTCGAAAGCTTGTAATGTTCTTCAATAAATATCATATCTGCCAGTCGTAAGGGGCGACCAAGGGATGATGATATTAGAACCATGACACTACTTGTGATTAGTACCATTACGTGTGGAACACCATTGGTCGATGGGGGCCGATGACCTTCGATGTTAGGCCCCTTAAAACAACAATCATCATCATCATCATCATCATCATCATCATCATCATCATCATCATCATCATCGGTCGACGTTACTTGCGACAAGTACCACCTTGCGAGGAAAACCATGGGTCTAAGTTACACACGAACAGTACCATTATGCGAGGAAGACTACGGGTCTAGGCGTTGCTTGTGGTACCATCGTGTGTATTCCACTGTGTTCAGAATGGGCCTGCGTTACCTACGAGTAGTACCACTTTATGAGAAACATCATGGGTCTGCGTTCCTTTTGAGTAGTACCCTTATGTGCGAAACACCATAGGTTTGTGTTACTTCTGAGTGGTGCCATTGTGTGTGACATACCATGGGTGTACATTTCCTGTAATTAGCACCACTGTATGAGGAACACCGATACAGATAGGTCTTATGACGTCGATGGAATATTGAAGATATCCTGAGTCCACCCAGCTTTCGCTCCCGTAAAGCAAAGTTGGTCTGAAAACAGACCGATGTAAAGATAGTTTCGTCTGGGAACTGACTTCCTTCTTACAGAAGACTGCTGATCGCAACTGCGAGCTCACTGCATTAGCTTTACTACACCTTGATTCAATCTCACTTACTATATTACCATCCTGGGGGAACACACAACCTAAATACTTGAAATTATCGACCTGTTCTAGTTTTGTATCACCAATCTGACATTCGATTCTGTTGAATTTCTTACCTACTGACATCAATTTAGTCTTCGAGAGGCTAATTTTCATACCATACTCATTGCACCTATTTTCAAGTTCCAAGATATTAGACTGCAGGCTTTCGGCACAGTCTGCCATTAAGACCAAGTCGTCAGCATAGGCCAAACTGCTTACTACATTTCCACCTAACTGAATCCCTCCCTGCCATTTTATACCTTTCAGCAGATGATCCATGTAAACTACAAATAGCAAAGGTGAAAGATTACAGCCTTGTCTAACTCCTGTAAGTACCCTGAACCAAGAACTCATTCTACCATCAATTCTCACTGAAGCCCAATTTTCAACATAAATGCCTTTGATTTATTTTAATAATCTACCTTTAATTCCATAGTCCCCCAGTATGGCGAACATCTTTTCCCTCGGTACCCTGTCATATGCTTTCTCTAGATCTACGAAACATAAACACAACTGCCTATTCCTCTCGTAGCATTTTTCAATTACCTGGCGCATACTGAAAATCTGATCCTGACAGCCTCTCTGTGGTCTGAAACCACACTGGTTTTCATCCAACTTCCTCTCAACGACTGATCGCACTCTCCCTTCCAGGATGCCAGTGAATACTTTGCCTGGTATACTAATCAATGAGATACCTCGATAGTTGTTGCAATCCTTCCTGTTCCCTTGCTTATGATAGGTGCAATTACTGCTTTTGTCCAATCTGAAGGTACCTTACCAACACTCCACGCTAATTTTACTACTCTATGAAGCCATTTCACCCCTGCCTTCCCACTGTACTTCACAATTTCAGGTCTAATTTCATCTATTCCTGCAGCCTTATGACAATGGAGTTTATTTACTATCCTTTCCACTTCCTCAAGCATAATTTCACCAACATCCTTTTCCTCCTCCCCACGAGCTTGCTGTTTGCAACACCACCATGATGATTTCCTTTTACATTGAGAAGATATTCCCTCCACCTCTCCAGTGATTCCCCGGGATCTATTATGAGTTCACCTGAATTACTCAAAACACTGTTCATTTCCTTTTTCCCTCCCTTCCTAAGATTCTTTATTACTGTCCAGAAAGGTTTCCCTGCTGCTTGACCTAGCCTTTCCAGGTTATTACCAAAATATTCCCATGACTTCTTTTTGGATTCAACAACTATTTGTTTCGCTCTGTTTCTTTCATCTACGTACCAGTCCATCTCTGCCTTGGCCCTTGTTTGGAGCCATTTCTGATAAGCCTTCTTTTTACGTTTACAGGCTGCTCCCACTTCATCATTCCACCAAGATGTTCGCCTTTTCCCATCTTTACACACAGTTGTTCCTAGGCATTCCCTTGCTGTTTCTATTACAGCATCCCTGTATGCCTCCCATTCACTTTCTATATCCCGAAGCTGCTTACTGTCTACTGTTCGAAACTTCTCACTAATCATATCCATGTACTTCTGTCTAATTTCCTCGTCTTGGAGACTTTCTACCCTTATTTGTTGGCAGACAGATTTCACTTTCTCTACCCTAGGCCTAGAGATACTTAGTTCACTACAGATCAGATAGTGGTCTGTATCATCGAAAAAACCGCGAAAAACTCGTACATTCCTAACAGATTTCCTGAATTCAAAGTCTGTTAAGATATAGTCTATTATGGATCTGGTACCCCTAGCCTCCCATGTGTAGCGGTGAATAACCTTATGCTTGAAGAATGTATTCGTAACAGCTAAACCCATACTAGCACAGAAGTCCAGCAAACGCTTCCCATTCCCATTAGCTTCCATATCTTCCCCACATTTACCAATCACCCTTTCGTATCCTTCAGTTCTATTCCCAACTCTCGCATTGAAATCGCCCATTAGCACTATTCTATCCTTGCTGTTGACCCTGACCACGATGTCACTCAATGCTTCATAAAACTTGTCAACTTCATCCTCATCTGCACCCTCACATGGTGAATACACGGATACAATTCTTGTCCTAATTCCACTGACAAATCTACCCACATCAATCGCTCATTTATTATTTATTTATTTATTGACGTTAGCAGAGGCGAAGTTAGGGCTCGTGGCCCTCTCTTACACTAAACCACATAATTAATCTACATATAATACATATATAAAAGAAATGTACTATTCTATCATAAAATCAAAGATAAGCTAAAAATTACAGATTTGGACAACATATTATGAAGAAAGAAAGCAGAGTTCAACAAACAAAATAGAATAAAATTTGGAGCGTATAGATAATGAGAGACAAAGTCATAATGAAAAAGTAAGATACAAACTGAAAAAAAAGCAATGCAAAACAGAACACAATAAGTAATAAAGTAAATGGAAATATAAGTATGGCCATAAAAGTGATCTATGTACATGAGTAAGAAGCTAAAGTTATGTACATTACACTATAATAATAATAATAATAATAATAATAATAATAATAATAATAATAATAATAATAATAATAATCACAATCACACAACCTATCATACGTCATCATACACACGAAACAATCACACGAGACCATCAGCGGTATTCAACAGGTAAACTCTACATGCAGTCTTAAATTTCGACATTGAGTTTGAGTTCCTGACCTGCCTAACAGAAACTATGTTGCGTTCAATGGTATTCCTGATAAAGAGCCCCACCCCAGACTCTGCCCTTCCCTTTCTAACACCCGTCAAGTACACTTTATAATCTCCTATCACTTCCTCATTATCTCCCCTTACCCGAATATCACTTACTCCTAGCACATCCAGATGCATCCTCTTTGCTGACTCAGCCAGTTCTACTTTCTTTCTTCCATAAGCCTCATTAATATTGATAGCTCCCCATCGAATTCCATTTCGTTCGCCAAGTTGTTTCCAAGGAGTCCCTCGCCTGTCAAATGGGAGTGGGACTCCATTACTCCCATAGGTCCGAGGCTTGCTTAAAGTGTTCTGAGCTCGGTAAATTCATGAAGCAGGATGCTGCCCTACTTGCACCTAGTCCAAGTGAGGATCTCTCCTCTAACGGGTTATGGACCACCGGTGAATTGTATAGTCTTAGCCGCCTGAGCACAAGGAGGGCCACGACTCAGAATATGTCCGAGATGCCCACTCCCATTCCATAGCAACTGGTATCCCGACTCTCAGGACCACTTACTAGGCCACTCAGCCGTTGCCCATGGTTCACGAACTAGGACGTGACTACAGTTACCCACTAAGGACATTTATATAAACTCTTTAGCGGCTGTCAGGCCGAGGTGGTAAAGGCGTCCTTGTTCACCCGGAAGGACGTACGTCCGATTCCCCGCCAGGAAGTCTAAAAATTTTAGAAACGAGATTTCCTCTTCCGAAGGTGCACATGGCCCTGACGTTCACTCAGCCTACACCAAATATGAGTACCAGGTTAATTACTGGGGAAGAAAAGTAGCCGGGCTCTACCCTATCGAGTTTCGAGGTTGCTGATAGCGGAAGCCTGCATATTTCACCTCTCCTAAGGCCTTCGTTGCCTGTACGGGAATGACTTTTCCTTTTTATATTAACTCTCCCCACTGCAAAGCATTAAGGAGGTAAACATTTCTTTAAATGCACACGGACCGTTCAGTGTGACATTTGGACTTGTGTTTTGGAGCACAATATTATTCTTTCTGCAACTTTCACAGACAAACGTGCATTACTGTTTCCGACAGACAGAAGCTTATTTCATTGTTTGGTCTAAATGTTCATCGAATCCGTGAGAAGGTGTAGTAATTATTAATTCAGGAAGAAGTGCAATTGGGCAACCATCCTCAGGCCTGTGCCCATAGCTCGAAGGTCATCCTCTCACCACGCAAATTATAAGGCTAAACCAGTGAAAAATTATGGTAACATAGAATTGATTAGCAGTTATTTTTCCGTTTAGGTTGCACACATAAAGACAATGATTCTATTCTTCCTACTGCTGTAATATAATAATAATAATAATAATAATAATAATAATAATAATAATAATAATAATAATAATAATAATAATAATAATAATAATAATGGGTTAGGATTTTTAGGTGTGCACCTTTTTTGTTAGGGTATTTTAAAGCTGTTTGGAAAGATATCACAATGTGAAATTTCTTTTCTAGTTGCGAAAACAGGCATTTTTCACGCACACTTTCCCCTTTTTTGGGAAGTTTATCCCTTTTTTCCTCAACCATGCCCATAATCCCTTTTCCCCCCATTTTTCTTTCAAATTTAATTCCAATTTATTGTACACGATTTCTAATCAATATAAAATATTTAAATTTCAATTAACGTATCCTCAGCTTGCTGTGTTCGTGCGAATAGTAAGCCTAACTATTTCAGTAAACACCGCGCGGGAGTTGAATGCACACCTGCAACAATGAAAAATAATTGTGTGTACGACATAACCTCTTTCTCTCGCTTCACCGCTATAATGTAGGCCGCAATGATGCTCAACTTGTAGGATTCCAGCAGGATACAGCAGATATCCTGGATTCAGGTCAGTTGAATTGGACTGTATTGCGATTGACCTGTCTAAGATATTTGATAGGGTAGATCATGCGAGTCTACTCGCAAAATTGAGTGCAATTGGACTTGACAAAAGAGTGACTGAATGGGTGGCTCTGTTTCTAGAAAACAGATCTCAGAAAATTAGAGTAGGCGAAGCTTTATCTGTCCCTGTAATAGTTAAGAGGGGAATTCCTCAAGGCGGTATTATTGGACCTTTATGTTTTCTTATATATATAAATGATATGTGTAAAGAAGTGGAATCAGATATAAAGCTTTTTGCAGATGATGCTATTCTGTACAGACTAATAAATAAGTTACAAGATTGTGAGCAACTGCAAAATGACATTGATAATGTTATGAGATGGACAGTAGGCAATGGTATGATGATAAACGGGGTTAAAAGTTAGGTTGTGAGTTTCACAAATAGGAAAAGTCCTCTCAGTTTTAATTACTGCGTTGATGGGGTGAAAGTTCCCTTTGGGGATCATTGTAAATACCTAGGTATTAATATGACAGATCTTCATTGGGGTAATCACATAAAAATGATTGTTAACAAAGGGTACAGATCTCTGCACATGCTAATGGGGGTATTTAGGGGTTGTAGTAAGGATGTAAAGGAGAGGGCATGTAAGTCTCTGGTAAGACCCCAACTAGAGTATGGTTCCAGTGTATGGGACCCTCACCAGGAATACTTGATTCAAGAACTGGAAAAAATCCAAAGAAAAGCAGCTCGATTTGTTCTGGGCAATTTCAGACAAAAGAGTAGCGTTACATAAATGTTGCAAAGTTTGGGCTGGGAAGACTTGGGTGAAAGGGGACGAGCTGCTCGACTAAGTGCTATGTTCCGAGCTGTCAGTGGAGAGATGGCGTGGGAGGACATCAGTAGACGAATGAATGGTATCTTTATAGGTAGGAAAGATCACAATAAGAAGGTAAAGTTGGAATTCAAGAGGACAAACTGGGCCAAATATTCATTTATAGGATGGAGAGTTAGGGATTGGAATAACTTACTGAGGGAGATGTTCAATACATTTCCAATTTGTTTGCTATCAGTTAAGAAAAGGCTAAGAAAACAACAGATAGGGAATCTGCCACCTGGGTGACTGCCCTAAATGCAGATCAGTAGTGATTGATTGATTGATTGATTGATTGACTGATTGATTGATTGATTGATTGATTGAGTTGTCGATGAGTGATTCTATCCCACCAGAATCAGTAGTCAGCTGTTCGTGAATGTGAGTTTGTTACTGTGAGAGACGTCGTCATCTGTTCGCATGGAGGCGGAGGCTGGTGACGCAGATATGTTAGCAACCGCACCCACGTAGGTTCTGCTCGAAGCTACTAGAAAACGCTGAGACCGCAGTTCCAGCATGAATGAGAACATTCTGGTAACTGGCGCGATGTTATATGAGAGTGTGGACAGCAAGTGAGCGAGTGAGCGCAAGAGTGAGTTGTGTGATAGTCATATAGAGTTAGCAAGTGAATTGCTGTTAGCACTTTGTTGAATTACTAAACGAGTGTACTACTAAATTTTACCATGCCAAAGGTGTCCGGTGCCCGATTTATTGCTCTGACTCAGGAATTGAAACAAGATTTCATAGGCACTGGTGGAACTGTTATGCGATCCACTATTCGTGATTCAAGGATTTTGTTAGAAGAAGAACGCCAGCGAGATCGCATCAAACAACACATTTCCAGCTCTAAGCATAAGACTTTTCAAGGAAACAAATCGCGGCAACCTCTATTACGAAACGCGTTTCAACGGAGTTCTTCAAAAAGCCAAAATTTGAAGGAATTAAACATTGATTTGTGTGCAGTTCTTAAACAACCAGGAATTCCACTCAGTAAGGTGAAAGGGATGTTTTGAAAAATACACAAAGATGTCAATGCCCGATGAGAATACTTTAAGAAAAAGACTACATGGAGCCTGTTTACCGAGAAACCATACAATGAATCAAGGAGAAAGTGTCTGATTGCGATGTGGGAATCATTGTGGGTGAAACCATAGACTCAATGGAACGATATGTTTTGAAAATTTTAGTTTTTACCTTAGAAGGGGAGAACGATAAGCCCATGTTGTTAAAATGTATGAGATGCAGAAGGCTAACGCCGGTACAGTGATGCAATCACTGCCAAAAACTCTGGCGTATTGGTACAGAGTTTGAAAAACTTCATGTGGTTACGGACCAAGCTCCATACATGGTTTCAGCTGTTAACGAATTGAAACCTTTATTTCCTAAGATGAAGCATGTGACATGCTTGGTTCATGCCCTTCACAGGGTTTGTCAATCCATAAGGAACGGAAAGGACATCGCAAATCAATTCATCTCTGCCCTGAGGAAGATTCTACTGAAAGCTCCGAGTCGTGTTGTTGCCTACAGGGAAGCCACTGGTCTGTCCCTTCCAAATTTCACGGTCATTACTCGCTGGGGATCGTGGATTGAGTGTGCTGCTATGTTGTGTGAGAATTTTGCCAAATTAGAGAGTTTGTGCTTTCTTTGGATCCAGCCGGCGAAGGTGCAATTTACAAGACACAGCAACTTCTGTTACCGGAGAAAATACTGAACCCTTTTGGTCCATACTGAAGGATACCTACCTTTCTTACCTATCAGCAAGAGTTCATGAGATCTGTCTCTTGGGTCGTATCGGGTTCTTCGTCACTTACTGAGGTAAAGGTTAGGTTCAGTAATTCTAATCTATCTACTCAAATGAAAGGTATGTTAAAAATGTTCCTATTTATTCAAGTAATTCGTGTAGCATTTATGATTTATCAACGGTATCATTCAACTCAATTGTGTCCACTGGACACCACAATTATTTTACATAGAGGGTCAGAACACTAGTGTGAGCCTTTGACGTAACTGCCTGATGGGCATTCTTACTAGAAACCATTGTCTCAATTATTAATTAAAGAAAGGAAAGTCTGGAAATCCTTAAATTCGGCTTCCATGTGAGACTACATGTACCATCATAGTGATTCTTTATGGTCCAGACCTCGAAACACGAACTCTGGACTCTGGGTATAATTAAGGCAGTCCAATCGGTGTGTGCCACACAGTGGTTATACGGCATGGACCCTTAATTGAATCGATGTGACCTGCGATTGTCATGGACCGACATCTAAACTTCTAAGTTACTTTAAAGTCATTGTGGATGATGACCGCAAGGAAAATGATGCTACAGTGGCATATGGCCCTACTCTAAGTCACTGAGGTTGATGACCCCACGGCCTTTCCAAGTTTCTAAGCTGAAAGCTAAACACAATTAAGTTACATCGGTTGATGACCAAAGTTTCCACTTTACTAACCCCAGCACATTCACTGCTCTATCAAACAAAGTCAAATCATGCAACAACAACAATGCTCACATACTTCGTGGCAGTAAAATCCATTACCTTCGGATATGACCCCTTAATCGTTACGTTAACATTTACATATACCCCATAAAATAAACTACGATTTCCATAGTGCATCTTCAAGTTATTCGCTTGATTGTAAAGTTATTTCAAATACGGTTTTCTCTGAATTTAATAATTAAATAGAATTACATATTTTAATGAAATCTTAATGAACCACAAATTCTATCTCCGCGGACTAATGGTTTCTTTCACATGTCCCTACACAAGTCTGGAGACACAATTTAATATAATCATGTCGGATGTCTATTGTTGATTCCGGTAGCTGGAAAAGAACTATTACATCATTCATGTCCAGTTTTATATCTTGTTTCATGACCTCACACTTTAAATCTAATCTAACCCTAGCCAATATTAACACTTGGATAACCCTAATAATTACGTACAAACCAAAAGCAACTCACCGTATAATGTAAGCCAATTACGATGTCATATCTCGTCATAACATTTTATAAAGTTTGCGCACCCCTCACAGACAAAACAATCATCACTACCACCGCTCTATATTTTGGACAACCCTGAATTTGGCTAACCTTGCTCATTATACTCTAAGTTCGTGGTCTCAAATGCACATTACGTTCTCAATTAAACAAATTTACAGTATCTGAGAACACACACTTTATTTCCGGATGAAAATTTCAACTAAATCCAACATTTAACGTTATCCCCTGCCGAGAAATGCAATCTCAATTCAATGAGTAACACACTCTGCATGTTCCATTATCCGAGCGGCGAACCCCTATCAGCTGACGGCATTCCGTCCCAACCCTCGCTTGGCAGTGATATGGGACATCTGTTCGTTCTACCTGACTGGCCTCTCAGAATGCAACCTTTAAACTCTGCCGACATAATTAAACAACTACGATATTTCTAACCAACAAAATGCACATAGATTATACTTCAAAAGTCCGACAATAATTGTACACATCGCAAATTAATACTGGCATGGATTCCCTACTTCTACTTTCCATCCCCAAACATTATTCAAAATCTTCCTCGAGCTTCCACAAGTCCCGGCTTCATTGACAAGTCTCCAACACCTGATTCACAAATCTCATCTCGACTCACACGACAAAACTAATCTCTGTTTCTCAAACTCACGACTATCACTGGCAAAAGAACTGTAATAAAATCCTTACTAGAATCCACGACGTCAAATAACGCACAGTGCTTTAATAATGAATAACTTCGCATAAAATGATATCGTATTTTAATAACTGGGTTTTCACGAAAATGACTAAAATTCTACTAAATCCTTTTTTTTTATTGTCAGTCAGACACAATTTAAATGGGCCTAGAAAAACGTTACTCCGTGACCAACTTCATCACTCTATACTCTCACCCGACAGCGCGCTTCCACTCGAATGACAATGGGTAACCATGGATTTCTTATATTATTTACGTCAAAAATTCAGACAGAAAAATTTTACGTCGACTGAACATCTTAATTTGACATCGCAAAATATAGGCAATAAACACACGGAAATGACGATCTACATTGGACAATATCACTTCGAAACCCTATTTACTGAACTTTTTATTAGATCATACGGCACTCGCAAGACTTCGAAAATTTATCTTAGTGGAAAATAAAACAAATGACCCTTTTCGTCGTATTCTGACATTTACAAAAATCACATAAGGACGACCAACTGCGTCGTATATACCCCCTTCAAATACATATAATTTAGACATCATGAAACAAGATATAATAGGTTTTAAGATGGTAAGTCACATACCTTAAGTCACGCCAGCGTTCATCATAGGGCTCACCTGTGACCCTGGCATTTTTATTTACCCATTTTTACATTTCTGGCTGTACAGATCATTTTATTCTTCCGGTTTCCTGGAAATAAAGCATAAAAAAAGAAAATGTCCTTCACTTGTTCTTGTTGAGCGCACACGATGGACTGTAATTATTTCCGCACACGAATTACTTTTTTATCAAATACAAATTTATTCGGTACCTTGACCGTCCTTTTTGGTACAAAACCTATCTCCACATGGAGTCAAGACCCCAGCCACAACGGCTAAAATCTGTTAGTTGGACTTAGTCTACGTTTGTCGTTCGATTTTACAGAGCAGCTCAACCCTCTGTCTTCAGCCCTGTGATACAAAATGCAGGGGCTTCATTATGGCGTCACTTCTTATTTATACAAACTACCCCCTCTCTCCGGGCATCTCCCTTTGCCGCCAAGAAAATTTCCGTAACTTTTATGACTTAACTGAACTGTAATTACAAGAGTTTTGAAGGTAACCACTTACTTGCTACATTTCCGGCGGTAGTGTACATGGACATTTAAAATTTATACATATTCAATTAGCTGGATAAATGACCTCATTTGATAGGCACTATATTTTGTCGACTTGGCTTGGATACGCCATACACATGCGCTCTTCTGAAATAGCCCACAAAATGACTTAGATTCTTCCGTCGTCGACACGTGCGAATGACGTCACGTATCCCAGAGCGTAGGACAGAAGGTAGCCATCCCCTCGCCACGTGTCAACTCCGTGCTATCAGGAATCGAACTTCTTATTCCAAGTGACAGTTTAATACATAATATTCTTAGGGCACAAAGGTCATGCAGACAGAACTGTATTGCGTCCATAGTTACAAGTACCTGACTGCAGTTATTACACGATTAGAAGAACAGGGGCTGGAAAAAGAAAAACAATGGGATATTTTACTTCCGTTAGAGCGCAGTTAGATGGCTTCGCCAAAGACAAACTTGAGTCTAGTCTTCAGAAGAATCCAGACATTGAGGAATTCGCCACATTTGTAGAGTTGCCATTCCGAGCGAATAGAAAGTTTGCCCCTCTTGTTTCCGTGGATGTCGAAAGAAGCTTTAGCATCTACAAATATATTGTATCTCCTCAAAAAATGTAGAGATGCTTAATGTCTTGAAGCACAACAGCTTCATATTTTTCCTTCTTTCGATGAGTGATAATTTGATATACTTTTTGTAATTCAA
Organism: Anabrus simplex; assembly: GCF_040414725.1. Classification (NCBI taxonomy): domain Eukaryota; kingdom Metazoa; phylum Arthropoda; class Insecta; order Orthoptera; family Tettigoniidae; genus Anabrus; species Anabrus simplex. The sequence continues at coordinate 315,715,066 of NC_090271.1, forward strand.
TAGACTAAGAAGACAGGAAAGAGAAATCATTGAATTAGTTGAATAAACCAGCACCTTCTTGTCCCTTTTTTTAACCTTATTTGAGCACCTTTTCCCTTCCGTTTTTCATCTGAAATTTGCACCTAAAATCCTAACCCTGATAATAATAATAATAATAATAATAATAATAATAATAAATTACAAACTTCATTGGGATAGAAGTATCACCGCTGATAAAACTATTACCTGCAATAGACAAGATATAACTTTTGTAGATAAAAACATGAAAATCTGGTTTATAATTGACTTTTGGAGACGAAAACACTTCTTACGCACCCTGCCCTAAAATTCCATCTAATTACGGACATTTCTGGGACTCGTTTCTAAACGATCTCATCTAGTACGGCTGTCCATTCGGAAGATTGTATCTAGCAGTAGTTGATTGTGTTGAGTATAACACAGGGCAGCTGTAAGAGAAAGTATTGTTGGGAGATCAGAATAATGCACATGCCCGGTGAGGTACGGGGCGAAGGGGTTTTCACCAGCAGAGCCAGTGACGCAATGGTTGTCATAGCAACTCCGCTACTACCCAGGCTGCTTTATATTATCTTCTACTGACAGCTCTTCGTTCTTGTCGGTTGTAATCCAGCTAACTGCAAAGTGTGAGTCAATGTTTTCGTGTAGCAGATAGAGCAGATAAGAGCCGATCTGTCTGGGCAGAACAGGAAGTTCGTGCTTGCAGGCCACATTCCTCATTCTTGCATTCTTCTCATCTCTACACAGTACTTGCCCTCGCCGTCTCTCGCTACACCGTAAGACGTTCCTCAAGAAAGACCTGCACCCATTTATTTAAAAATAATTAAGGTAATGAACATTTTTACCAAAATTTCATATTTCAGTTAGGATACAACACATTCTTGATCTGAGGTGCACCTGAGATTGTATTATGTACGAATTTGGAGAAAATTTTACTTTCGTCACACATTATTCGAAAATTGTGTACAGGGTGGGCGAGAAGTCCCCGTACCCCTGTAACTGTTTAGTATCAAATGATATTTGTGGAGATTAGTAGCTATTTTACTTCTTATTAACTGTTGGAATCGAGTGTTGGAATACATATGTTGCAGTCGAGTGTTAGTGTAAGTGTGTCTTTCTAGGTCTTCTTTCTAGCTCGTTGGTGTGAAGCCAAAGGGCATTTGAGTGGTAAGAGTTACAAGTGGCAAGTGTATAGGTGCAACACACAGGGCATACAATGAGACAGATTAGGGGGGCATTCCAGGAAATATTTCATAAGGCTCCAGCGCGAAAAGCAACACATCAGGGACAATAGACTCCCTGACTATCAGGGGCGCTGCGTGGTATTTTTGCAGTGTTTCACAATTCCCAATAAGTTTGGACTTCATTTGTCGTCTTTTCTTCTAATGTTTTAGTTTAATAAAGCTAATATATATTCGAAAACATGTTAAAATCAACCGTCTTTGGTCATTCGCTGCACTAATGCTTCGTAACGGACCAATAAACGCTGCTGGCTTTGAATCAAACTCAGGAGGTTTGCTTTCCTACGGCAACTCCCTAGCGGACAGCGCGGCGCAATGTACATGAGCAAGGACGAGCCTAAGCCTGTATAGCATCAGGTAGAATGCTCGCCAATATTGATCTCAGGAGGTTGCACGCGACTAGCAAGTGCCATACCGAGAAACAGTTCCAAATGTCCCCGTTAGATTGCGTTACTCTGTGGAGATTATTTCATTCCTACTTTCTCTCCTTTGCTTTACGTTGCACCGACGCAGATAGGTTTACGGCGACGATGGTATAGGAAAGGTCTAGGAGTTGGAAGGAAGCGACTGTGGCTTTAATTAAGGCACAGCCACAGCATTTGCCTGGTGTGAAAATGGGATACAGCAGAAAACCATCTTCAGGGCTTTCTACAGTGGTGTTTGAACCCACTATCCCCCGAATGGAAGCTAACAGCTACGCGACCCTAACCGCGCGGCCACCTTGCTGGGTCATTTATTTCCCACGCCAAACATTCAGGGAAACGGGCAGGCCTAAGGAGCGGTGTTAAGCGAACAGGGAACTGGAAATCATGTAGGGATGACATAAGAATGTTAGTGCTCAATTGTAGAAGCATTGTAAACAAAGGAATCGAATTAAGTAATTTAATAGATATATACTCACCAGATATTGCAATAGGAGTTGAATCATGGCTGAGAAATGATATAATGGATGCAGAAATATTCTCACGGAACTGGAGTGTGTATCGTAGAGATAGGATAGGAATGGTAGGAGGGGGAGTATTCATTCTGGCGGAAGAAGAATTTGTAAGCTACGAAAAAGTTAAAGATGAAAAACATGAAATTCTGGGTGTAAGGCTCATCTCTAAAGATAACAGGCAACTTGATGTCTTTGGAGTGCACAGACCTGGAAAGGGTAGCACTGACGCTGATTCAGAATTATTTGATAAGATAATCAGGTATGTGGGAAACGATAAGGAAAGGAACGTAATTGTAGTGGGTGATCTCAATTTACCAAATGTCAAAGGGAAGGTAATGCGAACGACAGGAAGAATGCACAACAAATGGCAAATAAGTTAATATGTTAAGGGCACCTGATTCAACTAGAGGGAAGAATATTTTGGATGTGGTGCTGATAAAACCAGATGAGCTCTAGGTAAACCGAAGTAATAGATGGTACTTGTGATCACGAAGCTGTTTTTGTAGTAATGTGAAAGAAAGGAAGGTATTAAAATTGGTACTATTAGGCAGTACCATATGGCTGATAAAACAGGCATGAGGAAGTTTAAAAAAAAGTAACTGTGATCGCTGGAAGATGGTAAATAAAAATGTAAACAGACTCTGGGATGGGTTTAAAGCAATTGTTGAGGAATGTGAAAATAGGTTTGTACCTTTAAAGGTGGTAAGGAATGGTAAAAATCTACCTTATTATAATAGAGAAATAAAGAGACTAAGAAAGAGGTGCAGGTTGGAACGAAATAGGATTATAAATGGTTATGAAAGTAAGGCGAAATAGAAGGAACTTACTAGGAAATTGAATCTAGCAAAGAAGGCAGCTAAGGATAACATGATGGCAAGCATAATAGGTGGTCATACAAATTTTGGTGAAAAATGGAAATGTACAGGTACATTAATGCAGAAACAGGTTCAAGGAAGGACATTCCAGGAATCATTAATGAACAAGGGGAGTGTGTATGCGAGGATCTTCAAAAGGCAGAAGTATTCAGTCAGCAGTATGTAAAGATTGTTGGTTACAAGGATAATGTTCAGATAGGGGATGTGAGTAATACTAAAGAAGTATTAAAATTTACCTATGGTAACAATGACATTTACAGTAAGATACAAAAGTTGAAAACTAGAAAAGCAGCTGGAATTGATAAGATTTCTGGGAATATACTAAAGGCAATGGGTTGGGATACAATACCATATCTGAAATACTAATTTGATTATTGTTTGGTTGAAGGAGCTATACCAAATGAATGGAGTTGCTATAGTAGCCCCTGTGTATAAAGGAAAGGGTGATAGACATAAAGCTGAAAATTACAGGCCAGTCAGTTTGACATAGATTGCATGTAAGTTTTGGGAAAGGATTTTTTCTGATTATATTAGACATGTTTGCGAAATTAATAACTGGTTTGACAGAAGGCAGTTTGGCTTTAGGAAAGCTTATTCCACTGAAGCTCAGCTTGTAGGATTTCAGCAAGATATAGCAGATATTCTAGATTCAGGAGTCCAAATGGACTGTATTGCAATTGACCTATCTAAAGCTTTTGCTAGGGTAGATCATGGAAGACTACTGGCAAAAATGAGTGCTATTGGACTGGAAAAAAAGTGACTGAATGGGTGGCTATATTTCTAGAAAATATAACTCAGAGAATTAGAGTAGGCGAGGCTTTATCTGACCCTGTAATAATTAAGAGGACAATTCCTTAAGGCAGTATTATTGACCTTTTTGTTTTCTTATATATATCAACAATATGTGTAAAGAATTGGAATCAGAGATAAGGCTGTTTGCAGATGATGTTATTTTGTACGGAGTAATAAATAACTTACAAGATTGTGAGCGGCTGCAGGGTGACCTCGATAATGTTGTGAGACGGACAGTAGGCAATGGTATGATTATATACGGGGTTAAAAGTCAGGTTGTGAGTTTCACAAATAGGAAAAGTCCTCTCATTTTTAATTACTGTGTTGATGGGGTGAAAGTTCCTTTTGGGGATCATTGTAAGTACCTAGGTGTTAATATAAGAAAAGACCTTCATTGGGGTAATCACATAAATGTGATTGTTAATAAAGGGTACAGATCTTTGCACATGGTTATGGGGGTATTTAGGGGTTGTAATAAGGATGTAAAGGAGAGGGCATATACGTCTCTGGTAAGAAGCCATCTAGAGTATGGTTCCGGTGTATGGGACCCTCAGCAGGATTACTTGATTCAAGAACTGGAAAAATTCTAAAGAAGTGCGGCTCGATTTGTTCTGGGCAATTTCTGACAAAAGAGTAGCGTTACAATAATCTTGCAAAGTTTCGGCTGGGAAAACTTGAGAGAAAGGAGATGAGCTGCTCGACTAAGTAGTATGTTCTGTGCTGTCAGTGGAGAGATGGCGTGGAATGACATCAGTAGACGAATAAGTTTGAGAGGTGTCTTTAAAAGTAGGAAAGATCACAATATGAATGTAAAGTTGAAATTCGTGAGGACAAATTGGGGCAAATATTCGTTTATAGGAAGAGGAGCTAGTGATTGGAATAACTTACCAAGGGAGATGGTCAATAAATTTCCAATTTCTTTGCAATCATTTAAGAAAAGGCTAGGAAAACAACGGATAGGGAATCTGCCACCTGGGCGACTGCCCTAAATGCAGATCAGTAGTGATTGATTTAAAACATTAAGATCAAAATCAATCTTCCATCTTTTCTATATACACTTCTTCATGCCCGTACCTTCTTTCAGCTCTGCTTTCCACAAAATCACTGGAAGAATTATTGTTATTGTTTCGTTACGCCCATTCATAGAGTGCGATGGAACTTGTTCATTGGCTTGATCACTTTTGCCTTCCTGTTCTTCCAAAATCTCTTCATGAACTCACTATGTTGCCTCTTCCGTACTTCTGACCACTTTGTACCAGTCCTGCTGCTAGTTTTCAACACAAATGTATGTTTATTTACGGACGTCGTGAAGATTTCGCGATTTTTTATGGTAGCCTTCCCTGATGTTCAATTCATTCAGGTTCCCTCTTGTTTCCTCCATTATTATTATTATTATTATTATTATTATTATTATTAATATTATTATTATTATTATTAATATTATTACGGGGTTACCCGTGGAGGAGAAAGAGGTTAAGGTAGGTGCTGGGGTGACTGGGTCTATCTACAATATCACAATCAATTTAAAATTTGAACTGAAGGTTGTATTTCTTCAAAAACACAAACTTAACAAATTTTCACTTAGTGAACATAACAATATGTCAGGTATAAAAGCTGTCTTGAAATAAGACTTAGAAAATCCAAGTTTCAGAACTTTAACAATGTTGGGCTTCAAGCCCCTAGTACACACGGTTACGATTTCAAAGTGGTATTATTTAGACCCGGGAAGACATCTCCCAAGTACAATAGCACTTTGCTCAATAAATTGCAATATTTAGCCTTCCAGAGGCACTCCTCACTATAACAAAGCTTTGAAAAGAGCTTACAGGCTCGCAATTTCTTACAGCCCATTCAAGGCAACATTACATCAAAATGTTACACTCACTGGCCTCACAAGGCACGAATTACAAATGGAAATAGTATTACACAGGGGTATCTTGTACCCAACCTACCGGGACTTTGCGGAAAAGAACAGGTTAAATAAACGGCCCGAACACAAACTGAATGGAGGCGTACACTGCGCTCCCAGATAATGAAATACTAAAAACCTACAGGGCTCTCGGCCGATGAAACTGGGACTAGTCCCAAACTACTGAGGTGGCTCGCATGGAAATAACTTTAATACATTACAGGAAGAAAACAGTTACGGGAACTTAGTCACCTCAAACCCAGATGAAGGGGAGCTCGAGAGGGTAACTCACACTCTATCCTCGATTTACAGTTAAAAACTTTATGAAATTTATATTAGCCGAAAGAATATTTACATTTTAGAAAAGTTTGTTACATAGTTAAAGATTCGGACCTTCCTCTCGGATAAATTTGCGGAGACAGCAAGAAAGATAGAATTTATGTGGCCATTACCTTGTAGATGTTCTGCCGGCCGAAGAAGGAGGCCTTCTGCCTTAACACACACACTTAGAAAGACGACGATCAATTGGCAAGGAAACCAGAAAAGCCGCAGTTTATATACCCTCAGGGAAGGTTCGAGAGAATTCAGGATTAATCCGGACACACCCTCTCAATTTTTATTGGCAGAATTCAAAGTGAACAAGAAATAGGGGATTGGTTGAAAATTAATTACAAAAATTCATGATTGGCCAGATTCAAAACTGGCGGAAAGAAAAAAAGGAGTTTTGCCAACCCAAAAATAAATGAACATAGATTCAATTATGAAAACCTAGAAATACGAAACTTCTTTTTAAGTTATAAGTTCTTCCACCTTGCACCAGAGTGCATGATCAGAGTTTTTGGTAGTGTCATCTGTGGAAAAATGTCCAAACTTCTGGATGTATAGCGAAACAAAACAAGGATAAATTCAATCAGTTTCGGAAATTTCACAATAACACAATTACTTAATATTTCAGTAGCGACATCTTCTGATCAATGTTCCAAGTTCATGTAGTATCCGTTTCACCTTTTGATCGATAGAGGAGTTTATTAAGGCGCTTATTTTGAATGAGAGGAGTTGAGGTGTACCTCCCGGTACAATGATGATGATGATGATTATTATTATTATTATTATTATTATTATTATTATTATTATTATTATTATTATTATGCCCAACCAAGGAGCACGTTTGAACTTATTTAGCACATTACCATATTCTTTTCTTCGTTATATTTCTTCATTCGTACTGACTATTGTTTTGCGTTCTTCTGTCCATCTTGTATATGTAATTTTAGGGTTCTCTTCAAAATTGCTTGCTTACTAAGAGCCTCTAAATTTTCTTCTATCGTGAATGATTTCCTCGGTTAATATTAATTTCTTGCAGATCTCCAGTAATCAATTGGCACTGTTTTCAGAGACAGTGCTAAGTATAGATTTTTTTGCAGCCTCTTGTTATCCATTCTGTGTAGGTGCCTTTTTCTAATAGTATTGTAATTGTATTGACTATTTTATGTGAAGTGATAAATTTCTTGTAGTCTCTTTTTCACCCAAATCCTATTTTTCGTATCGGTCCCAGGATTTTTCTGAGAATGTTCGTGTGGTGAACCCCGCACAAACTACACAAGACCAACATTGTAAGTAGCAGAGCAAGATGCGTGGGTCCAGATCCCACCAGAACATTTCCAACATCTTGTAGAGTCGATGCCTCGCCGTACTGCTGCCGTTTTGAGGGCTTGTGGAGGAGCAACTCGTTATTAACAACACATTCAGTGTCTTTTGGCCACTCAGCGTAGATCTTATGTTGTGATTACGTAAGCTTTTTTCAGTGGAGCAGTTCTTTTTTTCTTTTTTCATCCTAATCCATTCCTGCTTAGATACTCGATGGGGTTTTTGCTACAATTTGCTTTACGTCGCACCGACACAAAACGGTCCTATGGCGACGATGGAATGGAAAAACGCTAGGAGTGGGAAAAAGCCTTAATTTGACCTGTGTGAAAATGGGAAACCACGGAAAACATTCTTCATAGTTGCTGACAGTGGGGTTCGAACCCGCTTTCTCCGGAATGCAAGCTGATGGCTACGTGACCCAAACCGCGCAGTCACTCGCTCGGTAATAATAATAATAATAATAATAAAATAATAATAATAATAATAATAATAATAATAATAATAATAATAATAATAATAATAATAATAATAATAAGGAGACCCTACCCGAAGATTGGAAAATAGCTTTGATCCATCCATTACACAAAAAAAGGCAGCATGAAGAACATCAACAACTACAGAGGAATATCTTTGCTACCCGTGACTTACAAAATTCTATCACTTGCCATCGTGGAGCGTTTGGAAGCACAAGTCGAACATCAAATGGGTGAATACCAAGGAGGGTTCAGAAAAGGTCGCTGAACAGCTGAACAGATCCAAAATCTGAAAACGATCATCAGATATTGTACACTAAGGTCCAAGCAGTATGTGTCTGTCTTTGTGGACTTTAAGAAAGCGTACGACTCCATTGACCGGGAAGTCCTGCTAAACATCTTAAATGAATTTGGAGTTGATTTGAAACTGCTGGCATTAATTAGAGCCACCCTGATCGATACAAAATCCAAGGTGAAGTCCCACTGATGTCTCTCGCATTCCTTTGACATCAAAACAGGAGTCCGACAAGGTGATGGGCTATCCCCGATACTCTTCAACTGTGTTCCTGAAAAGATCATCAGAACCTGGCGGGTGAGATTACAGGAAACCAACTACAGTCCATTGAGAATAGGAACTAAATTCAAGGGGATCGCAACAGACTGCTTAGCATTTGCCGATGATATTGCTGTTCTCTCAAACGACATAGAAACCGCTAGAGCTCAAGTTGATAGTTTAAAGGAAATTGCCGAACAAACTGGTTTGCAGATATCGTTTGAGAAAACAGAAGTAATGACTAACATTAAAGAGGCTCCACCAAAACTCCATACAAAATACGGGAACATCACCCGAGTAGACAAATTCAAATACCTGGGTGAGATCATCATGAAAAATGGACTGGACAAAGAAGCACTTCAGGAGCGAGTACGTAAACTGGAAATAGCCTACCTAACATCCCGCACAATCTACAACAAAAATGCCTTTCCCAAAACACCAAGATACGTCACTATGAAACGGTTCTGAAGCCAGTAGTTCTATATGCAGCCGAAACCCTGTCTCTAAATGCCAAGAAAGGACTCCTTGAAGAACTGGAGAAAAGAGAACGCAAAATTGTGAGAGGAATCTTGGGATCAAAGTACAGAAATGGAATCCATCAAAAGAGATCCAACAAGGAAGTCTACGGTCATCTGAAAAGAATGGACGGAAGAAAGTTAACTAAAGAAATCTTTCACTTTTTGATTCAAACCCCAAAACCACAATTCCCTGGTTTAGAAATACCAAAGGAGGGGAGGGGAGGGGATCAAATGAGGTGGGTAGGGTTGAGGCTCTGGTCATGGGGAATTCCATCGTTAGACACGTGGGGAAAGTGTGTGGAGGAAAGGGAACCAGGGTAGAATGTTATCCAGGAATTAGGTTGAGGTAGATGGTGAGGAAAGTAGAAGAGAGGGAGGAGGGGAAGGAGAAGGTGGTAGTGTTTCACGTTGGTACCAACAACGTAAGGCAAGCTGATATAAGTACCAACATAGTTGGAGATGTGTGGGATCTGGTAAATGCAGCACGGGTGAAGTTTAAGAAAGCGGAGATTGTTATTAGTGGAATACTGTGTAGGAGGGATACTGACTGGAGGGTGATTGGGGATTTAAATGAGACTATGGAGTGGTTATGTGGGAAACTGGGAGTGAAATTTCTAGATCCTAATGGGTGGGTAGGAGATAGGGATCTGCGCTCGGATGGCCTTCATTTAAACCGCAGTGGTACGTATAAGTTAGGAAATTTGTTTGGAAGGGTAATAGGGAGGTACATTCAGGGAAACGGGATGGCCTAGGGAGCGGTGATAAGGGAACAGGGAACTGGAAATCAAGTAGGGATTACATAAAATTGTTAGTGCTGAACTGTAGAAGTATTGTAAAGAAAGGAATAGAATTAAGTAATTTAACAGATATATATTTAACAGATATTGTAATAGGAGTTGAATCATGGCTGAGAAATGATATAATGGATGCAGAAATTTTCTCACGGCACTGGAGTGTGTATCGTAGAGATAGGATAGGAAAGGTGGGAGGGGGAGTTTTCATTCTGGTGAAAGAAGAATTTGTAAGCTACGAAAAAGTTAAAGATGAGACACATGAAATTCTAGGTGTAAGGCTCATTTCTAAAGATAATAGGCAACTTGATATATTTGGAGTGTACAGATCGGGAAAGGGTAGCACTGATGCGGATTCGGAATTATTTGATAGGATAGTCAGCTATGTGGGAAACGACATGGAAAGAAATGTGATTGTAGCGGGAGATCTGAATTTGCCAGGTGTCAATTGGGAAGGAAATGCGAACGACAGGAAGCATGACCAACAAATGGCAAATAAGTTAATATGGGAAGGACAGCTGATTCAGAAAGTGATGGAACCAACCAGGGGGAAAAATATTTTGGATGTGGTGCTGATAAAACCAGATGAGCTCTATAGGGAAACTGAAGTAATAGATGGTATTAGTGATCATGAAGCTGTTTTTGTGGTAGTTAAAAATAAATGCGATAGAAAGGAAGGTCTTAAAAGTAGGACTGTTAGGCAGTACCATATGGCTGATAAAGCAGGTATGAGGCAGTTTCTAAAAAGTAACTATGATCGGTGGAAAACGGTAAATAAAAATGTAAACAGACTCTGGGATGGGTTTAAAGAAATTGTTGAGGAATGCAAAAACAGGTTTGTACCTTTAAGGGTGGTAAGGAATGGTAAAGACCCACCTTATTATAATAGAGAAATAAAGAGACTAAGAAGGAGGTGCAGACTGGAAAGAAATAGAGTTAGAAATGGCTGTGGAAGTAAGGAGAAATTGAAGGAACTTACTAGAAAATTGAATCTAGCAAAGAAGGCAGCTAAGGATAAGATGATGGCAAGCATAATTGGCAGTCATACAAATTTTAGTGAAAAATGGAAGGGTATGTATAGGTATTTTAAGGCAGAAACAGGTTCCAAGAAGGACATTCCAGGAATAATTAATGAACAAGGGGAGTGTGTATGTGAGGATCTTCAAAAGGCAGAAGTATTCAGTCAGCAGTATGTAAAGATTGTTTTTTACAAGGATAATGTCGAGATAGAGGAAGAGACTAAGGCCAAAGAAGTAATAAAATTTACATATGATAACAATGACATTTACAATAAGATACAAAAGTTGAAAACTAGAAAAGCGGCTGGAATTGATCAGATTTCTGGGGATATACTAAAGACAATGGGTTGGAATGTAGTACCATATCTGAAGTACTTATTTGATTATTGTTTGGTCGAAGGAGCTATACCAGATGAATGGAGAGTTGCTATAGTAGCCCCTGTGTATAAAGGAAAGGGTGATAGACATAAAGCTGAAAATTACAGGCCGGTAAGTTTGACATGCATTGTATGTAAGCTTTGGGAAGGCATTCTTTCTGATTATATTAGACATGTTTGTGAAATTAATAACTGGTTCGATAGAAGGCAATTCGGTTTTAGGAAAGGTTATTCCACTGAAGCTCAACTTGTAGGATTCCAGCAAGATATAGCAGATATCTTGGATTCTGGAGGTCAAATGGACTGTATCGCGATTGACATGTCTAAAGTATTTGATAGGGTAGATCATGGGAGACTACTGGAAAAAATGAGTGCAATTGGACTAGACAAAAGAGTGACTGAATGGGTTGCTATATTTCTAGAAAATAGATCTCAGAGAGTTAGAGTAGGTGAAGCTTTGTCTGCCCCTGTAATAGTTGAGAGGGGAGTTCCTCAGGGCAGTGTTATTGGACCTTTATGTTTTCTTATATATATAAATGATATGAGTAAAGGAGTGGAATCGGAGGTAAGGCTTTTTGCGGATGATGTTATTCTCTATAGAGTGATAAATAAGTTACAAGAATGTGAGCAACTGCAACGTGACCTCGAAAATGTTGTGAGATAGACAGCAGGCAATGGTATGTTGATAAACGGGGCTAAAAGTCAGGTTGTGAGTTTCACAAATAGGAAAAGTCCTCTCAGTTTTAATTACTGCGTTGATGGGGTGAAAGTTCCTTTTGGGGATCATTGTAAGTATCTAGGTGTTAATATAAGGAAAGATCTTCACTGGGGTAATCACATAAATGGGATTGTAAATAAAGGGTACCGATCTCTACACATGGTTATGAGGGTGTTTAGGGGTTGTAGTAAGGATGTAAAGGAGAGTGCATATAAGTCTCTGGTGAGACCCCAACTAGAGTATGGTTCCAGTGTATGGGACCCTCACCAGGATTACCTGATTCAAGAACTGGAAAAAATCCAAAGAAAAGCAGCTCGATTTGTTCTGGGTGATTTCCGACAAAAGAGTAGCGTTACAAAAATGTTGCAATGTTTGGGTTGGGAAGAATTGAGAGAAAGAAGAAGAGCTGCTCGACTAAGTGGTATGTTCCGAGCTGTCAGCGGAGAGATGGCGTGGAATGACATTAGTAGACGAATAGGTTTAAATGGCGTTTATAAAAGTAGGAAAGATCACGATATGAAGATAAAGTTGGAATTCAAGAGGACAAACTGGGGCAAATATTCATTTATAGGAAGGGGAGTTAGGGATTGGAATAACTTACCAAGGGAGATGTTAAATAAATTTCCAATTTCTTTGAAATCATTTCGGAAAAGGGTAGGAAAGCAACAGATAGGGAATCTACCACCTGGGCGACTGCCCTAAATGCAGATCAGTATTGATTGATTGATTGATTGAAAAGTAGACCTGCAAATGCTACATATCTCAGCTGAAGACGCCCTTAACAGAGATCTCTTCCGCAAGAAAATATTGATGAACGGGCTAAACCGAGACGAGCAACCGAAAAGAAGACACGGTGCCCCTTGGACAGAGGAGCGTAAGCAGGCCCACTCACAAAGAATGAGGGAAATTTGGGCTCTAAAGAAGGCCAAGTTCAGTGTCAAATGCAACAAGACTTAACGTGGTCCTTGATGGCCCCAGCGAATTATATAATAATAATACTAATAATAATAATAATAATAATAATAATAATAATAATAATAATAATAATAATAATAATAATAATAATAATAATAATAATAATAATAATAATAATTGTACCGGGCGGTACACCTCCACGCCGCTAATTCAAACCTTGCGCCAGTTGAAACCCCCCTACTGGAAGAAGTCTGAACTTTGTCTTATGTGTTAATTTTCAAGTTATCCTGTAGATGTCACTACTTGGAAATTTTGAAGTTTCTGAACTGTGTTGTTTTCGACGTATTTATGTTTTGCTTGTAGTAAGAAGTGTGAACATTCGCTTCTAGAGGACACTACTGAAGAACTACAACGGTGCACCCTAGTGCGAAGTGAAAGAACTGTTTTTTTTGGAGAAAATTTAATTTCAAAAGTTTATTCTTTGCTAAATTTCTTTCAGTCATTGTTTAAGTTGGCAATATTAACCCTTTCTTTCCCCTTGTTTTGAATTTAGCCAATCCCGAATTTCTTTAATTTATTTTCTACCAATAATGTGTTTCTTCATCTTGTGTAGGGGTTTTCTTTATCCACCAATAAAATGTTTGTGGGCGGGTGTTTTCCTTCCTGAAACGCCTCGAACTTTCTGCGAGAGTATATAAACTGCTGATTTTAGGGTCTCTGCGCCACTTCAGTAACTTCTTTCAGTGTGTAAAGTACATAGCTGGGGGCGGGTAGCGCCTCTTTCTTCGGGCAGCAGTTCAACAACCAGGTAATGGCCGATTAATAACTTCTTTTCTTGCTAGCTCAGCAGTTTAACTCTCGGGGCGGGTCCGAAGCTTTTCCATCATGTAACTTTCCCTAAAATGTAAAGAATCTTTGTATTTATTCTATCTTTTAAGCTTCATATTGGGATAGAGAGTGCTTAACCCTCTCGAGCTCCCTCTCATATTGCATTGAGGTGAACTTATTTTCACAACCGTTTCTTCCTTAACGTAATGTAAATTGTTTCCTTCTAAAAGTCACCTCTTTAGTATGGGATTAGCCCTTGCATTAACGGCCTAGTGCCAAGTAGGTTTTAAACAAAGTGTATTAGGAGCGCAAGTTCGCCTCCTCTCAAATTGGTATTTTAGAGGCCAGGTAATTAAATTTTCTCACTTAATAGGCCTCAGTAGGTTGGGTATCTTTACCCCTGTGTTTATGTCATTAGAGGAAAACTTGAAGGTGGAGTTTGGTGTGGCCTTTGATAGGCTTAATCTTTGAGAGCAGATCGCTCTTTTGAAGTTTGTTTCTGCGCGCCTCGAGGAGGCTTTATGATGTAATTGGGAGCAAGTGCTCCTGGGCTTGATTGGGGTCTTCTGCCCGCTTGTTGAATTCTGCATATCGTATAGTTGGGCTAATTGCTCAAGAATTGTGTGTCTGGCTCTCGGAGCCCCAAATCCTGTAATTGTACATTCTCGATTAGTGGTTTTGCTACTCTGTAGTTGCCATTATTGTTATTTCTTGTTTTTTGCTAAGAAAATATAACCTTGTTAAATTTTAAATTCACTTTAATTTCGTAGCCTGAGACCTGTTCACCCCCCGCACCTTCTTTCACCTCTAACTACCACGGAAAATTCCGTAACAAGTGGTAGCAGAGCGTGGTTGAAGGGGTCTCAATTTAGCCCCTTTTGACGGCTAAACATTGCTTTGATTCGAACTCTAACAATTTTCTCTGTTGCTGGAAATTTTGATTTTTTCTTTTTCAAAATTGTTCTGTCATCATGCCCGGCCCTCGCGATGTTCTCCATCTCAACTATTTGCGCAAGGAGGAGTTGATCTATGAATTAACTGTTAGAAATGTGCAATCTGGAGGCACGGTTGCAGTAGACACAAACAAGCTTAGAGAGTCCCTTGATTTGCCCATTTCCATCCCCACTTTGGGAGAGAAAGAAATTGACGACTCTCTTTCCACGATCACCGAGAATACTACTGGGCTAGCATCTGTAGTTAGTTTTTTTGACGAAAATGATCCTTCTCCGAATCAAATTAAGCGTGTGCAAGCCAGGCTATTTCATTTTTCAAATAGAGTTAACGATCTGTTGTCTCTGAAGTTGAATGACGTTGAGAGGAAGGAAGCTAGTACGTTGCTTGAAAGTATTTCTGAATTATCCAGTAAGGTTACCCAATTGTTAACTGGGGAAGTTCCTCCCAAAATCGATCAACCCACCACGGTGAATGTAGGTAGCGAGGAAGAGCCTCCTAAGGGAGAAGTCAATAGGATAACCGTTGGAGCTCAAACGATCTCTGCCCCATTGGACAACGAGTCTGAACGCCGTGCATCGTTGAATAATGTACGTTCTGAATTAACTTCTTTGCCACTGAAACCTTTACCTACTATGTCACCTGGGTTCAGCAGCTTGCCTCATCCATTGGCAATGTTGCTCAGAGGTATCTCGAAGTTTTCGGTTAACACTACCAGTGAAGTTATTTCTTTCTTAAGGTTTTTAGTTGAATTTCAGGATCATGCCCTTGTTTTTTCTCTTTCTCCATGTCACATTTTGCAAATCATTTATCCTTATGCAATTGGTATTCTCTCAGATAAAATAGTAAGAGCCATTGCCGAACAGTCATCTATTGAAGATTTTCATGCACATCTGCTTGCAAATTTTATTCCTGCTCGCGCGAGGTCATCTCTGATTCAGAAGTACTATTATCGAGTACAAAGATTGGATGAAAATCTGGCTGATTTCATACAAGACATTAAGTTTTATACTAGGGTTTTTGCTCTTCATTTTCCTGAAGATCAGATTGTACAGGCTATTGTAGAAGGAATTTCACCATCCTATAGGTCATATTTGTGTTTCGCGGCGTGCCCGCAAACCTTCTCTGAACTTGAAGCATTGGCCGTCTCAGCGGAAGGAGTTAGATACGCCGATTCTTTGCGTGTCGCGAAAGAACCCCCGCCTTCTTTTAGTAATACTCGGCCTCCACCTCGCCGATCAGTCACACCTCGTAAATGTTACGCTTGCGGGTCGCCTGACCATCTTCGGAACAAGTGTCCATTGATCAAATCTAGTAGGGCAAATAATGGAGCTGGCTCATCACAAGGCTGTTTTAAATGTGGGGCTTTCTCACATATCGCCAAAAATTGCCCAAATTCAAATAGCACCCACTCCTGCTCAACTTCTGGTGCAACTTCCACCAATGTCACTAATAATAAGTGACTAGCGGCTTCGGCTGAGTCGACTAATCCCTCTTCCCGAGGCTCAGCCCCTGGTAAACAGGTCGAAAATTCAGGGAACGTTCAATCTGCAAATCCATCTTTTGAATGCCCCAAAGAGTGTCTTAGGATTGCGGCGGATACCTCCGCACCTGTTCCTTTTCTTAAAATTGAGTTAAATAATGAGCCTATAACAGCTCTCTTAGATTCAGGCAGTGTTTGTTCAATTATTTCGGATCAGTGGTATTCAAAATTGAAATCTGTTTGTAAACTACCTGACTATGGCTCATCTCCTGTTCAATATGTTTCGGCTAATTCATCTCCATTAGAAATTCTCGGTTCTGTAAATGTCAAAATTCGTATTTTTAAATTTACATGGAAAATCAAATTGTTTGTGGCTAAGCACTTGTATTGCCCCATCATATTGGGAGCCGACTTTATTTCTCACACGGGTCTTGTGCTCGATCTTCAGAGTAAGTCGTGCACATTCAAATTTGCTTCCAATTGTAAAATCCCCTTGTTAAAATGTAATTCTGCGTCATGTTCATCTATTTCGCCTACTCAGGATGAGATGTTGTTAGACCTTAGACATCTACCTGAGGAGCAGGCTGATAGTATTCGTAAGTTGTGTCATTCGTTTCCAGAGGTGTTCTCTGATACTCTTGGTGTTACTGACCTTATCGAATACAAAATTGAGGTCACGGATTCGATTCCTGTCCGTTTTCCACCTTATAGGCTATCTCCACCTAAAATGAAGGCTCTGAAAGAAATCATCGATCAGATGTTGAAGGATGGTATTATTAGGCCCTCTAAGTCGGCGTATTCTTCGCCTATTTTTCTAGTCCCGAAACCCCAAGGGGGCTTCAGGCCTGTCATTGATTATAGGGCTCTCAATCGGAAGGTGGTGTTACAATCTGTGCCCCTTCCCGACCTTCATTCTTGTTTTTCATGGTTCCGTAAGGCCAAGTTCTTCACCATCTTGGATTTGAATCAGGCCTACAATCAAATTCCCCTAGCGGAAGAGTCTAAACATCTTACAGCGTTTGCCACGGATTGGAATTTGTAAGAATACAACCGCGTGCCTTTCGGGCTCCCCACGGGAGCAGCTGTACTCACTAGGCTGCTAGATAGGGTCTTCTCCGACATCAAATTTGAGTACTTGTATCACTACTTGGATGATGTCGTCGTATTTTCGGAGACTTTTGAAGAACATCTAGATCATCTGCGAGAAGTTCTTAATCGCCTTCGTAAGGCTGGGTTAACTGTTAAGTTGTCCAAGGTTGCCTTTGCGAAGCCCTCTATGTCATTCCTAGGGCATATTGTGTCACCTGATGGTGTTGCCGTCGATCATTCTAGAACACAGGCCATCCGTGATTTTAAACCTCTCAAGGACATTAAAGGTATCGCCAGGTTCATTGGTATGGTGAATTTCTTCAGGAAGTTTATTCCTAGCTTCGCTAATAGAGCGGCGCCCTTAAACCTTCTTCGTAGGAAAGGCATCAAATTCGAGTGGGGACCTTCTCAACAAGCCGCTTTTGAAGATCTTAAATTAGCTCTCTGTAATGCCCCTGTCCTTGCTATGCCTGATTTCTCAAAGAAATTCATCGTCCAAACTGACGCGTCGTCGTCAGCAGTAGCTGCAGTCCTTCTTCAAGAGACTGAACTAGGGAGGCGACCCATCGCCTATGCATCTAGGACTCTATCGGCTCAAGAAGCCAAGTATTCCATCTATGAGCTCGAAGGTTTGGTAGTCTTATTTGCCTTAGAAAAGTTCCGTCTCTATCTGGAACATGTACAATTCGACCTGGAGACAGATAATCAAGCCTTAAGCTGGGTCTTAGGTAGGCCGCGTCGTACTGGTCGTATAGCCCGTTGGGCCATCCGTATTTCTGCCTTCCAATTCGATGTCAGGCATATCCGAGGTACCGAAAATGTTGTTGCTGATGGACTCAGCCGTATGTTTTCCAACGAGGTCGAGACCCATGATCCGGTCGATAGTTCTTCACCTCCCGAGTCCATGCTATCTGATGTTAATGCCATCTTAACAGATGCTCTCATGCTCTTTAGGGGTATCGAGAAATACCAACGTGAAGATCCGACGCTGGCTCCGATAATGGAAACCCTTTCTTCTGGGGAATATGTCGTCCCTTATGTTCTGAGGAATGGTGTTTTATGTTGCCCATCAAGGCATGATAAGATGATGAAGGTTGTCGTTCCAGCTGTTCTTGTACCTATGATCTTCAAGTACTATCATGAGACCCCATTAGGGGGGCATCTTGGAATCTTTAAAACCCGTGAAAAGATTCGTGAAAGGTTCATCTGGAAGGGTATGGACGGTGAAATCCGTGAACTAGTAAAAGCTTGTAAATCTTGTTTGCTTAGTAAACCAACCATGTCCACCAAGGTAGGCCTTCTGTCTTCGCATCAAGCGTTGCGCCCCATGGAACGCCTGTATATTGATTATGTAGGACCCTTCCCCCAGTCAAAGGGAAATGCCAACAAATTCATCTTTGTATGCGTAGATGGTTTTACAAGATTTTCCTGGTTATTTCCGACTAAGCTGGCTACCGCTCAGTCCACCATTACTTGACTAAATACTATTTTTGCTTCTTTTGGTCCGTGCCAATATATTGTGTCCGATAATGCTAAGGCGTTTACATCAAATCTTTTTCGTAAATTCTGTTTTGACTTGTCCATCTCTCATGTAACCACTTCTGCTTATTACCCTCAACCATCTCTGGCTGAACGGGTTAATCGTAATCTCAGGTCCGCGCTTATTGCCTATCATCATGAAGATCATTCCAGGTGGGACACGTCCCTGCATTGGTTAGCTTTTGCTTTGAATTCAGCGGTCCATGAATCTCACAAGTTTACTCCAGCTTCTTTGATGTTCAAGTTCGTTCCCAACACGCCGCTCTCTAACCTCTGGTCTCTGAGTGACATTCTACCCGAGATAATAGATCCGGATAATATCAAAGATCTTTGGAAGGAAGCTAAAGCCAATCTTAAGGTGTCTCATGAAAAGGTTAGGGAAAGATATGATCGTGGACGGAGACCCACCAATTTGAAGGTAGGTGACCAGGTGATGGTCAAGAACTTTGTTCCCGCGGGCAACCTTGCCCCCAGATTTCATGGGCCGTGTATCATCCTCGATTTCCTTACGCCGGTTACGTTGTTATTAAGTAATCCAGCCACCGAGAGGATATTTAGGGTTCACCTGTCACAGGTGAAACCGGTATAATTTCTGTGCTAACTTGCTTCATTATAATCTTGAAAGGAATATGAAGGTTATATTTTTTTGAGGTTTTCACTTTTAAGGCATTCTGCCCCTTCTATAATATTTTGTTTTATATGTAAGCAATTTTGTAAAACCTTCCCCGAACCGTTAAACTGCCATCCTGTCGTCACCACGGCCATTACCACGCTCCCGTCTCCTGCTCCACTACACACAGTGGCTTCCTTATATAAAATGCCATGGATATCTGCACGCCGCTGGCCCCTCAACCTATCTACAAAGCCTGTGCCCTCAAAAAAATTATGATGGTCCAACAAAATTCTGCCGCCTAGCTTTAATGTTTCAGTGCCCCCGCAGCCGCGCGGCGCCGTGCCGCGACTGGGATAGAGGAAGGGCCCCCTCTACTCCAGCGAGGACGACAGGTGCACGGCGAGCCGGAGCCCTCCTCCCGGCCAAGGCTGATGTGCGGCATGTTCAACGCGGGCGCGGCGTGCTTCAACACCACTGCTCCTCTCATAGTGCGGGAGAGCGGTATCTCAGGGTACTTGAGGGGTCCGAGCGGCCGCCTTTGGACACAAGCTGCAACGGCCGGTCTGGCCATCCAACTTAATCAACATCGAAATATTTAATCAACTACATAGACATTTACTATCAGCAATTACTACACTTGGGAATTCAACAGCAATATCTGGTGGACTTAGAAGATTTTTTTTCTCAACTTCAAAAACTAAAATTTTCCTTCTGAATTCAACTTCTACAAACATAAAGACATTACTTCAACAGTTACTACAAGAATTTTGAAACTGGATCAGAATAAATTTAGAAAATTTTTATACTTCTGCAATTAATCTCCATATCAACATCATAACTTGGACCTTGTTTTTAACGAACTTCATGTGTCACCCCTGGAGGGACTTTTTTGGGGGGGAGGTCTGTACCGGGCGGTACACCTCCACGCCGCTAATTCAAACCTTGCGCCAGTTGAAACCCCCCTACTGGAAGAAGTCTGAACGTTGTCTTATGTGTTAATTTTCAAGTTATCCTGTAGATGTCACTACTTAGAAATTTTGAAGTTTCTGAACTGTGTTGTTTTCGACGTATTTATGTTTTGCTTGTAGTAAGAAGTGTGAACATTCGCTTCTAGAGGACACTACTGAAGAACTACAACGGTGCACCCTAGTGCGAAGTGAAAGAACTGTTTTTTTTGGAGAAAATTTAATTTCAAAAGTTTGTTCTTTGCTAAATTTCTTTCAGTCATTGTTTAAGTTGGCAATATTAACCCTTTCTTTCCCCTTGTTTTGAATTTAGCCAATCCCGATTTTCTTTAATTTATTTTCCACCAATAATGTGTTTCTTCTTCATCTTGTGTAGGGGTTTTCTTTATCCACCAATAAAATGTTTGTGGGCGGGTGTTTTCCTTCCTGAAACGCCTCGAACTTTCTGCGAGAGTATATAAACTGCTGATTTTAGGGTCTCTGCGCCACTTCAGTAACTTCTTTCAGTGTGTAAAGTACATAGCTGGGGGCGGGTAGCGCCTCTTTCTTCGGGCAGCAGTTCAACAACCAGGTAATGGCCGATTAATAACTTCTTTTCTTGCTAGCTCAGCAGTTTAACTCTCGGGGCGGGTCCGAAGCTTTTCCACCATGTAACTTTCCGCAAAATGTAAAGAATCTTTGTATTTATTCTATCTTTTAAGCTTCATATTGGGATAGAGAGTGCTTAACCCTCTCGAGCTCCCTCTCATATTGCATTGAGGTGAACTTATTTTCACAACCGTTCCTTCCTTAACGTAATGTAAATTGTTTCCTTCTAAAAGTCACCTCTTTAGTATGGGATTAGCCCTTGCATTAACGGCCTAGTGCCAAGTAGGTTTTAAACAAAGTGTATTAGGAGCGCAAGTTCGCCTCCTCTCAAATTGGTATTTTAGAGGCCAGGTAATTAAATTTTCTCACTTAATAGGCCTCAGTAGGTTGGGTATCTTTACCCCTGTGTTTATGTCATTAGAGGAAAACTTGAAGGTGGAGTTTGGTGTGGCCTTTGATAGGCTTAATCTTTGAGAGCAGATCGCTCTTTTGAAGTTTGTTTCTGCGCGCCTCGAGGAGGCTTTATGATGTAATTGGGAGCAAGTGCTCCTGGGCTTGATTGGGGTCTTCTGCCCCCTTGTTGAATTCTGCATATCGTATAGTTGGGCTAATTGCTCAAGAATTGTGTGTCTGGCTCTCGGAGCCCCAAATCCTGTAATTGTACATTCTCGATTAGTGGTTTTGCTACTCTGTAGTTGCCATTATTGTTATTTCTTGTTTTTTGCTAAGAAAATATAACCTTGTTAAATTTTAAATTCACTTTAATTTCGTAGCCTGAGACCTGTTCACCCCCGCACCTTCATTCACCTCTAACTACCACGGAAAATTCCGTAACAATAATAATAATAATAATAATAATAATAATAATAATAATAATAATAATAATAATAATAATAATCATCATCATTTCACGGTCTCAGCTGTCGAGCGTAGGTATTATTTAATATTGGATTCTCTTTTCCCGAAATCAAGCTCAAGGATATACTTAAAATACATTGGCAACTTAATTTTTCGTCGCACGAATGTCACGAAGAAAAAAAGCGGGTTACCGAGGAGAATCTATAACGCGACTTCCATTGTAAAACTACAATAGTTAAACTAGTTCCGCTTGGGAGTTTGAGCATAGTTTACTCACTCAAGGAACCGGCATATAAAACAGGAATTAAATCGGGACCCTTTTTTTTCTTTCGATCAGTGCACTCGCTGCCGAAGTTCGTGATTACTTTCAAAGCAGCAGTGTACAGCTCTGATGAACAAACTTCTCCGAATATAAATTAACTTTAACAATTGAATATAAATTGAGGAGGAAGACAGTACTTCTAAAGTAAAGTAAATTACCATATTGATCCTTTGAATGTGAGACTCATACACTATTCCTTAGTAGTTGTCTGCACCGGATGTATTGTAGAAGGTTTATAACTTAAGAGTTTGTTATAACTTAGCAGTAGGTACATTTATCGACCCAAATCATACATACAATTCAGTCTGATAAACAAGCATAGAACCTTTACGTTGGTTTTGGTCCTCTTGGAATCCATAGTTATGCACCTCGGGGTAGTGTTTCTTGTTAAGGCTCGTATGATCATCTCCGACATTTCCTCCCCTGTCTTCGTTGTGGTTATCTCGTAGTCTCTGAGCCAACTAGCTTTACACTGCTGCTTGAAACGTCGGAGACTTTCTCTCGAACGGAGTCATCCCCTATTTCCTTTATAATCTTGTCAGAGAGGACACAAACAGAGTATGGGTAAATGATTAGTAGAATTTGAGAATGCGCGAGAGGAAACACTAAAACATGATCCTGAAATTCCACAAGAAACCTTAGAAAAGTAATTACCTCATTAGTAGTGTTTACTGAAAATTTGGAAATGCCCTTAAGCAACATGGCAAAGGAGTGAGGAAAGCTACTGAAACCTGGTGATATTATTGGAGATGGCGCTGGAGATTGAGCGGCTTCGAAAGCTGCATTAGTGATGATGAATGGTGGAAGTTGTGGTGGATGGTTAACTTGGACAGATAGGGCAGAATCTGTTTGTTGGTCCGCAGATTCCCTACTCTCAGAAGACTTAATAGGGTCCTCTTCAGTTTGGACATTTACTGGTGGAAGATAGTCGCCCTTAGCACTAGCGGCTCCAGACAACAATTGATTGACCGTATTTGATGAATCCGAAATATATTCCACTAGTGTGTTAACCATGCTGGCATGACCTTCCTTAAGTTTCAGAGAAAATAGGTCACTAGCCGCATTATAGAAATGGAATAATCTAGCTTGAACACGGCTAATTTGATTTCCAGACGGTTCACCTACTTCAAAAAAGCTTAGAACAGAGGCAAGATCGGTGACGTTAGCGGTGATGATGGGCAGAGCCTCATCAATTTCCTTCTCCCCATATACCGGAACACAGATGGGAAAACTAAAGATTAAGTCTAGCTGCGTCTGTTGCAACAGTGCCTAACAGACTGGACCTTTCTAATCAAAAGTTCGTAAATAAGTTCTTTCTTGCGCAGATACCACGGTGCAAGGACTTCCCTAGAACCAGACATGATGAAGGAGAATCTGACAAAATTTGGGAAATTCCGGAAACAAAAAAATAATTAGTGTTTGATATCCAATTCTATGAAAAGTCGTCAAAAGGGCTTTGTCCAGGTCCATTCAACCACGCTCTGCTAACACTTATTACGGAGTTTCCATGGAGCACAGTGGTGTAAGAATGTGCGGGCGTTGATGGGTGGACAGAAAAAATCAAAGTATAATTTTAAAACTCTAAAAATTGAAATTTTTTCCTTGTTTTCTGAATTCAAATTTAGATGAACAACACCAAAATAATATTTGGATAAACAAGGTGAGGTCATCAGCTCTAGTAACAGTAAGTATCCTAAAATAATTTCCTTACAAAATTTACAATTTTACAAAATCATAGTCACCCCAATACCAAGTTGCATGGGAATTAAGAGGGTTCACACTCTTATTTATTTATTTATTTATTTATTTATTTATTTATTTATTTATTTATTTATTTATTTATTTATTTATTTATTTATTTGATTAATGTCCCTAGATTTGTTTTAAAAATTTACATTGAAAAGATTGAGATTTACATTAATAAATAATTTTGAAACCTTCCCCTCAAGTTAGCTTTCTGAGACTATTACATGACTAAAAGATGTCTGCCATTACCTTGAACTGGTGGGCCTTCCGATGACGGGTGATGCTTGCCTTCTGCATCCGTTACGTACGCACTCTAAACCTCTTGACTGGAGCGATGGAAAATACAACATGGCCAAGAAGGCCCCAGCTTTTATAGCGGAGTGTTAGGTTCCAGAACTCTCAGGGCCGAAGCCTTGTACACACCTACATTTTATATTGGCTAATTTAAAAAATATCCTAAATTTGTGATTGGTGGAAGATTTACATGAAGAAGGAAGGGATAGCAGCACTAGTAACCTAAGAACACAAAAATGAATCTACAAACAATACCGTTTAGCCAATTGATAAATACCAAAATTCTCTTAAAAATGAATGTCCATCCTCTCCCACCAGACGTGGCACATAAGTCGATAGTAGAGACATCTGAAGATAAAGTTCGAAATTTCTTCAGCTAGACAGTTCACTGATCGTACTACAGATGGCGTTCTAAAAGGCGCTCAGTTTAAATGTTCGGATCGGGTGTTCCTCCGGTACAATTATTATTATTGTACCGGGAGGTACACCCCAATGCCGCGCATTCAAATTCAGCGCCTAAATGAACTCCTCTATTGGCAAAACAGTGAAACTGAAACTACACCAACTTAGAACTTCACTCAGAAGATGTCACCACAGAAATATGATGTAATCTTGTTATTGTGCAGTTGCCTAAACTGAGTGAATTTTTCCTTGTTGTGTTTGCTCTACGTCAAGAAGTTTGGACATTTTTCTACAGATGACACCACAAAAAAGTATGATCATGCCCTCTGCTGCAAAGTGAAGAACTTATAATTTAAAGAAGTTTTGTATTTCTGGGTTTTTGTAACTGATTGATGTTAATTTATTTTTGGGTTGGCAATATTTCCTTTTTCTTTCCGCCAGTTTTGAATCTAGCCAATCCCTAATTTATGTAAGTAATTTTCAACCTATCACAGGCTTCTCGTTCGATTCTGAGTGTAACTTTGAAATTGACCAATTAAATTGAGAGGGTGTGGCTGGTTTAGTCTTGAATGATCTGTAATTTTCCCTGAGGGTTTATAAAATGCGGATTTTCACGTTTCTTGGCCAACTGATCGACGTCTATCTGAATGTGTGTGGTAAGCAGGAGGAGGGCGGCCTCTTTCAACAGCAGCTAGAACATCTACAAGGTAATGGCCAAATAACTTTATTCTTTCTTGCTAACTCCGCAGTTTAACCCGAGCGAAAGGTCCGACTCTTTATCATGTAACAACGTTTCTAAAATGTAACTTTCTTCCCGCTAATGTAAAAACTTCATAAAATCTTTAACTATAAACCGGGGATAGAGAGTGAAGTACCGTCTCGAGCTCCCCTTCATCTTGGTTTGGGGTGACTACGTTTTTCTCTAACTGTTTTTCCTACTGTAATGTGTTAATATAATATCTATACGAGTCACTTCAGTAGTTTGGGAATAGCCCCTGTTTCATCGGCCTAGAGCCCTTTAGGTTTTAAGTGTCCATTATATTGGAGCGCAGTGTATCTCCATTCACCTTATGTTTGGGCCAGTTATCTAACCTGTTCTTTTTCCATGAAGGCCCAGTAGGTTGGGTATTATATACTGAATCCATGACCTTTGTGCCCTAAGAATTTTAACCGTGAAAGTTACTACATGAGGCCCCATTTGAATTGTGATGAGGAGCTTGAACATTTCTTGATATCACGGAAGTGACACGTGGCAAGGAGGTGGCTACCATCCTTCCCATGCTATGATACGTGACGTCATCCGCACGTGTCGACACTGGAAGGATACAGAAGAAAGTTTATGTTGAATAAATATATTGAAATGAAAGAATTAGTAGTGAACGCAGTATAATGAGGGTCCTGTATTTATCGATAAGACACTTGGTCTTTAGTAAGACGGATTTGTGATCGCTAAGCCATCTCTGGGGATTATTTCAGAAGGACGCACGTGTCTAGTTTACCCACGCTAAGTCGACAAAAATAGTGCCTATCAAGTGAGGTAATTTAACCGGTTAATTTAATGAGAATAAATTTTAAATATTCATGAACACTACTGCTAACGATGTAACAAGTATGTGGTTACATCAAAAACTCTTTTAAATACAGTTCATTTAAGTCGAAAAAGTTACGCAAATTTTCTTGGCGGCAAAGGGAAAATGCCTGGAGAGAGGGGGTACTGTCTATAAATAAGAACGGATGCCATGTTGAAACCCCTGCATTTGTATCGTTGAGGCTGAAGACAGAGGGTTGAATTGTTCTGTAAATCGATCGACAAGAAGTAGACTAAGTGCAACAAACAGATTTTTAGCCGATGTGGCTGGGGTCTTGACTCCATGAGGAGATAGGTTTTTGAGCAGAAGTAATTGTATAAAAAGGACGGTCAAGATACCGAAGAAGTATTTATAAATTTTTGTGTGGTAAGGAAAGTAATTCGTGTGCGGGTAATAAATACAATCAGTCGAGTGCGATCAACAAAGACGCCAAGTGAAGGGCATTTCTTTTTTTAATGCTTTATTTCCAGGAAACAGGAAGAAAAATGCTACGTACAGCCAGAAATGTAAAAATGGCTAAATAAATGACAGAGAGTCGCAGGTGAGCCCAAAGATGGAAACTGACGTCACCTAAGATAGGTGACATGCCATCTTACCGCCTAACTATATCTTGCTTTATGATGTCAAACTTATATGTATTTGAAATGGGTATTTATGACGCAGTTGCTCACCCGTATGTTTTGGTGAATGTCAGAATATGACGAAAAGGTAATTTGTTTTATTTTCTCCTTGGATAAATTTCTAAAGTATTGCGAGCGCCGTGTACCGTTGTAAACAGTTATTAGTGAGGGTTTCGAAGTGATATCACGTCCAAAGTATATCGTCATTTCCGAGAATTTATTGCCTATATTTTGTGATGTCAAATTAAGATGTTTATTCGACGTAAAATGTTAAATTTTGATGGAATTGGTGCAAAAGGATCCGTGGTTACCCATTTTCAATCGGGTGGAAGCGCTGTATGTAGTGTTGAGTAGTGAAGACCAGTGAATTTTGTCACGAAGTGTAACGTTATTCTATGTCCGTTTAAACTGGGTCTATGTGACAATAAATAACAGTAAAATTTGTCAGTCATTTTTGTGAAAATCCAGTTTTAAAATACGAGATCATTTATGCGAAGTTGTTCATTATTAAAGTATTTGTGCGTTATTATGCGTCGTGGATTCTAGTAAGGATTTTTATTCCAGTTCTTTTGTCAGTGAGGGTCGTCGAGTTTATTTGTCGTATGTGTTGAGATGGGATTTGCGAATCAGGTGAATGGAAGCCTGTAGTGAATCCGGGACTTTGGTGTGAGCCCGAGAAAGATTTTATAATGTTTGGGATGGAAAGTAGAGTGCGAGAATCTACGCCGGTATTAATTTACGACGTGTGCAATTATTGCGAGACATTTTAAAGAAAAATCTATGTGCAAATATCGTATTTTATTCTATTTTGCGAAGTCTAAGGTTTCATTCTTAGAAGCCAGTCAAGCGTGGCGAAAGACATGTGTTTCATATTACAGTTGACAGACAGGGTGAGGGTCGTTTGTTTTCAATGCCGCCAGCAGTTCGGAGTTCGCCGCTCGAAGGTAACGGGGTTGTGCGCTTGCTACGTGTTAAATGAGATTGCCTTCTTTGGACAGAGATCATTATTTGCGAGATCTAGTTGAAAATATCATCCGGGAATAACGTGTAGGTTATTAGATACTGTGAATTTGTTTAATTGAGATCGTAATGTATATTTGAAACCACGAAGTTAGAGATTAATGAGCGAGGTTAGCCAATTTCAGGGTTGTCCAAAATATAGAGTGGTGGTAGTGATGATTGTTTTGTGTGTGAGGGTGCACAAACTTTATGAAACGTTATGACGAGATATGACATCGTAATCGGCTTACATTGTACGGCGAGCTACTTATGGTCTTGTACTTAATTGTTAGGGTTATCCAAGTATTAATGATGGCTAGTATTAGATTAGATTTAAAGTGTGATGCCATGAAACAAGATAATACTGGAAATAAATGATGTTAACTTTTTTCCAGTTGCACGATAACAACACATGATAAACATTAAACATGAAATGAAAATAACTACGTCAGAATTTGCGTAGGGACTGGTGAAAGAAACCATTCGTACGTGGAGATAGAATTTGTTGTTCATTAATATTTCATTAAATCATTTAAATTTATTTAATTATTAGATTAAGTGGAAACCGTATTTGTGAAATAACCTTAAACCAAGCGAATAACTTGAAGATGCATTCTGGAAATCTTAGTTTATTTTTCTGGGAATATTCAGATGTTAACGTAATGATTAAGGGGACATATCCGAAGGTAATGGATTTTTCTGCCACAAAGCACTGTGAGCGTTGTTGTTGTTGTTGTATTATATGACTTTGATTGATGGAGCAGTAAATGTGCTGGGTTAGTAAAGTGGAAACTTTGGTCATCAACCGATATAACTTAATTGTGTTTAGCCTTCAGCTTAGAAACTTGGATGGTAATGGGGTCATCAACCTCAGTGACTTAGATTAGGGCCATCTGCCACTGTAGCATCATTTTCCTTGCGGTCATCATCCACAATGGCTTTAAAGTAACTTAGAAGTTTAGACGTCGGTCCATGACATAGTCGCAGGTCACATCGATTCAATTAAGGGTCCATGCCGTATAGCCACTGTGTGGCACACACCTATTGGACTGCCTTAATTATACTCAGAGTCCAGAGTTCGTGTTACGAGGGCTCGACCATCAAGAATCATTATGATGGTACATGTAGTCTCACATGGAAGCCGAATTTAAGGATTTCCAGACTTTCCTTTCTTTATTTAATAATTGAGACAATGGTTTCTAATAAGGATGCCCATCAGGCAGTTAAGCCAAAGGCAAACCAGTATTCAGCTCGTCTGTATTAAATGATTGTGGTGTCAAGTGGACAAGATAGTCCAAATTATATTGATTATCAGTTATTATTTCTTCAGTGTCCGACTCGTTGGCTGAACGGTCAGCGTACTGGCCTTCGGTTCAGAGGGTCCCGGGTTCGATTCCCGGCCGGGTCTGGGATTTTAACCTTAATTGGTTAATTTCAGTGGCGCGGGGGCTGGGTGTGTGTGCTGTCTTCGTCATCATTTCATCCTCATCACGACGCGCAGGTCACCTACGGGTGTCAAATAGAAAGACCTGCACCTGGCGAGCCGAACCCGTCCTGGGATATCCCGGCACTAAAAGCCATACGACATTTCATTTCTTCAGTAATTACATACATAAATACGAATATTTTTAAATAGACCTTTCATTTTAATAGATAGATTAGGCTTACTGAACCCTACCTTTACCTCAGCAAGTGACGGAGAACCCGAAACGACCCAAGAGACAGATCTCCTGAAAATTTGCTGATAGGTAAGGAAGGTAGGTATCCTTCATAGTGGACCAAAGGGTTCAATACCCCTATATAAATTATTTTCAAATTGTAAGTTGTGCCTTCAGAGGTCAGTATTGTAAGTTGACGTTGCCTTGAGTAGGATTGGAAAACTGAGAGCTTATTAGCTCGTTTTCAAGTTTTGTAATAGTAAAGGGTGCCTCTGGAAGGCTAAATATTTATATTTTGAAGAGCAAGTGCTCGTGAATTGGGGGATTTCTGCCCTTGAATAATTTGTGCTCTTTTGTAAATTTGAGCTAGGGGCTCAGGAAATGTAAAGCCAGGATCTGTTAAGACCACTTATCCTGTCTTTTCCAAGACTTAATTTAAGATTATCACTGTACCTGATGTTTCATTGTTATGAAAAATTGTTAAGTTTGAAGTTCTGAAAATATAACCTTCAATTTAAGTTTTAAATTAATTTTGATATTTTAGTTAGACCCATTCTAGCCCGCACCTTCTTTCACCTCTTTCTGCTCCACGGGTAACCCCGTAATAATACTTATTATTATTATTATTATTATTATTATTATTATTATTATTATTATTATTATCCTTCTGAAGATTAAGTCATCAATATTGTCACCGGCTTAGAGGTTTGTTTATTTATGATGCTAAGGCGGGAAATTTAATTGATGGCTACTTAAGGAGATACAACCCAGAGTACGTTCTTCTTCATTACTTCCCACTTGGACGTTTGCTCAAATGTCTGAAACGAATCAAAATCCTTGGCTTTACATGTAAGGCAATGATTTTTCTATCGGTATCAGGAAATTTCGTGTGTAGATGTTAATGCTTCTATTACTGTGCTTTGTTTCACTTTGAATATCAGTGTGCTTGGGAGGGTGCAAAGAATAATTTCAAATTTTATTATTGTAGCCAACTACTCAGGGAAGGAGAAGTGAGAAATAATAGTGAATATAAATAATTGTGAACTATTCTTGTTCGGAGGATAATTTCGGGTCAAGACGACGTTTATCTGTTTGTGTTCCCAACGAACTGTCGATTCGTTTACACTTGAAGGTGATGTATTCTTCCAGGTATTTTATAGGATCGTATGTTACATCTTCAGTGAGAATCGATAAATTGCTCAGGTCAGTATCCAGTAGCAAGTTCTCTTCACTTTCATCAGAACTGAAACCATGGAACGAGTTCTCATCCACTCTGATGCAAAGTTCTCTGGAAGTTAAATTCTGGAATTATTCTTCAGTCTCTTCCTGAGGTGTATTGGAATTAGAAAAGTGACAAGGTTGAATTATG
Source organism: Anabrus simplex (assembly GCF_040414725.1). NCBI lineage: Eukaryota > Metazoa > Arthropoda > Insecta > Orthoptera > Tettigoniidae > Anabrus > Anabrus simplex. Next base: position 315,745,759 of record NC_090271.1, read on the forward strand.
TTCTCAGCAAGAGAAGCTCAATCAGACAGAGGTAGATCGTTCGCATTCCCAGTTAGTATTAAGAGGCGCATTCTGTTCTTCATTTGGAAAGGAGTGGGATTGTTATAAAATATACCGAGACCTCGGAACTCTTGAAACATGATTTTCCAGTCGGTCTTCAATCTAGACGGCAAAAAGTATCTTGCTCCAGCGATTTTCACCTCTCTCAAGAGGTGAGTTCATGTATAATAAAAATCCTTTCTGGAATGGGAGGATATTGCTCCGTTTCCCCAGCTGAATCCACGAGCAAATGTCTAAAAATCATCTTAAGATATGTTGACTTCAATGGTTGAGAGGATGATTACCTCGTTGTACTTCCTCTTAAAACAAAAATCACCACCGTTTCGATGGTTGAGGCCGTAACCACAAAGGGAGATTTTTCATCGTTAAGAATACTTGACTTCACAACATCCATTACATCATTTGCTTCTTAAATAATTTTCTTTTCGTGCTCACTGTGTACAGTATTTTTCAATTGTTTGGGCAGTACGACATAAGAACAACTGTTCAGCCATTCTGACATTTTGCTGAGGACGCCCAGTAACGTTCAGGTGAACCTATGTGTGGTGTACGATTTAAAGGACACTTTTCTGATGCTTTAGGGGATTTTCTATTGCTCGTATATTCTTTGTGACAATGGTCCCATATAACAATGATGCCATCATCCAGGAAATTATTACTTAGAAGTTTCAACAAGTGAGGGACGTCACAGAATACCAAGACTGACTGCTCAATCAATCAATCAATCAATCAATCAATCAATCAATCAATCAATCAATCAATCAATCAATCAATCAATCAATCAATCAATCAATCAATCAATCAATCAATCAATCAATCAATCAATCAATCAATCAATCAATCAATCAATCAATCAATCAATCAATCAATACTGATCTGCATTTAGGGCAGTCGCCCAGGTGGCAGATTCCCTATCTCTTGTTTTCCTAGCCTTTTCTTAAATGATTGCAAAGAAATTGGAAATTTATTGAACATCTCCCTTGGTAAGTTATTCCAATCCCTAACTCACCTTCCTATAAACGAATATTTGCCCCAATTTGTCCCCTTGAATTCCAACTTTTCTTCATATTGTGATCTTTCCTACTTTTAAAGACACCAGCCAAACTTATTCGTCTACTGATGTCCTCCCACGCCATCTCTCCACTGACAGCTCGGAACATACCACTTAGTCGAGCAGCTCGTCTCTTTTCTCCCAAGTCTTCCCAGCCCAAACTTTGCAACATTTTTGTAACGCTACTCTTTTGTCGGAAATCGCCCAGAGCAAATCGAGCTGCTTTCCTTTAGATTTTTTCTGCTGTCCACAGGGTCACAAAAATATGTCTTTCTAAGTCGATACCCCAAGTTCTTTCCTTATTTTTGCATCCCCCCTGCCCCAGTATCGAAAGCAAAATGCACTCCAGCTCCTTCAAGCTCTTTGTTAATTGTTTGCACAAACAATGTGCTTGTGATCGAAACATCGAAGTCCCACGGGTTCGTACGACCGTAGTCGTGCGTATGAACGCGCACTTTGATTGCGAGCTCGTCCGATGCGATTGTTCAGTATTCACTTTCGTCTTCCTCTGTCTCCATGAATAACCTATTTCTGTCGGAGATTTCTCTTCTGAGACGCAGAAGACTACATCGTAGATCTGTGTGGGTTAATTAAATATATCTGTAAAGGGAAGAATTACGGGAATTCCATAACATCTGGGAAGATAATAACAAAACTCGAACAAAATCTCTTCGCATTATCGTCACAAAGCATGCGAATAATGGCTGGACAACGGAGAAAGCAATTACAATACCAACATACGGTATGCGCCAAAATACGAATTTTCGCGCAGTGCGCATGCGCACGCCTGAGCGTCTGCGTGTTGTTACATTCCCATGATGAATTAAAAATGAAATGGCGTATGGCTTTTAGTGCCGGGAGATCCCAGGACGGGTTCGGCTCGCCAGGTGCAGGTCTTTTGATTTGACAACCGTAGGAGACCTGCGCGTCGTGATGAGGATGGAATGACGAAGACAACACATACAACCAGCCCCCGTGCCAAGGAAAATAACTAATGATGGTTAAAATTCCCGACCCTGCCGGGAATCGAACCTGGGACCCCTGTGACCAAAGGCCAGCACGCTAACCATTTAGCCATGGAGCCGGACGCAATGATGATTTGTTAGTTGTGTAAAGAACATTGTGCTCAGTGATTGGAAGTGACAATGGGTCTCGCGACGGAGGAAAAAGTGTTTATAGTGGAGTATTATTTTCGCTCGTACGGAAACGGTTATAAAAGTGGGCCGAGTTTAAAGTTAGTGGCGGAACAATATCGTGAACACTTCAATAAGCCAGCACCTAGCAACACAGTTATGTTATCTATTGTTAAAAAATTTCGTCGTACGGGTAGTGTATTGTGTCAACGCAAGGGAACGTCTGGTGGGCCAGTAACTGTGTCCACAAATGAAATCATGGACGTGTCCTCAATCAGGTGTTGCAGTCCCCAAAGCGAAGTCTTTGGCGAACAGCCCTGAAATTAAACATCACCCCTACGGCACTTCGACGATTGTTTCAAGACATAGGTGGATTTCCGTACCGAATACAGGTTGGGTAACGATTGACGGAGCGCGATAGGCATGTCATGGTGGAATATTGTGCACGATTTTTGGCCATGGTGTGCGAAGATCCAGATTTCTTCTTCAACGTGTGGTTCTCCGACGAAAGTCACATTCACTTGGACGGTTTTATCAATCGCCAAACAACTCGCTTTCTTGTTTTCGAGAGGCCAGGCACTTTAGTCCAGAAACCGCTACATAGTGTGCGTGTGACGATTTGGTGTGCAGTGTCAGGAAACGGTGTGCTAGGTCCGTATTTCATAGGGAATGATGACGGTGCACCTCTTACTGTTAACCAGGAACACTGTAGGAACATGGTGATCAGGCCATTTATTCAGGATCTAAGAAGGTTTTGTACCGAGCTCGATTGCTGCAGTCGCTTAAGTGCGGCCAGTATCCAGTATTCGGGAGATAGTGGGTTCGAACCCTACTGTCGGCAGCACTGAAGATGGTTTTCCGTGGTTTCCCATTTTCACACCAGGCAAATGCTGGGGCTGTACCTTAATTAAGACCACGACCGCTTCTTTCCCAGTCCTAGCCCTTTTCTGTCCCATCGTCGCCGTAAGACTTATCTGTGTCGGTGCGACGTAAAACCAATAACAAAAAAAAAAAAAAAAAGAAAGGTTTTATCGTGCCAGGAACATGCAGATGAATAGACAGTGGTTCCAACAAGACGGGGCGACCTGCCACACCGCTCGACAGAGTATGGCTATCCTGCAAGAAACCTTTCCAGGACGAGTAATTTCCCGCGGGTCTGAGTTCCCCTACCCATCACATTCCCCCGATTTCACACCACCTGATGCTTACGTGTGGGGAATGTTAAAGGAGCAAATTTTCAATTGTCCAGATTCACCCAAAACTGTGCCTACATTACGTCAGAAGATCGTCTCGTTCTTCGGGACCCTTCAGCAACCTATGTTTCCGAATATGCTGGAAAATCTACGTGATCGTTATGAACACTGCCTACAGCGCAATGGAGCACATTTTGAACATTTACACTATTATCTCGATAAGTAAGGTAATGACAATAACACTAGCATAATTTCCAGTACACCGAGCTTGATAGCTGCAGTCGCTTAAGTGCGGCCAGTATCCAGTATTCGTCAGATAGTGGGTTCGAGCCCCACTGTGGGCAGCCCTGAAGGTGGTTTTCCGTCGTTTCCCATTTTCACACCAGGCAAATGCCGGGCTGTACCTTAATTAAGACCACGGCCGCTTCCTTGCACTTCCTAGGCCTTTCCTATCCCATCGTCGCCAAAGACATATCTGTGTCGGTGCGACGTAAAACAAATAGAAAAAAAAAACAATTCCAGTACTGTATATTTTGGCGCATACTGTAGATAGCCTTCTCTACCATTTTGAATAAATACGAGGGTTGGAACTTAAATAGTGGCGATGCTATGCAACAGAATCTAATCAAATACAGTAGAGACAATACGCGACACTCAGAGAGATATCGAAGGACAGCTATTCGAGCTCTCTCTAGCGGGTAGACCTGAGAACTACTGATTCTGTCATAAGAGCACGTGTGTTTGTCTGTGAAGTTTTTGGTGTTATTTATGCGTTTTCAGTGAGTTGACATAATTAAATAGTAGCGTGTGTCATTCCTTGATAACTGCTCTCAACATGAGGGGAAAGGTATGTGCTGTGTTTGGCTGTAGTAACTATGAAGTAGAGAAGAATGCACGGTCTTTCTCTCGCTTCCATCGTGACAAGAAAATGTAAGTAATATTGTGTTTGCATATATATTCTTCCAGTGATAAAGATATTTCTATAGTACTTCATAATGTTCTGACCTGCTCGACCCATATTTTAACTGGCTTAAAATATAATACGCATATTTTATTGTATAGTGCGGCAGTTAACCTTCAATACCGATGTGTTGTTGTAGGTGTGATCTGTGGGTTTTGAAATGTCACAGAAGTGATTTGGATAAGGTGTACAAGAAAGAAGGGACGTTACGCTTATATAAGAATTATAAGATCTGTTCAGATCATTTCCAGGCCAGCGACTTTAGAAATCCTCGACTATACAGCCAAGGGCATGTTACATTTTTACTCCAATTGTACGTAAATATTCCTCAAAGCATCACTATCGACAACATTTTCATACTTTTGTTTCTTTTGTCCCTCTTCTCAGGATTTTATAGATTTTCTTTCTGTTAGCAGGCTTCATGTTAAGGGGAAAATTGTCCAGCTTTTAAATGTTAAGTCATTGCATCATGTGTGTAAGGAATGTGCCGATATTTTTATTGACAAGTGTCTTAATGCGATGATACAATGTTTTTTAAATGAGAAAAAAGTCAAATCTAACCGTAAAAGTTCAGGCAGGAATGCTAAAGCAAAAAAGGTAATGCATAAATGAAATATCAAGCCATTTCACAACAGTTCATTTCATATCTTGTTTATATGTCTAATTTCAGTCTTTAAATAATAAGCTTTTAAATAATTCTTCATTCGTTTATCAAGAATTGCTTTAGCAACTTCGAAGTTAATATCTCAATAATACTTTCTTTCTAGACGTAATTTATTTATCCATTTCCGTATATGCATTTCCATTGATATTTGAATTTAGCACGACTTTTCAGGTCAAGTCACTGGGAGCGCTACCGTCGAATTGTCTCCCATTTTAACAAGGCTAAATCCGTAAGTGTCGCATATTATCTCTACTGTATTTGATCTAATATTGTCGCTGAGAGCACACGTTGGTTACATACCTACCTTACCTCAGAGCAAATGGATTCGCCCTTCCCACATCACCTGCGTGCGCACAAGAGAGAGAAACACAGTCACGTGTGAGCCAGCGGTCTAACGTAACGTTGTCGCTACGTTTTCCAAACAGGAACAACTTGGATCAAGATTGAATGTGCCGGATGTCGTACAGCACGAAGTGTCATCAAGGTCTTCAAGAGGCTTGCGGGGAATCTGCATTGCCTTACAGAACAGTGGCACGTTGGGTAAAAGCCTTCAACGATGGTCGGCAAACTGTGGGGGACATTCATCGGGCAGGTCGTCCTACGAGCGTCAGTGAAGAAGAAGTGCATATTCTCTCCGCGTTACTGGGCAGTGATCGAAACCAGACGATTCGTGAGCTCGCATTCGCTTCAGAACTGTTGCAGAGATTCGACAGGCAGTAGACCACTCCATTCGCACCATCAACAGAACAGGCTCTGCTAAATGTATATTACGACTTCCACATCACTGGCAACGGGTTACTACACTGAAGGACAGTAAAGGTTGCTAACAAGTAACTCTTTTGTATCTGTTGTAAATAAATAGTTGCTACTATTTAAGTTCCAACCTTCGTATGACATATTAAAAAACGTGTCGTAATGTTCACAACAGCTATCATTACAGCTAGGTATGTGTTGAGTTTAACTTCAATATGTAGAAGAAGACTAATACAGCATATGTCATGGCCCTAGTAATAATGCAGAACCTAGTGTGTAAACGTTTGTATGCATGCGTGCAGAAATGTGGATCACTTCAAGTATAAATGAAATGTAATTACTACTTAGCAGAGATTTCCTTCCATGAATTGCGTTGGTAATTAGGCATGTGATATTTAGGGTCACTTTGATCCTACAAGCATGTTCGTTCATATATTAAAGTTAGGAAGTTTTCAAACATCCATATTGCTCGGAGTTCATACGTAAGGTCCCAGCAAGTTGGGAACGTGATCGAACGTGGTACCTAAACGCGCCTATACGCACGACTAACTCGTGTGCAATGTGCGAGCCCGCATAGCATTACTAGCGTCGGGATAGTTCGTACATATTCACGCGTCCCACTACCTACTTTTACGGTTTTTGGACACGCTGAGGTGCCGGAATTTAGTCCCGCAGGAGTTCCTTTACGTGCCAGTAAATTTACCGACACAAGGCTGACGTATTTGAGCTCCTTCAAATACCCCCGGACTGAGCTAGGATCGAACCTGCCAGGTTGGGTTCAGAAGGCCAGCGCCTCAACCGTCTGGACCACTCAGGCCGGCAAAGTTATTTAAATGAAGATGCAATGTTCACACTGTTCAATATAGACTTGGTATTTATTTTTATTCTACAGAAATTGTGATAAAGATCCTTACATGACCATATTTGAGCCACTGCTCGGAGCCAGGCGGAGTGATAAACAAAATGTAATGTTTGCCAAAGGAAACAGAGTACCGGCAACCTCAAACTACTGTTAAAAATGACTGTACGATTTTGCACTTTATAAAACTTATAAACCTGCATTATGAAATGTATGGGTAGTAAAATAACTAACGATGGCAGAAGTAAGGAGGACATAAAATGCAGACTAGCACAAGCAAGGAAGAGCTTTCTAGAAATTTGCTCACTTCAGACATTGATATCGGAATTAGCAAGATGTTTATGAAGACTTTCGTGTGGAGCGTGGCGTTGTATGGAAGGGAAACATGGACGATAACTAGCTCAGAGAGAAAGAGAATAGAAGCTTTTGAAATGTGGTGTTACAGAAGGATGCTGAAGGTGAGATGGATAGATCGAATCACGAATGAAGAGAGACTGAATCGAATTGGTGAGACGAGATCGATTTGGCTACATTTGACGAGAAGAAGAGATAGAATGATAGGACACATGTTAAGACACCCAGGACTTGTTCAGTTGGTTTTTGAAGGAAGTGTAGGTGGTAAGAACGGTAGGGGTAGACCAAGGTATGAATATGACAAACAGATTAGAGCAGATGTAGGATGCAATAGTTACGTAGAAATGAAAATGTTAGCACAGGATAGGGTGGCATGGAGAGCTGCATCAAACCAGTCCATGGACTGATGACTCAAACAACAACATGAAATGTATTTAATAACAGTGGTTTCTTTTTAACTCCATAGGCATTTGACAAATTAAGTGTCTCCTTGTTATTGTCACAACCCGATTGTATGATAAAACCTTGTTGTGACCTTGTTGACGAAAACTAATTTTGAAGTGATTTCAATTTATGCGGATTCTTGATACACGCTTAAAGTAGTTATACTTCCGTTTGAGTGTTTAGAGATAACTTGTATTGTTTGTTGCAAGCAGTATTTTGCTGTTCCTATAAAATTCTGTTCCGTGAACATAACAGGGTTTGAAACAATACATCTAACATATTATGAAATTAACATAACGTTGATACTGGAGTTCAATATAATAAATAATCGCCAAGAATCTACTACGTTGGCGTAGCAGGGGGTGAGGTGATACTCCCACGTGGCTCGTCCCAGGTGGCGGATAGGTGGGGGGGGGGGGGGGTCTTAACCAGCTTGCCGGCTGTGGGTGGGGGACGCAGACGAAGAATACACCCACGGTATCCCCTGTCTGTCGTAAGAGGCGACTAAAAGGGGTGGCCAAAGGATGATCAAATTAGAACCATGAGACTACTTGTAATTAGTACCATCACGCAGGGAACACCATGGGTCGCTTTTACTTGCGCGCAGTAAGACTATGTTAGGTACAAAATAGGTTTGTGATTAGTAGCGACAGTGTGTGGCTCAGGATCCATTTTCAGTACCTGTGATTCGTACCACTATATGAGTGACACCATGGGATGAGCGACACCATGGTTCTGCCTTGCCTATGCTTAGTACCCACTATATGAGGAGCACCACGGGATAGTGCGAGTCCCTGTTGTTAGTCCACTTACGTGAGGAACGCCATATGTTTGCGTTGTCGTGTTGCCTGTAAATAGCGCCGCAATGAGTGAAACACCATAGGTCTGTGTTACATGTGCGCATTACATTACCTCTGAATAGTACCATAATGTGTGGAATACCGCGAGTCTACGCTACTTTTGATTAGTAACGCAACATTACAAATACCATAGTTTTACTTTCCTAGCAATAAGGGGCTGATGACCTGGATTTTGGACTTGTTTCGACAACAAGCATCATAGATTCAGTATTGTGTTTTAGAAGCAGTCCCTTGGTCAGTAATACTATTGTTTAACGCTAGTTTGTGGGAATGTGGGACATTGGGGTGACTGATTGTTTTAATTTCATATCCATCCATTCATTCTTCGTCCTAACGTTTTCGAATCTGGTCAGTGGAGGATTACGGATTTTTAAATTGTCACAACATTTCGTCTGATTTCGTACTGTACCATTAGGGGCCGATAACCTCCATGTCAGGCCCCTTCAAACAACAAATATCATTATCATCATCATCATCATCATCATCATCATCATCATCATCATCATCATCATCAGTAATTAATCGCGAGTGTGTGTGTTTTCCTCCAGTCTTGGATTATTTGTGACTATAGAACTCAGAGAATTAGAGTAGGCGAAGCTTTCTCTGACCCTGTAATAATATAAGAGGGGAATTCCTCAAGGCATATTATTGTACGTTTGTGTTTTCTTACATATAAATGATATGAGTAAAGAAGTGGAATCGGAGATAAGGCTTTTTTCAGATGATGTCATTCTGTATAGAGTAATAAATAACAATATTGGTTTTTCCTAGTGGGTTTACGACGCACCGACCGTGTCGTCTCAAAACTCACGAGTTTCAAAACTCACGAGTCTCAAAACTCACGAATTCCAGGAAGAGGATTAGTACGAACAGGTTTCTCGACCTCGGCCAGTGTCAAAACTCACGACCAGGGCCAGTTTCTTCTTTGAATGGATAATTGTCCACCCTTATAGTGATGGCATAATGGAACACTTTTAATAATAGAATAACTTCTATCCGATTATTTAAATAATCAAATGAATAATCAATTTAAATAATCGAATGAGTTTCAAATATCATTCTGATATATCGCACAGAATAATCGGAAGCGTCATGAATATTTTTTTCGGTGTGTGTAGGGTAGACAATCTATTGAAATAAGCGAATAGATGAACTCTTACGAAAAATAGAAATACACCTTTTTTTAAAAGGAATCTCCAAGTGTTGAAAGTAAATGAGTGGATTACGTGACTTGATCTTTAATATCTCAAAATAAAATTCACCGGGTGAGTTGGCCGTACGGTTAGGGGCGCGGCTGTGAGCTTGTATCCGGGAGATAGTGGGTTCGAACTCCACTGTCGGCAGCCCTGAAGATGGTTTTCCGTGGTTTCCAATTTTCACACCAGGCAATGTACCTTAATTAAGGTCACGGCCGCTTCCTTCAAACTCCTAGGCCTTTCCTATCCCCTTCGATGCCATAAGACCTATCTGTGTCGGTGCGACGTAAAGCCACTAGCAAAAAAATAAATATAATTCCTTATTCAATGCCGCCTTCTGGTCGCATAATGGAACTAAGCCCCAGCACCACCAACTGACAGTTCCTTTCAACTAGCAGCAGGCAATATACCTACTTTAATTTTATGTCGTCCGGCTGCATGCATAAATTGTTAGTATGCTGGCCTTTGGTCTAGGGGGTCCCGGGTTCGATTTACGGTCAAATCGGAGATTTGAACTTTCATTAGTTAATTCCTATGGCTTGGGGACTGGGGGTTCGTGCGGTCTTCAGCATTATACTTCATCTTAGGTAGGGTCTCATCCGCACAGACGTCACGGCGTCAATTATAAATGTGTGTGAAAGGTAAAAAATGCACTATATTAGCTTTAAGACAAGAGCAAAATATTTAAACAATAATAACATAATACACGTATGTAGGCAGTTCCGTTTTCTTTCTGTCATCTTTGCGTGTATATATTCATATTTCTGTCTAAAAAATTACTGTTATTTGTAGTTCTTAGTATTTTAAGTTAAGCAGTGTCATTGTATAAACAAATAATAATGTGTGTGGTTAAATGCAGGAAAGGGGCAAGAGCCCTAACTTCGCCACAGAAAATGAGGGCTTTTATCTATCTATCTATCTATCTATCTATCTATCTACACCTCGGTCTTTTTCATTCGACAGCCATTATTTTTCCCCTGTGGGTTGGGGTGGCAGAATAACGTCCACAATATCCTTTGTCAGTCGTAAGGGGCGACTAAAAAGGGAAGCGTGAGTCACCACGCACCTCACCCCTCCGGCGGTCCTGCTGTCCGAAGTCGTGAATTTTGAGACTCATTTGCATGTTGACTTTAGATACCGGTTTGTAGTCGTGAGTTCTGATACTATTTGTCACTAACGTTAGCCCGTGAGTTTTGAAACTCGTGAGTTTTGAGACGTAACCCGCACCGACACAGGTAGGGCTAATGGCGACGATGGGAGAGGAAAGGCCTAGGAGTTGGAAGGAAGCGGCCGTGGCCTTATTAAGGTACGTTACCTGGTGTGAAAATGGGAAACCACGGAAAAGCATCTTCAGTGCTGCCAATAGTGGGATTCGAACCCACTATCTCCCGGATGCAAGCTCACAGCCGCGCGCCTCTAACCGAACGGCCAACTCGCCCGGTTTACAAGATTTTGACCACTGCAAAATGTCCTCAATAATTTTGTGAGATCAACAGCAGGCAATGGTATGATGATAAACAGGGTTAAAAGTCGGGTTATGAGTTTAACTGATAGGAAAAGGCTTGTCAGTTTGAATTACTGCGTTGCTGGTGTGGACGTTCCTTATGGGAATTATTGTGAGTACATAGGTGTTAATATAAGGAAAGATCTCCATGGGGGTAATCAGATAAGTGGGATTGTAAATAAAGGGCACAGATCTCTGCACATGGTTATGAGGGTGTTTAGGGGTTATAGTAACGATGTAAAGGAGAGGACATATAAGTCTCTCGTATGACCCCCAACTAGAGTATGGTTCCAGTGTATGGGACCTTCACCAGGATTACTTCATTGAAGAACTGAAAAAAATATCCAAAGAAAAGCAGCTCGGTTTGTTCAGGGTGATTTCCAACAAAAGAGTAGCGTTATAAAAATGTTGCAAAGTTTGTGGTGGAAAGACTTGGGAGGAAGGAGACGAGCTGCTCGACTAAGCGGTATGTTTCGGGCTGTTAGTGGAGAGATGGCGTGGAATGATATTAATAGACGAATACGTTTGAGTGGTGTTTTTAAAAATAGGAAAGATCACAATATGAAGATATAGTTGTAATTGAAGAGAACAGATTGGGTCAAATATTCATTTATAGGAAGGGGAGTTAGGGACTGGAATAACTTACCAAGGGAAATGTTCAACAAATATCGAATTTCTTTGATATTATTTGAGAAAAGGCTAATAAAACGACAGATAGGGTATCTGACACTTGGGCAACTGTCCTAAATGCAGATCAGTAGCGATTTATAGTTGACAGAATACCTACGAGGTGAAAACCATCACTACCCTATCATTTTCGTATGTTTGAATCCCAAAGAATAATGCACAGAAGGCGCCATGAGTGCAGTTTCAACCACACACTATCGGCACGCAGACTTCTCGTAGTAAATGTTTTAGTGTGTACCATGAAGAAACTGGTGTGTGGGAAGTTGATAACACTACTGTTGAGATAAACAAAACAAGGACTTCAGGGGGATACACTATTAAAACGAAATACTACATTTATGGGAAATCTTTCTTCTTCAACATTTCCTGAGTTCGTGTTACTGAAAGAGAGAAAGGACTTCAAGGACAGAGATAGAGATGTACACTGGAAACCAACAAGATAAAGTCTAAGTTTGAGGAAGTGCAGAAGTTTAGTTTGACAGTGAGTGGCAGGGAGACGAAGACGCAACATGAGTTTCCCTTTCAGTTTCTATCTCCCAAGTTCGTGAATTACACTCTATCACCAATTGTAACACGAAACTTCATCATACTACACTGAAAAAGCAAATATTAGTTGTGATAAGATGGAAGTCTGGTTGACACAAACTGGGGCTGCTCCATAAACATTTATGAAATGTAATTGACCATTCCAATATACTGAATTTGGTTACATTTACTCTTTAATCACTTTCTGTTTTTATCACTCAATAAATCACCACAGTTCTGCATTTAGAACAGTCGCCCAGGTGGCAGATTCCCTATCTGTTGTTTACCTAGTCTCTTTTTTAAATAATTGCAAATATTTTCGAAATTTATTGAACATGTCCCTTAGTAAATTATTCCAGTCCCTAACTCCTCTTCCTTTAAACGAATATTTGCCCCAATTTGTCCTGTTGAATTCCAACCTTATCTTCATATGGTGACCTTTCCTACTTTTAAAGACACCACTCAAACTTATTCGTCTACTAACGTTATTCCACGCCATATTTCCACTGACAGTTCGGACATACCAGTTAGTCTAGCAGCTCGTCTCCTTTCTCCCAGGTCTTCCCAGCCTAAACTTTGCAGCATTTTCGTAACGCTACCCTTTTTCCGGAAATTACAAAGAACAAACCAAGCTGCTGTTCTTTGGATTTTTTTTCCAGTTCTCGAATCAAGTAATCCTGGTGAGCGCCCCGTACACTGGAACCATACTCTAGTTGGGGTCTTACCAGAGACTTATATGCCCTCTCCTTTACATCCTTACTAGAGCTCCTAATTACCCTCACCACCATGTGCAGAGGTCTATACCCTTTATTTTACAATCCCCTTTGTGTGATTACTTCAATGAAGATCTTTCCTGAAATAATATCTTACAGGTACTTACAGTGATCTCCATCAGGAACTTTCACCCCATCAACACAGTAATTAAAACTGAGAGGACTTTTCCTATTTGTGAAACTCACAACCTGGCTTTTAACTCCGCGTATCATCTGTAGTAAGACTCCAGCTAGAGTTTGGTTCCAGTGTATGGGACCATCACTAGGATTACTTGATTCAAGAACTGGAAAAATCCAAAGAAAGGAGCTCGGTTTGTCTGGGTGATTTCCGACAAAAGAGTAGCGTTACAAATATGTTGCGAAGTTTGGGCTGGAAAGAGTTGGGAGAAAGGAGACGAGCTGCTCGACTAAGTGGTATGTTCCGAGCTGTCAGTGGAGAGATGGCGTAGAATAACATCAGTAGACGAATACGTTTGGGTGGTGTCCTTAAAAGTAGGAAAGATCACAATATGAAGATAAAGTTGGAATTCAAGAGGAAAAATTGGGGCAAATATTCGTTTATACGAAGGGGAGTTAGGGATTGGAATAACTTACCAAGAGAGCTGTTCAATAAATTTCCAATTCCTTTGCAATCAAGAAAAGGCTAGGAAAACAACAGATAGGGAATCTGCCACCTGGGCGACTGCCCTGAATGCAGATCAGTAGTGATTGTTTGATTGTTTGATTGATTGATTGATTGATTGATTGATTGATTGATTGATTGATTGATTGATTGATTGATTGATTGATTGATTGATTGATTGATTGATTACCACTTCCTGCTTTCCATCTCATGACATTGTCGAGGTCGTTTTGTAGATATTCACATCTTGTAACTTACCGTATATACGCGAATAATCTCCGCCACCGAATAATCCCTGCACCCTAACTTTAGGAAGGCTGATTTTGAAAAAATGCCAACGTTGACTCAAATATAACCCGCACCCCAATTTCATGCCTCAATTTTTTTAAGAAGTATGCGGGTGTTATTCGCGTAAATACGGTATTTATTTCTCTGTACAGAATAACATCATCCGAAAAAAGCCTTATGTCTGATTCCAGTTCCTTACTCATATTTTTTTATATATAGAGTGGTCGAGAGCAACGTGGACCGAGTATATTAGCGTTAGAGTGTTGGTCATACTGATAGGTAATTTGAAAAATAATTGTCGATATCTCGCGCCTTTGTCATTTTAATCAGCTGCTGAAGTTAGCCAATTAAATCGCTTTGCGGGCGAATTCAAATAGTCCTTTCAAGGCGTCGTTGCTAAATCTGCATGTGGCTTGGTCGGGCGTGAGGGCCATGTCGAGAAATGAGCATCAAACACTAACACACCTTGAGGTTCAACCAGTGCCACAGTAGCATGCTTGCTGCGGGTCGAGCATATCCTTGTGTTAGTCTCTCCCTTGGAGAAGTTTATTTCTTCTGTAGTTGCTCTCAAGCCTGTCCGTGAAGATTTAGCAACACCGCTTCTCAAAGCCCACCTGAAGTCGCCCGCGAAGCGATCTGATTGGCTAACTTCAGCAGCTGATAGAGAAACAACGGTGCGAGATATCGACGTACATCTTTCAAATTAATTATCAGTATAGCCAACGCTGTAACTCTCATATATCCGATACACGTTGGTTTCGCCCATCCTATATATAAGGTCTAATATTACTGCCCTGAGGAATTCCCCTCTTAATGACTACGATAGTTGGTAATACAGTCACTGTCCAGAAAATCTCTCTCTCTCTCTCTGTCCCAAGTGAAATCAAATTCTGGAGCAGTGTTCCCTATCCTGAGAACCATTCATTGAAGCCACGTTACATTGCGGAGTATTTTCTTAGCAAGACTGATTTCTATTTACATTGAATTAATCACTGAATACATTTACATTCATTCGGCATAAGGCAAGGCTCCTACGCCCTTTTAATTGTAGTGCACATTACAGCAGGTAGTTAAATTTGTTACCCAGAACATTTAAATACACAGTCAGTTCCGCTATTGTGAGTAAAACAGTGGGTTTTGGAGAGAATGATGTTCTCTTCTAACAAAGGGAAGGTCTCATTTACAACGCTAACCCGGGTTCAGCTCTGCCAAAAGTAGGTGGTTAGATTTGTCAATGAAAACAGGGGCAGTGTGTGTGTGTGTACAACCCTTGCCCCGTTTCTCTACATGGTTGGGTACAAAGCGAGATGAATCTTCCCAGCGGGTTTTTATGACCGGATGCCTTTCTTGAACCTGCTATGGGTGGGGGCGATACAATAACACCTGCGGTATCCCCTGTCTGTCGTAAGAGGCGACTAAAAGGGTTCCAGGTGTTCTGAACTTTGGAGCGTGGGTTGGCCACCTCGGGGCCCTTAGCTGAGTCCTGACATTGCTTCCACTTGTCATGCTCCTCACTTGCATCTATCCAGTCCGACCTCCCTTGATCAACTCTTGTTATTTTCCGACCCCGACGGTGTTAGAGAGCTCGAGCGTTTGTCCTTCTTTAGCCGATACGTTCATTTTTCGAAGTGTCTGATTCCTTCCATTTTTTCTCTCTGATTAGTGTTATATAGAGGGTGGTTGCCTAGCTGTACTTCCTCTTAAAACAATAACTACCACCACCACTGCCGTTCCTGACGTCAACCTAGTCATAGGATTTAATGAGATGAAATGAATGACGTGATATATAATAATAGGGAGCGATAGATAGATAAATAGATAGATAGATAGATAGATAGATAGAGAGGGAGAGAGAGAGAGCGAGAGAGAGAGAGAGAGAGAGAGAGAGTGAAAGCCTGTGCCGAATACACGGCCTACTCCTGTCGAATAGCAGCTAGGGGTCTGCTAAAGGCTTAACGTCGCCACCCAACAGACGAATCACCAACAGCATCATAAGCCCTCACTGCATATGAACACTGTGGAGAGGTTTGGAATTGGCTCTAGGCTTTTGGCACGCAGTATTTTCATTAGACATAGTCCACCAGCACGTCTTCTACCCTGCTGGCCAACATTCCGATGGTGAAAAAAGGAAGGTTCACATTTTCGCAGCTCTTTTTCAATCACCACTAATCTGTAACTCCTCTTGCTATAAGCAAGTATTTTTCCCAATTTCTCCAGCTCGTACTACTACTAGTGTCATATCCCCTTAGTCAAGCTGTTCCGTACTCCTTTCTCCCAAGTCTCCCCAGCCCAACATTTTCGCAATGCTACTCTTTAGTCAGAAATTGCCCAACACAAATTGTGTTGCTTTTTTTTTTTCGAACTTCAAGAGGAAGAGGAATTAGATAACGAAATAATTTAGGGAGATTAGATTTAATATTCGGTTGGATGCTGGAATGGATTGTAAAGTGATTCTTCTTTCTTTTGTGATACATTAACAAATTTAGTCATTATTCAAAGTAAATAATTGCTCCTGACCGTACCTACATAATTGATGTTGTCCACGAATCTTGGTTGCAGCTAAGCGAGTAGGTAATTAAATCATGATGACTCAGTTTGTATTCCGGCGATCTTAAACTGAGTTTCGGCTTGACAAAACCAAATGTCTTGGTTTATCAGTCCTGAAGGGCGGCAGCTTTACGCTAACTTTTTCAACTTTACTTTTCTGTTACAATGCCCTCCTGCATCAATTTACAATACATTCCAGCATCCAACCAAATAATAAATCGATTCTCACAGTTTTCCCTAACAAGCTATATATATGATTTTGTTTCTTGGTTCGTAAAGCTCACGCCAGTCATCGTAAGTCTTACAGGGTGTCTTGGATGGCAGCCATCTTACGTCCAACAGGGTCCTACATAGGTAGTGAGATGACTTTTCCTCTCGGTAAACTTACAACCTGACTTATCGCCCCGTTTACTGTACCCTATTGTACGCCACATTACTTCCCAGGTCAAAAATTGTCTACCTTTTCCATTTTTTATTTCTTCTCAATGGGTCAGAGAATTCTGTGCCTTGCTGTTTATCCGAAAGTAGCCCGCCTGGTGGCCATGATCGTTAAGGCGCTGAAGTCTAAAAACGGTCTAACACCGAGGTTAGCCGGTTCGAGTCCCGTTGGTCGAAAAAATTTTCACCATCAGAATGTTGGCCGGCAGGGTAGGGGAGGTGGTGGTATACAATTTCTAATCACTAGATTGCGTGCCAAAAGCCTGGATTAAATTCCAAACCTCTCCGCAGTGCTCATATGGAGTGAGGGCATATGACGCTGTTGATGGTGATTCGTCCGTCGGATGGGGACGTTAAGCCTTGAGCGGACCCCTTGGTGCTATTCGACAGGAGTAGGCTATGTGCCGGCACCGGGTTTCACCCTCTCCCTACTATCATATATCACGTCATTCATTTCATCTCTCATTAACTCCTCTGATGAGGTTGACGTCAGGAAGGGCATCCGGTCATAAAAAACCGCCACGACAAATTCATCTCACCTCATACCCGACCCCGTAGGGAAACGGGAGAAGGGTTGAAGGGTTGGACAAACAGCTGTTTATCCGAAAGTCTTTTGTCCGAATGGGGTTTGTCTTACACCTACTTCCCTTACTCTTGCTCTTCCTTTGAGATCAGTCGTTTTGCTGTCCATGTCCCTGAGTGAAATGGTTGAGAAAAAATCCACTTGCACAATCCAAGTCCTGTAATCTTTCTTTGATGCCCCATTAGATCCTTCGCGCGTTTTTTTATAGTATGCTAGGGGCTTTACGTCGCACCGACACAGACAGGTCTTATGGCGACGATGGGATAGGAAAGGCCTAGCAGTTGGAAGGAATCGGCCGTGGCCTTAATTAAGGTACAGCCCCAGCATTTGCCTGGTGTGAAAATGGGAAACCACGGAAAACCATCTTCAGGGCTGCCGATAGTGGGATTCGAACCTACTATCTCCCGGATGCAAGCTCCCAGCCGCACGCCTCTACGCGCACGGCCAACTCGCCCGGTCCGCGCGCGTTTTTGTTTTTAATGTTACGTTTCTTTCTAGTGTTATTACAAGGAACAGTCATCCTTTTCTGAACCCCGGTGTAAAAGACAACGTTCCAGAAAGACTGCCTTAAAGTCGGATTTGACACCAGTATTCCCGTATACTAGGCTTTACGAATTTCATTGTCTTCCAAGCGAGACCGTAGCTTTCAGTAATTCTCCATATTTCATCTCTTATTCAGCTGTCAAATTCTTTATCTAACTGCGCGGAAGTGAAATTAAGGGTTGACTGAAATTCCAGTGACTACTCGACTATAATGTGTGGGCATAGAGTCCAGCTTGTTCTTGCCGGTCTATTGTCTCTCTAATCCGTTCTCGAATGATTCAGGAGAAAGAACTACAAAGTGACATTAACAACCATCACCCTTAAATGGTTCGTGACAACTGATTGTGAGTTGAAATTATTGGACTAATCTGGAACGAATTGTAGAGCCCTGTTGTTTTGGACCGATTTAATTTCTAAGACTTCTCAGGAGGCATGCTCAGGTCCGCCTGAAATTTCCTCTCAAATACTGAAGAGAACTTCAAGTCGCAATATATCTGTTTACGCAAGACAATGCAATTAATGTCCTAAAATAATAGACGTTTTATTTCAGAGATGAGGGAAAACAATTTGTACCAAAACCACGTAATTGCATCTTCTTCACTAATTGCACGTCTTTCTAGGAGAGTTATTAAAACACTTCGTAATTCAATTTGTAAAATAGCTTTTCTGAGAAGAGTTAAGAATGATTCTCTGACTTCTCCTCCTCGAGTTGGCTCACAGAAATCAAAAGAACAACAGACAAGCTGACATCATAGAAGTGACGTAATGCTGAGAGAGCCAACTACGGAGTTTATAACGTCATGAAAGTTTTTTTTTCCTAGTGAACTCTTAAAGAATAAAATTCGTCGCATACGATACATGCAAGAGTGACAACTCTGACATAGCTTTAGAATATTAATTCTCTGTAACTCGAGACTGTCAATGTTCGAACATAACCTGGAAGTCCCAAAACATAGGTAAAGCAATGATGAATTCTCGATTGTAGCTTATATCTTGTATGGTACACGACTGGGTGATTTTTTAATGACGAACTGAGGAATATTGCCTTATTTTTTGAGTGAAATATACAATGTGTAGGCTATAATTTGTTTTCTTATTATGTATGATGTTACTGCTTTCTGCCACCAAACACAATAACATTCCCTTTGCTTGGAACGTCATATTACGCTTCTTGATTCGTTTCTGGTTAATATTGGACATCATTTATTATAAATTATTTGCTAACAGCGAATGTAATTAAAAACCTGTTTACATTTCAATAGTGGCACCAGCAAGTAGTAATTTGTTTTCCGTGGGTCAGGTATAAAAAATTTAAAGTTCAGATTCAGATTGAAGCGAAAACTTAGCTTTGGTAAACCGAGATAATAAATTATATGGTAAATACAGAAGTGAGTGTTATCCGGGATAATGATATTTTCCGAGTTTCAGTCGATTGGAGGCCTGCAAGCGAAGCAGACGTGTGTGCGGGAGTGCTGTGTGTTTGTTGCGTAAGCGAAATGGGAATAGGCTTAGAAATCTACCGAGAGGTCATCGGCCGATGGAACAACCGCATAAATTACCAGGTATGTGGTCTAAAGTGTGATGTAAAGTACTTTGAAATAGTGTTGGCAGCGATAGTGATTGCGGTGCTATTAGTAATTGGAGGAGTGGAAAGCAATCCTGCACCACTGAATTGGGAGGATATTGAAAAGGTTAAGGAGGTAATAAAAGAGGTCAACCAGAGCTCATCACGGCACAATTCAGCATATGATAGCCTAAGGGTTGACATGGCAGGCATAAAAGAATCCCTGGATAAATACCTGGAGGAAGTGGAAATTGCAAAGGAACATCGCTTGGTGTTAGAGCAGCGCACACGGGAGCTGAATATGTAGGTCCGGAGGTCAACGCTTCCCAAACATAGCAGATGCTTGTTCATTTAAAGGATTAAAGAGTATGTACATAGTTAATGCCTCGTGCTCAACCGCACACGAACTTTCATTAGAAGTCTTTAATTCTTCCCGTTCTAGTTCATACTCTAGCTACACTCCTATCTCGAATTTCACACTGTTCGCCTATTCAGCTTCTACGACGAAGTCTTTGTTCGACGGTAAGTTCACGGCGCAGTCATCAGCCGGACTGACACACTCGCGACCACACTTTAGGAAACGTTAGAATGGAATGAAGCCTCTTCACACATCTCTCACTATTTATAAGGAAGAGTAGCTGACGCCAAGCCAGGGGCTTAACCAAGATACGCACTTGAGAACTGTGTGAAGTGAGCCGTTAGGATCCCACGGTGCTCGCGCGAATGTTGTATTACGGAAAACACTACTTATTAAAATCTCAAGACGCATCATGTCATTCAGTATATTATGAGGAATATGTCTGTAGTTTTAATATCTCTAATATCCTTCCAGGAGAACAAATATGGCCTGATTTCTAAAATTGTCAAGCCTGATTCTTGCCGCTTTAATTTTTAGTAAGGTGGTAGATGTAATTCCCCAAATAGAATCCGAGCATCGCCGTTCTTTATCTGCTCTTCTTTCTCGCTCACTCCCTGTTCCACACCCGTCGCTGCAGGCTTCATCCACCCAAAATATACTCAGCTCGACTTCGCGCCAATTCTGGCTTCAACCCTCTGACGCTATATTACTTCCACGTTAAATATCCATTTCTCTTACCATAACGATACGATTCAGTATACAAGGCTTATTAAGGAAATTGAGGAATAATGTAGCGTTTGAGCTTGTGGAAATTTTTGAGGTATTTGGCTTTTTAGAAACATGGATGCCCGAAGGGAAAATCTTATCGTGAAAGGGATAAGTTACGAGAAGTGTAATGAAAAGAAAGAGAAGGGCACGAGGGAGAACTCCTGGAGGGATATCACTTTTGATAAAGGAGGAGATTATTCATCACATAGAAGAATTACCTAACAATATGGAAGACATCGTTCTGATAAAACTCAAACTGTAAGGTAGTATACAAAGAGATGTATGCGTAGGCTTTCTATATAACCATCCTCTAGGTTCACCATATACGAACATGAATTTTTTGAGGATTTAATAGAGGAAATTAACTTAATGAGAGTTAACTTTGAAAAAGCAGGTATTATTATGTTGAGAGATTGGAATGCACGAATTGGGGGAGTCAATTCCAGCATATAGTAAAGAAGGAATATAGCCAATGAGAGGTAGCAGGAATATTCGGGATAAAGAACTTAATGGATATGGGGATAAACCCTTAAGAATTATGTGCCGCGGAAAATCTATATATTCTAAATTGATGGCGGGGGGACGAAACGGGAAAGCTAATATACGGTAGGCCTATATCACAACACACGGAGGCAGTGTAATTGATTTGGTTGTGTGTATAGGAGATATTTTAGAAATGGTAAAGAAAATAGAGATAAAAGAATGGGCCGAATCACATCATTCCCCGATATCTGTTACCTTAAGGGTTTGTGAGAATGAGCAGGAGGAACGTAATATTGTAAAAAAGAGGATAATATAATAATGAATAAATGTAAGTCGTGCGAGTATTCCCCCAAACAATAGAATCATATTTAAGAGGAGAAGAATTTCAGATAATTTGGAATAGAGGTAGCGTTATTGAGTAGTAATGTGGACCTAGCGATAGAACTAGTAGAGAAACCATTTAAGACCTTAGCTCACGTGAAAAAATAGAATAATAATAAAGATGAGGGAAAAGGATGGTATAGTGACATGTGTAAAACTAAGAAATTGGAGGTGATTAGAGCCCTAAAGGTATTCAGGAACGAGGTTAAGCCTGAGGCTCGTGCACATTATTGTAAACTAAGAAAGGAATATAAAGTGTTATTAGTAGAACAAAAGAGGATATGACAAAAGGAGCAGACGAAACATAGATTGTAAAAATAATCATGGTGATAGGGTATGGAATAGAATTAACAAAATGCCGAGGTGATAGGTTATGTTAATGTTAAAATTGCTAATGGAGTTTGGGTTGATTATTTTCACAAATTGCTTGTTAGAGGTTATGATACTTGGATAAACAATAGCGCGTGTATGGATATCCCGAGAGGTCTGGAGATACGTATCCCCTGCTTAGATGAAGAAATATTAGAATATATGGGTTTTTATAAATGACAAGAAAGTCATTGTCATTGAAATGTAATTGGAATCATTTAAGAAAAGGCTAGGAAAACAACAGATAGGGAATCTGCCACCTGAGCGACTGCCCTAAATGAAGATCAGTATTGATTGATTGAAAAAAATTACCAGATCAAATGTAGGAAAGCGTGGGGTTTAAGTGGTATATCAAACGAGTCTTGGAAAGAAGCAGTCAAAAGTCAACAAATGCTGGAAATATTAGTAAAATTGTTCAATAAGATATTTGATTCTTCGGAATTTCCTAAGTCATGGCAGATAGGTATCATATGTCCAATTTACAAAAAGCGTGGGGAGAGAAGTAATCCAAGTAACTACAGAGGCATAACACTATTGGGCTCCCTAAGTAAATTATATACCGGAATTTTGGCAAATAGATTGATGAAATGCGCGAAACCGGGCGAGTTGGCCGTGCGCGTAGAGGCACGCGGCTGTGAGCTTGCATCCGGGAGATAGTAGGTTCGAATCCCACTATCGGCAGCCCTGAAGATGGTTTTCCGTGGTTTCCCATTTTCACACCAGGCAAATGCTGGGGCTGTACCTTAATTAAGGCCACGGCCGCTTCCTTCAAATTCCTAGGCCTTTCTATCCCATCGTCGCCATAAGACCTATCTGTGTCGGTGCGACGTAAAGCCCCTAGCAAAAAAAAAAAAAAGAAATGGGCGAAAGAATTTTCCATCCTCTCCAGATATCAGAGTGGTTTCAGGAAAGGTAGAAGAACAGTATAGCAAATAATGGGAAATGGGCCCACCAGATTAAAAAAGCAAAATGGAGAGGTCTTGCAGCATTATCAGTAATTCGAATTCTTGAAAATAAATTCCCAAATATAGATTATAAGATTCTGAAAAATGCCCTGCACGCTGTTGTGAAAAATCGAATGTTATATGGAGCTGAGCTATGGGGAGTACAGAAAGAGTGTGAGATGCTGAATCAAGTAATAAGTAAGTTTTGTAAAATTGAATGGGGTTACCAAATTGTACAGCAAACTGAAGATTAATATGTGAAGAAAGTATTCGAGTGGATATTCTTAAGACAATTTTGAAATATTTGTTAAAATTGAAAAGAAGAGAGGGTGGCGAGCTTCTGCAGATTGCATATCAACATCAGAGAGAAAATATTCAGGGAAAGTACTGGCTAACTAAAGTTAAAAGTATACTAGACAGGTCGGTATTCGGAAGTTATTGGAAGAAGGACCTCGAGAGATTGGAGGTATCGACGAGTAAACTAAACAGGTATTCAAAGACAGTGGTTGATATCCGAATGTAGGAGCAGGGCGACCCTCTGAGTTAAATTGTCTAATGCAGGGTATGAGCATAAATATTGTGAATGTAAATAGAAGAGAAACCAATCAGAGGTTTGATATGGTGGATGAAGGGAATTTATAAGAGTAAGGTATGGATTAGGGGGAAGGATACTGCAAGGTGCCTTCTCTGTAGTGAACATAGAGAAGAAACGCTAGCGGTTAGAAGGAAATGTTTTCAATAGCAAAGAAAAATATATAAGTGAGGATGGGAATGGCTGTAGAATTATTAGGATGATAAGTAAAAAATGGCATAAGCCTAGTAATCTCAGGAAGTTATTAATTGTAATTAGAAATTTATATCAAAGAGCAACATATGATAAGGGAGGGTGAGAATGGCTATAGAATTATTAGAATGATAAGCAAAGAATGGTATAAGCCTAGTAATCTCAGGAAGTTATTAATTGTAATTAGACATTTATATAGAAGAAAGTTGCAAGGTCCTGTAATGCGAGTAGAGCAGACGACGCATAGATACGTTTTTAAGTTATGAATAGGTTAGTTAAAAATCTGTCAATAGTGATAATTAGTATAGTGAGTATTAGTATCATTGTATTGTCGTTGTTGTGAGTACTCCATAATGTAATTAAATGTTAAATTAATATAATGGGCCAGGGTCCAATAGATGGAATGTTTCTTCCTCAACTGCTGGTGTTCCGTAGCTGTAGGATGAGAACATTCATTCACTCATTCAATCATTCATTGGGTGGTGTGAATAAAAATGAGTCTAAGCGAGTGAGCGTGTGCTCGCTGAGTGCCTGAGTGTCTCCCTGCCGATGAGCTTCCACTCCGCATTTGCAGTGAATAAAGATATAGAGCGGAAGCACAGCGTACACTCGAGTGTCTGGAGCAGCCACTCAGTGTCACTGATCAAGGTCGTGCACGTGCTATGTAATATAACACCTTACTGTAGACTGTGATAACACTTCGATGACTTAACATGGCAGACGACGACAGTGTGGAATTCCAGTCCGCTTTTTCCTCCATTTTAAAGGAATATGCAATTATGTTTTCAGAGTCACAGATACCGGTGAAGAAGCACAAGAAAACAAGTGCAGTAAATGCAGTTCAGTGTGAACTACTCGCTAAATTTAACTTAAACATTTCCGTCCAACAACTGTCTGATTGGCTGAATGGTCAGCATTGAGGCCTTCGGTTCAGAGGGTCCCGGCTGGGTCGGGGATTTCAATTGCCTCTGATTAATTATTCTGGCCCTGAGACTGGGTGTTTGTGTTTGTCCCAAGACTTTCCTCTTCATATTCGCACAACACACTACGCTACCAACCATCACAGAAACACGCAATAGTGATTACATCCCTCCATCTAGGGTTGGCGTCAGGAAGAGCATCCAGCCGTAAAACAGGGCCAGATGCACATGTGCGACACAATTCGACCCAGGACCCCACAGAGGTGGGAAAAGCGGTAGAAGGAGAAGAAGATTTTCCGTCCAACTGTTGGTAAATTTTCAAAACATAAAAACAAGACTGAAATACAAAGTGGAATTAAAGCGTACGGGAAACAAATGCATATCGTTAAAATAATGGGAGAAGTGGCTGATGAATCTGATGCAGCGGGAGAATAACCCTACCGTCAGCCGTCTGAAAGGTAGGAAATCGTAGCCTGAATATTACGACATTATTACATTGAGGAAAATGGTAGGACTATAACGTAAATAACAAACAACAATTATGTTGAACATAATATATTGACAATTGAATGAAATTTTTAAGGAGCCAGATCTGCAGGACCAGATGAGTTGGCCGTGCGGTTAAGGGCTTCCATCCGGGAGATAGTGGGTTCGATTCCCCACTGTCAGCAGCCCGAAGATGGTTTTCCTTGGTTTCCCATTTTCACACTAGGCAAATGCTGGGGTTGTACCTTAATTAAGGCCACGGCCACTCTCTTCCTACTCCTACGCCATTCCTATCCCATCGTCGCCATAAGACCTATCTGTGTCGTAAGTAAGTTGCAAGATCTGCAGAAGTTGTCATCCTTTCCACTTCCTACAGAGGCGTCATAACTCTGCAAACATCGGAGTTTCTCCAAATTCGGGAGTCATAGACAGTCAGGTCGTGATACATCTACACTGGTTGAATTCTTCCTTTCCATTGCAAGTGGCCTGTACATTAATGCTAGGGGCACCTTTTCTGTAAATGTAGTCATTCCCATGAACATGTGGCTTCTGAATTTGTACATGAGTACAGTCTACAGTTGCGACAGCATAAGGGAAGCTCAAACGTTCTTGCCACTTAGCCCGTGCTTCCTGCATCCAAGCAACATTGGTTGGAATTTTATCTAATAATCTGCTTTCATTTCTGTTCATGTCAAAACCTGCGAAAATGTTTTTGACACAGTTCTCCGAGATGTCTTCACCAACTCCACACTGAAACCCAGGGTCACCAACATAAGATGCTCCGCTAATCATTTAGTATGCTCCTTGAAAATCCACAGCCTGTTTCCAGTTATCTGACCGGGTCAGGAATGGAATGAATGAAGCGGTGAGGGTAGGAATTGTGCCGGCTGCCAAAGCCTGTCGCACTCCTCTGGGGCAATGATTAATGACTGACAAATGAAATATAATGATATTGGAGAGTGCTGCTGGAATGAAATATGACAGGAAAAACTGGAGTACCAGGAGAAAAACCTGTCCCGCCTCCGCTTTGTCCAGCACAAATCCCACATGGAGTGGCCGAGATTTGAACCACGGAACCCAAAGGTGAAACGCCGGCGCACTGCCGTCTGAGCCACGGAGGCTCTTCAGCATGCTCGTTACTGGACAACACTGTAATCAAGTTGCGAAGTTTATATAATGTTCTTTTCCGATTAACCACCAGCATTACCTCTGCCATGCTATTGAACTTGACACTATAATTTGGAGTCACCTACTGAGTTAGCTCAAGGAAACATGAGCAGGCGCTTACCGGAAAGAGTGCCTGCTTTATCTTTATTCACCAGAAATCTGGAGCGCCCACTCTGCTACTCGAGCGACTGGAGTGTGTGGGCAAGGTCACAGGTCTGCTGTGAGTGATGGCTTCCGACGGCGGTTTTTATTCACCTTATTGCGAGTGCCTGCTCTAAATTCGCGAGTAAAGAGTGCGTGCTCGTTTTTATTGAGATCAAATATTCCGGCACCTCAGCTATCTCCGAAAACTGTGTCAGTGAGACGTAGAATTTGACTTATGTCCTTTTACTCTTTTGCAGAGCATAGGGCTTTGACAAAGTATCCTATTTTGAGTCATGGTCTTGAGTTCTCCAAAGGTGTTCCCTTCTTGTTTTGCCTCCCCCATCACACTGCGTCTCCATGACTTCCTGGGTCTACCTCTCTTCCGTTGTCCTTAGGGGTTCCAAAACAGAGCCTTTCTCTCCACTGCATCCTGCTGCTTCCGCAGTGTGTGGCCGATCCATTTCCACTTCCTCCGCTTTATTTGTATGCCAATGGGCTCTTCTTCTGCTTGTTTCCAAAGATCTTCGTTTGAAATTACTTTTGGCCAGAAAATACGTTTAATTCTCCTTAAGCATCTGTTTATGAATACCTGTAGTTTATAGGTAATCTCTGAGGTAACTTTCCAGGTTTCACAACCATATAAGAGTACTGTTTTTACATTTGTTCGGAAAATGCGAAGTTTGGTTTTCATTGATATTTCTCTTGCCCTCCATATCGGATAGAGTTGTATGAATGCCGCATTTGCTTTGTGGATTCTCATTTTGACATCAGCAGCTGCTCCTCCAGCCTGTGTAACCACACTGCCAAGTTGTGTAAACTCTTCGACTTCTTTAATGCTTCCTTCACTGACTCTAAATTTCCGTTTGCTCTTCACGTTGATATTCATTGCTTTTGTTCTCTGAACATTTATTCTGAGGCCCACTGCTCCCGCCTCTCTCTCCAGATTTCCTTCCATATCAGTATGTTTTTGAGTCAATAGGCATAACGTTAAAAATTAAGTAATTGAAAGAGGTTCAACCTATTCAATACGTAAGAATAGGTTGAACCTCTTTCAATTATTTAATTTTTAACGTTAATACTTTCAATACGGAACAATGAAATTTTTATCTTTAAATCAATAGGCATAAGTCATCGGCATACTCCAAAGCCTCCAATCTATCACCCAATCCCCATTGGATGCCTCTTCGCCTTCCCTCTGTAACTTTCCTCATGACGTCATCCAGAACAAGGAGAAAGATAGGAGACGTGGAACTATTATCTATTATTATTATTATTATTATTATTATTATTATTATTATTATTATTATTATTATTATTATTAGAAGAGAAAAGGGCGGAATAAAGGTAGCTGAAAAGGAAAGGGTCCCGAAGGCATGAAAATGAGGGACACTCTGGGGCTCGTCAAGCAGCTCAAAGGGAACCTTATTACACCTTTGTTTTCCTATATAGTATACATAAATGATATGAATAAAGATCACAGGTGAGGCTTTTTGTGGATGATGTTATTCTGTATAGAGTAATACATAAGTTACAAGATTGTGAGCGACCGCAAAAATACCTCGACAATGTTATGATATTTATTTATTTTTATTATAGTCCGTCGTTGTAGTGTAGTGGTTAGTGTGATTAGCTGCAATTCCCGGGGGACCGGGTTCGATTCACAGCTCTGCTATGAAATTTGAAAATTGGTACGAGGGCTGGAACGGGGTCAACTCAGCCTCGGGAGATCAACTGAGTAGAGGGGGGTTTGTTTCCCTCCTCAGTCATCCTCGAAGTGGTTTTCCGTGGTTTCTCACTTCTCCTGCAGGCAATTGTCGGGATGGTACCTAACTTAAGTCCACGATCGCTTCCTTCCCTGTTCTTTGTCTATCCATCCCAATCTTACCATCCCTCTACAAGGCCCCTGTTCAGCATAGCAGGTGAGGCCGCCTTCCTCATGCTCAGTTGTATACCCGAATCGAAGTGTCACGCTCCAAGATGCTGTCCTTGAGGCGGTAGAGGTGGGATCCCTCGTTCAGTCCGAGGGAGAAACCAACCCCGGAGGGAAAAAGGATTAAGAAATAAGCCATTTTTATTATGTATTTTCATTTTTGTGCTTCACAGCGACTCAAGGATGGGAAAGGACTAGAAATGGGAATGTAGCGGTCATGGCTGTAATTCATCGCTGTTCGGGCGAAAACCTCGTATCTCAAAATGCTCTTCCTTTCCATTATCTCCTTAA
Source organism: Anabrus simplex (assembly GCF_040414725.1). Taxonomy (NCBI): domain Eukaryota; kingdom Metazoa; phylum Arthropoda; class Insecta; order Orthoptera; family Tettigoniidae; genus Anabrus; species Anabrus simplex. Next base: position 315,774,386 of record NC_090271.1, read on the forward strand.
GACTGGTGTTGCCTCCCAGCCACATATGGATATGCAATCCATCAGAACAACTTTCGTTGTGTTCGGTTTCCTATGCTTACTTGTATAGGAAAATGAACCTTAAGTACGTTATACTGTAGGAGTGCGTAAATAAGTCGTGCAAACAAACATTCCTAGAGTGCGGTATGTTGGGTATTCAGCCCGAAGGCTGGTCTGTTCCTCCACAGCTCCACCAAAGGCTATCATAGACAGCCTAGGCGTCACTGAAGAGGCATGCTAGGGAAACGAGGAGCGAGGTAGTTTCCCGTTGCTATCCTCAAATTTTGCCCCCTCTGCCGGGCTACGATCCCGCGATCTTGGGATCCCGAGGCAGACACTCTACCACTGATCCACAGAGGGAACTTCCGGTAAGGTTCATTATACTTTATACGTGAGCATAGGAATATGAACACAACGAATATTGTTCGGAGGGACTAAATATCTATATCTGGCTGGGATGCGTGACCAGTCTTAAGGAAAATAGTCGACAGAAAGAGCATTGGGAAAATCACGGAAAACCATCTTCAGGGCTGCCGACGGAGGGATTCAAAGCCACCAACACCCTAATGCAAGCTCACAACTTCGCGACCCTAACCGCACGGCCAGCTCGCTCGGTGTTGTGAGATGAACATCAGAAAATGTTTTAATGGTAAACAAGTTGAAAATACAACCAAGAGGAAAAGTCCTCTCATTTTTCGTTACTGTGTTTCAGGATCTTGCCCTCATGGAGAGATGCTGCTGAACGCCAGGCATAATAAGATTCGGTCTTTATGGCAAATTCCCTCAGAAAATAAAAATAAAAATATAGGGTCGCCGAAGAGGCTATTCGGACTTGCCGATAACAGTAGCAGTCGTAGAATTGACATCAAAGCTTACAAGGAATCAGATGGTGTGGGATATATATTAGACCCCAGAGTTCGTTTTGAAATCTCTACAGACCAGCCAGAAGAAATTGACAAGGAAAAGAAGTTGATCTAAGAACCAGCCATAATTTATTACGAAGATCTATTTGGATTGAAGGACATTAAAGTGATAGGATTAATGATGGGAGCTCGAGAGACTGTTCCTCGATTCACTGTGAATTTTTGGAAGTAGTTTAATTTAGAGGTCTCGGAACTACAAACTATGTATTTGCGAGGTTCCATTTCATTCCTGAGAATTGCTGTCCGTCTCTGTGGTGTAGTGCTTAGTGTGATTAGCTGCCACCTCCTGAGGCCCTGGTTCGATTCCCGGCTCTGCCACGAAATTTGAAAAGTGGTGAGAGGGCTCGAACGGGGTCCACTCAGCCTCGGGAGGTCAACTGAGTAGAGGACGGTTCGATTCCCACCTCAGCCATCCTGGAAGTCGTTTTCCGTGGTTTCCCACTTCTCCTCCAGGAAAATGCCGAGATGCTACCTAACTTAATGCCACGGCCGTTTCCTTCCCTTTTCCTTGTCTATCCCCTCCAATCTTCCCACCCCCCACCAAGGCCCCTGTTTAGCATAGCATGTGAGGCCGCCTGGGCGAGGTGCTGGTCATTCTCCCAGTTGTATCTCCGACCCAATGTCTCACGCTCCAGGAAACTGCCCTTGAGGCGGTAGAGGTGGGATCCCTCGCTGAGCCCGAGGGAAAAACCAACCCTGGAGGGTAAACAGATTAAGAAGGAGAAGAAGAAGGAGGAAAAGAAATCATTGCTACGTGTTATAACTCTTACAGTTTAAATACACTATGAGAATAATATCATAATCATCATCATCATCATCTGTTTACCCTCCAGGTTCGGTTTTTCCCTCGGACTCAGCGAGGGATCCCACCTCTACCGCCGCAAGGGCAGTGTCCTGGAGCTTCAGACTGTTGGTCGGGGGATACAACTGGGGAGAATGACCATTACCTCGCCCAGACGGCCCCGCCTGCTATGCTGAACTGGGGCCTTGTGGAGGGATGGGAAGATCGGATGGGATAGACAAGGAAGCGGCCGTGGCCTTAAGTTAGGTACCATCCCGGCATTCGCCTGGAGGAGAAGTGGGAAACCACGGAAAACCACTTCCAGGATGGCTGAGGTGGGAATCGAACCCACCTCTACTCAGTTGACCTCCCTAGGCTGAGTGGACCCCGTTCCAGCCCTCGTACCACTTTTCAAATTTCGTGGCAGAGCCGGGAATCGAACCCGGACCTCCGGGGGTGGCAGCTAATCACACTAACATGAGAATAATATAATAATATAATAAACAAAACTATTGTGAACCAAAATTATAATTTCACTTGTTTCGTTATGCTTTGTCAATTGTAACCTTCAACTGAGGGAAGTTTTGTAAATAATAATAAAAATAGGTTTAAGTAGCCTACTTAGGTATTAATGTCAGGAAAGTTCTTCACTGAGGTAATGTTTCAGATCTCTTCATATGGTAATGAGGGTATTTAGGAGTTCTAGTAAGAATGTAAAGGATTGGGCGTATACATATCTGGTAAGACCCTAATTAGAATATGGTTCTAGCGTATGGGACCCACACTAGGATTACTTGATATGAGAACTGGAAAATATCCAAAGGAAAGCAGCATAATTTGGGCTGGGAAGAGTTGGGAGTAAGGAGACAAGCTGGTTGATTAATCGGTATATTCCGAACTGTCATTGGAGAGATGGCGTGGACGCGAACAAGCGGAACTTTTAAAGGTAGGAAAAATCATAAAGGTAAAGTTGGAATTCAAGAGGACAAATTGGAGCAAATATTCATTTAATAGGTCGAGGAATTAGGGTTTACCCTCCAGGGTTGTTTTTCCCTCATACTGAGCGAGGGATCCCATCGCTATAGCCTCAAGGGCAGTCTCCTGGAGTGTGAAACTTTGGATCGGGCGATACAACAGGAATAAGGACCAGTACATCGCCCAGGCGGCCTCACCTGCTATGCTGAACAGGTGACTTGTGGTGGTGGTGGTGGGGGGGGGGAGGAGTGGAATCTGAAGGGATAGACGAGGATAAGGGAAGGAAGCGGCCGTGGCCGTAAGTTAGGTACCATCTCGGCATTTACCTGGAGGAGAAGTGGGAAGCCACTGAAAACCACTTCAAGGATGGCTGAGGTGGGAATTGAACCCTTCTGTACTCAGCTGACCTCCCGAGGCTGAGTGGACTCTTTCCAGCCCTCGTACAACTTTTTCAAATTTCGTGGCAGAGCCGAGAATCGAAACCGGGCCTCCGGGGGTGGCAGCTAATCACGCTACCCACTACACCACAGAGCCGGATTTATTTATTTATTTATTTATTTATTTATTTATTTATTTATTTATTTATTTATTTATTGCAGGTAATATAAGAGAACAAGAGTTGATTAAGGGAGATCGGATACTAAAAATGAAATTTTCGTTTCCGTAGTCGCTAGCCTCACCTTCCATGTTGAGTCCCTTTTAGTCACTTGAGACAGGCAGGGGATAAAGTCACCCACGAAGTCTAAGTACTTACAATTACATTCTTGTTTACTTAAGTGTAATAACTCCTCTTCAGCTGAGGTGCCTATGCTGATGAAGATGTACACGACAA